>NC_048595.1:70697310-71019320 GCF_003668045.3 Cricetulus griseus
CAAACCAGTCCTTGATCCTGACCCTTACATATGTAATCCAACTCAGGCAGTGCTCTGGTATTTTTAAAGAGATCTGCACACAGTGCATTTGTCACTTTGATATTCTAAAATTACTGAATTTTTAGCATTAAATATTGTTCATTCTTCATTTAAAAAAAATAAACTTTCATTTATTTAAGTATAAAGGACCCTGTAAACTTGCAGTAATGAGATGCATTAAACATTTATAACTTTCAGTTTCAATCTGAAACATAGGGGTTTCTTTTTTCCTTGAAGAAAATCCTCTTGTGTTTTATATGGATATGTGTTTTATCAGGAGAGACTCTACTCGTGGCTGTTTCCCTGCATAAATGGTTTATTCTTCAAGAAAGCATTTCTAATCAGACCTCCCTCCCCATCATCAACCCCCCACTCTTTGTTCACACTGGGAGGTCAGCACCTTATGTTTCTGGCATTGTTATTTATTGCTTTTGGGAAGATTGAGTATTTGTATAGGATTTCCACCATACTGCAGCTTTGCTGCAGTCTTAATGAGTATAACTTGAGAATACTTTCTAAAGAATTCTTGGCTGAATTTAAAAAAATGGTCAGATATATTTGGACTCAGCAAATGGGTATAAATATAAATAGTATAGAGACAGATTTAATGTAAAATAAGGTGTGTGACTGTGTGTGTGTGTGTGTGTGTGTGTGTGTGTGTGTGTGTCTGCTTGCGCGTGCACATGGATATGTAAATGAATGCCATATGTAAGTCTGAGGCATGAGCTTCTATTTTCCCTCACATTTACATGAGTTAATGAATGAGAATTACAGATACAGGACTTAGATGTGAGTGAAAGACCTTGTTAACTTAAAAGGCATATATTTTCAATTTCAGATTCCCATGTTCAAATACAAAATTTCCCTTTTTTTCTTTGTATTATAAAAGCAATCTAGGTAGGATGACAACAAACAAAATAGTCCCTAAGCATCTCTTGCTGAAAGACTCAAGGAAGTGTATTATCAAGAGAAAAGAAAAACAGAGAAAAGGAAACTTCCACTTCCATAGATCTGGACAGGATTCCCCAAGGAATACATCTTGAGAGAGGGGATGAGGAAGACAAGAGACAAAATAGGGTTAGGCAGCTTTTATGGCAGGAGATCCATAAGCAGCACTTCCATTACAGTCTTTGGTCCAAGCAAGAAAGATTATTGGTACTGTCCTGGTCAGAGGCTAGAAGTGCCAGGAGGAAGCTCTTCTAGCTTATGTCTTCTCCTAAATCGGCATTCCTGCTGGGATGCTATCCATGTGAGTGTAACTGAAACTCCAAACAAGAAAGCACTTCTGGTAAACAGTTTTGAAATTGGATCTTTGGAGTTTGGTGGTGGAAATAAGTGGTACCAATTTCAGCATATCTCAAACATGTTTAGGGTCTCAGCTCTTGAGGCAGGAATGTTAGTGTAGAATTGAAAGCCATTGAGGAAGAATCTTTCCCTTGTAGATAGCTTTGGGACTGCCTTCCATTTCCCTGCTAACACTAGAAAGATTAGCATCAACTTTGCCACTCCTTGGCCTCCTGTATCTGAGTAAAGACAGGAAATTCCAATCTGCTTCCAAGTTTAAAACATTACATGTTATTGTCTCTTTCTATGTGGGCCAGTTAACCACCTGGTTAGTAGTTTACTCCATAGGAAATCTGGTTCACCTGGGGACATACTAAAGAGATGGGAGGAATAATTATCCCTTTATTGAGATAATGTACCTATTCTTCCAAGATAACCCCTCTCTGTTGCAGCCATTTAAGGAGCCTCCACCAAACATCCTGCCTGCCCACTTTTTTGAGTTACTCAGAGTAGTGTGACATTTTCTTTTCCTTCTTTCTAATTTTGACCAAACACTGTGGCCAAAAGCCTAAACATGGCTTCCTAATACTCTAGGATTTCTCACTCCATCTCTGAAACACCACCCACTCCTGCTTTTCTCCTGACAACAGCTGCTTACCTACCTCCATTACCGATCCCTTCTGCTTTCTTGGACCCTGACACAAATAACATGGTTTTCTCTCTTCCACTTCTCCTCTCCATTTCTGAAAGTTACTGAGTCACAGCTTCCATGGCCTGTTCTTTTTTTTAATGAAAGTCTAATATGTTGCCCTTGAGTTTCCTTCAAATTCCACTTCTAAATACTTTCATAAAGAATACAGCCCCCAAAGAGAGACCCTGACTCCTCGGCAACACCAATGAGTACCCCTGCCTCCTCTTAACAATTACCAATGGATGTGGTATTAGTGAATTTGAATCTAAGAGCTTATATAACCAAGTACAGTGGAGTTTCTCTGACTAGGCTAAATCTTTAAATGGTCAGAGCAAATGAGACCCCATATTTCCTGTCAAGAAGACTTCCAGTCTCCAGAAATCTCTAAGTAACCTTCACTTTTAGAGCTTTCTCTCAAACTTCAAACAAAGCCAGCCAAAGTTTATTTATTCTGACCTCAGTGAATCTGAGGAACAGCTGGTCTATATTCTAATAACAGCTCTTCATAGTTGTGAAGAGAGTTATTACATCCTTCAACCATCTGACAAAACAATGCATACTCTTTTAGTGTTATATCAAGGTTACCCTTTATCAAGTTACTGCTCTTTCCATACATGCTGTCTAATTTTTCAATATCCTCTTTGAAGTGCAATATCTCTGTATGAACATAAGCTTTTTAAAATAGTGCAGGTGAATTTGAAAAAGAATGTGGCTGTCTGTACAATATGTCTGGAGTATTACAAACTTCAGTAGTTTTATCAGCAAAGGATGAACTTTTTATATACACTGTATATGTTATTACTTAATGCTTCATTATTTTAAAACAGGTTTATGTTTGCTTATTTTTCTTTTATATGTGTGAATGTTTTGCAATATATATATATATATATATATATATATATATATATATATATAATACACCATGTGCATGTCTGGTCCTGTGGAGGTCAAAAGAAAGTGTTGGATCTCCTGGAAGTGGGGATACAAGTGAAGTGGTTCTGAGCGTCTGGGAATTGAATGCTGGGTCTCTTCAAAAGTCTCAAGTTCTTTTAACTGCTAACTGGTCTCTCCCTAGCACAAACTGCTCTTTTTATAAAAATGTTTATGCTATTTAAATATAGTCTCTTAAAAATGAGATCTTTTACTGTGGATTATGTAATCCTCATTGTATGCTAACTGAGAAACCTTGTGCACAAGAAAGCAGAAGCCAACAAAAATCAAGACCAGGAATAAGGCCTTCTTTGCACAGTGTGTGCATAAATACTAGTTTTGACACCCATTCTTTCCCACTGTCTGCAGCAGCTCTACATAGTTCAAGCCCACAGTTTTTGTTCTTGGGCATTTTATACCTCAATCCTTCTTCCTCGGTGATGCACCTTTCTGAAGCCCCCACATCTGTCTTGCACATGCATGAGACAATCATTCACCCTACTGTGAGCTATCCTAGCTGTGCGGACCTGTCCTGTGCTAACCAGAAACATTCATTTTATCTGAGCAAGTTATATATGTTAAATATTATTTGTCATTCAGCATTGTAAAATTGTTGGGATGGAGCAACATGAGACATGCAGATTTCTGAGTCTATGAACACTATGAGGCAGTAGGTACACCCCAGTGGCCTTTAGGCTTTGGAGCAGAATTCAGCAAAGCACTGTGGATGACTTTGTTATGCCTGGGGTGTTGACACGAACCCTGAGATTGGCTCTCAGATTGTGAGTGTGAAATTATTTTTCTTCAACCTTTAAAATTCTTTCTGCTTTCACCAAGTTTTAATATGTTCCTTCAGTCTTTGCTGTGTAGGAACTGAATGGTCACTGAAAATGGTTAGTTTTTGATAGTTTTAAAAATCACATAAAGACATAGTGTCTGCCCACAAACAACCTGGTTGCTTACCTGCAGCCTCAGAGCCTATGAAGTTAATTTTCTTAGACTTTTCTAAGACAGGTCTCACATCATATTCCAAATCCACATTATGTCATAGAAAGTTTCATTTCCTGGTGCTTTGATTGAAACACTATGCAAATATATATTCATATGCTCAACATTTATTTTACGATATGTAATATGCCTTAAATAGTGAAGGTAGAAAATGCAACTAATTATCTGCATAAATAAGATGAGTCAAATAATATGCTGACATTTATATTAATAAGACACCATAAATAAGATAAAAAAGTAATATGATGATAGTGTTTATCTTATGTACACAAGATAAAGTAAAATAATATGATGGTATTCATATTAATATATTTGCTTTTCTACCTGCATCCCAAGTACTATAATTTGATGAGGAAAAAGTATTCTGAGTTAGCTTCTTCATGTTGTATTTACCAAAGATAGAGAGTACACAAAACTGAACAAAACAAGTAAAATACTTGACTTTGTGAAACTCACAGATTTGTACAAGAGGCAGACAAAAATTTTAAGTAGGGAGTGTGGGGATGGAGAGAGAGAGGACATTAAACAGGGAAATGAAGTAAACAGATATAGTCAACAAGAGTACTCTCTCATATATGTATATACATAAAACATAATATATATTATATATAGTGTATATTTACTGATTGTCATAAGCTTTCTATTGCTGTGCAGAGACGGCATAACCACAGCAACTCTTATAAAGGAAAACAATTAATGGAGGTGGCAGCTTACAATTCAGAGGTTCAGTCCATTATCATCATGGTGGAGAGAATGGAGGCATGCAGGCAGACATGATTCTGGCTACTAAGGGCACATGTACTCCAACAAAGCCACACCTCCTGATAGTGCCACTCCCTGTGAGCTTATGAGGGCCAATTACATTCAAACTTCCAGATTGATAGTGATAAAAAAAATCAGAAATCATTTGAGCCAAAGCCCAAGGATGAGATAAGCTAACAGCAACATGGTACAGCATGATAAGGTCATGGACATTTCCCAAGTGTGATCAAAGAAGTTTCCACAGAAGCATGTTTGTTCCTATGTTAGTTGTTTACAAAACGTAAGGGTGGAAAGGGGGAGATAAAGGGACAGATTAAGGGCCTGAAACTGAGTTCTGTGGGAAGTTGTCACAGAGATAGACCCTGGATATATTATGAAGGGAATCAGAGAAGAGTGCCTGATTTCCTGGATGTGGAATGGGAAAGAGAAGACTCCAAGAATGCATTCAGGTTTTGACTACAAGCAATGGTTTGAAAAGATAGGCTGTCACTAGAAGCAAACTCCTGGACACAGGAAATGGTAGGTGAAAAAGTAGAAAGAGCAAACTTAGTGTCAGCTACATAAATCTAGATTTTAGTGAAGTGTTGGTGCTTTAAGTAATAAATTAGAAACTAACAATGCACAGATAATACTAGGATTTAATTAGATAACCTAAGAGGAAAAATAAGAAAAGGAGACAGAGGTCAAGGCCTGACACATGGGTGCATTTAGAGGACTGGAAAAGAGGGACCCTAGCAAGCAAGGAAACTGAAAGAGTCTGGGTACACCAGTGAGGGAATTTTTTCTTAATTAAATCATTTCTGGTCTGAACCTTTGACGTGGGAAGATCCACCTTTAATCTGGACCACACCTGTTAGATGCCTAAACAAAGGACATGAAAGAATGAAGCTTGTTCTCTTTGTCTGCTCGCTCTAGCTTTCTCTAGCAAGTCTGTTCCTTCATTGGTATTAGAACCTACTTCTTCGGGATTCTGGTTTATACTGAAGACCAATTGAGTTATCCAGCCTTATGGACTAAATGACTACAGGATTTATGAACCTTCCATTAGTAGACCACCTTGTTAGACTAGCTGGATCACAGCCTGTAAGCCATTCTAGTAAATCCCCTCTCTCTATGTATATGTAGATTAATTCTATCAATTCTCTTCCTCTAGGAAACCCTAACAGAGCAAGCATACACACAAAATAAATAAATAAGTAAATAAATTAATAGATAAATAAATAATAAGTATTTTTTGTATTTTAGGAAGTATGCTTCAAGTTGGAAAGTGCATTGGATTTTGAGCAGGTAGAGTAGGCAGCTCCAGGTCCTGACAAAAGCTCTGCACTTACTTACATAGCTCAAGCACAATTTTATTCTTAGATCCCACTGCTCCTAAATCTCAGATAAATAAAATGTCTTTTTGGTTCTTCCTGCCTCTAAAATAACTTGATTTTAAGTTTTAGTAGCTTCAAGTGAATGGCTAGAATTTGGGGACATTGAACAAATTGAGAAAATAGGTGCTTTTCCTTTTTGTCTGCAGAGTTCTGTGTGCATTGTACTACATGTGACAAGACAGCTGAAGCATGTCACCATGGCCAGAAGAGGTCAGTTACAGGGAAGCCCTTGCTTTAGCACCAGGCGAACTAGCTTGATAAACTGCAGTGGGTCACCCACCCCTAGAAGGTGACTGATCAAGTGGCTCTAAGCAGATGGCCTTGCCCTGCAGCTTTCCCCTCAACTGGATGCACATACCCCTTTCCATATGTTCCCGAATGAAAGTGCTGACTGTCAATTGTGAAGACGATGTTCCCAAATTTTAGCTATATGCTTAAAATTTTCCACTGCATTTTGTCTACTGTCTATTTCCTAGCCATATGTGATTTGAGAACGCGATGCAAAAGTAGGGAAAGGTATTTTCAAGAGGGTTCTTCCCCTTTTCGATCCAATGGAAAAGTGGGGACATTAGCAGCTACCAAATTCTTACTTGCATCCCAGCTGCCTAGTTTCAACCCTGCATTTTCTCTCTCATAAGAAAAACATTGAGATGTCTACGTGTAATTCCTATAAGGATTGACAAGTTGGCATGAGCCAAGCATCTAAAAAGATGTTACAACCCCAGGTTGTACTAGTACTGTACTAGACTTCCCACTGTGTCTCTGTTCATTCTTGAACCCAGGAAGGAACGAACAGAAGGAATGAGGTGAGGAGCTAACATTTCCTTGTGGCTTCTGGGCCAACATTTTCACTTAGTTTAGGATTCCAGGCAAAAGTAAAAATTATAATTTCACCAATTTCATGCTGTATTTCAAAATATCAACACACAGAACACAACAAACCCACACTGTTGACATTTTGGTGTGCTAAATATTTAGATAGACTTAATATTTTCAGTTCAGTGGAATTTTTAGGTAAAGAATAAGGGGAAATTACAAAGCGTGCTTATGCAGATGAGATAACATCATAATGAGAAGCAGACATTGCCCATTTACTGACCTCCAGTGTTTAAATTCCTAACCCTAACATTACATCTCAGGAGATTTTGCATTTGAAATCTGGTGCATGGTTTTAAAAGTTATCAAATTTCTTGGACCTTTTCACAGGTGCTAGGGAAATGGAAGTGGTTATTATTTATGACTTGAGCCAGCTGCATTTTTAGTGTTTTCTTCTACTCTTGCTTTTCATGAAAATGAAGCTGTGAACAAGAAGCTGAGTTGATTCTACCTTCATGTTGAGAAGAAAAAGTGAATTTCAAGTGAAATGTGATCTTAAAAATTATATAAACTTATTGTTATATTACAAATTACTTTCATTGTTCTTATTGTGTTTTATATACCATTTGATTTTAATTCTACCTGTGTTACAGTAATGTTCATACTAGAAGACATAAACAAAACCTCGAAGCTGGTATACCAGCCGTCTTGTGGGAAATCAAAATTACTTATATCATGTCATCTTTTATATTCCAAATATCTCATAACTATGGTTTTACTCATCCTTCTTTGACCCCAGAGTCAATCATTCCATAAACATGGGATGGTTGTTCTATCAAGATAAAGCTAAATGCTCTATTAGTAGAATATATCATATTTAATAACTTAGTTTTGTTTCACTACTGAGATACAGTCTCTAAAGTAAATCCTCATAAAAAAGGTCCATTATAAAAATCGAGTAGCAAATCTGTACATATTTTGTTTTGTCTGAGACAATGTCTTACTGTGTCCCTAGACTGGCCTCAAACTTTGATCTGAATGTATATTTGGATTATGGGTGTGGGTCACTACACCAAGCACAAGTAACATTTATAAAATTTCATTTCCTCAAGGCAAATCTAAATGACAATTTGGTAGTAATAATTCTTTTTGAAGATGCTGGGTACAATGGTGGAGAGCCTAGACTCTAAATATCCAGTAGTCTTAGGGATGATCAAAGCAGTGACCATTAGCCTAGCAAAAGTAGTGATACCAATTTAATGCATCAGTGTGCAGATTAGATGAGCTACTATGAACAAATACTTAAAATAGTGTTTGGCAAACTTGTGAATGTTTCATAAAAGTAATCTATACTTACTGCCTTAATTTTGAAAATGATACATTTATTGCACTCACAGTAATAATCTTCTTTTGAGATGGAAAGAATGCAAAATACATTTCTACAGCAAAGTAAAAATTCCTTATTTATTAAGATATCATGCCCCCTATCCATCAACAAAAAACAAACCAGAGAGAAAGCACAGGCACAGACTTCAGGTGATTATCTAGAGTCTCACTGATATATACAAGTGGTATGAATGACCCAGGGCCAAAGTATGAAAAATACTTTTTGTAAATCTAAATCCAAAACTGTGGCTTAACCTTGATGATATTTCTGTTAAATAAATACAGATATAAAATATGAAACAACAGAAGATAATGACAGAAACATTGTAGGAAAGAATATTTAAAATAGTTTGAGATAGAAAATAGATATATAAGCCAGGTGGTGGTGGTGCATGTCTTGGAATGCAGGGGCCAGAGGAACTCTGTGAGTTGATGGCAAACCTCATCTACAAAGTGAGTTCCAGGAAAGACAGGACTGTTTCACAGAGCAACTGAGAGGTAGGATGAAGGCAAAAAGAGGATCATAAAGACATAGAAAGAAGCCAGAGATAGCAATGCACACATGCCATACAGCAGGCACGGAGCTAGGTCAGGTAGGTAGGAGTTCCAGGCCAGCCTGGGCTGCATGATGAGACCCTATAAAAGACAAGAGGTGGGAGAGGACATAGAGGAGGAAGAAGAAGAGAAAGAAATAAAAGAGAAGGGGAAAGGAGAGATGGTGAGGGAGGGGGAAAAGGTAAAGAGGGATGTGGGCTGGGATCTTCAAACATTTGACTCCAAAGAAAACAGTACACACTCTCTGGCCCTTTGTCCTTGACTCTCATTATTTGCATTCCACTTTCCTATGGGTAGAAGGTGCTGCAGGTGCAACAGAGACATTTACCTTTCCATTAGAGGTCATTATTCATGGTTATTACCCTATGTTTAACTGGGGGAATTGGGTATATCATTGTCTCATTTAATCTTTCTCTGACCCAGTAATTATAATCCTCAATATTTCAAAGAGGACAAGTAACTTTCTTGGAGACACCAAGAAAAGTCAGGTCCTCTAGAGAGCCTGCTGAACCCATACTCTGTTTTTACCTCAGGGAAAATTTTGTTCATTAAGATTTTTGATAACCATTATTGCCACTATTCACCTTCTCTCATTGGAACACACATGGAGGTTGAAAGCAAAGGGACAAAAGGCACACAGGTATTGACACAAAGCTGGAGGAATAGCTGTCTGATAGTGCTGAGTTAACTACTGTTTGTCTCCACTTTGAACATGAGTTTATCTATTTTATGTTACATAATAAACACATTTATATTTTGCTAGCAAAGATAGTCTTAGATAAGAATGAGACAATTAAATCAGTATCTCATGTTCTTTCTAAGAATCATGGTTCAGGACGAGACACAAGTTTGTGAAACCTAAGGTTTTCTAGATGAGAAGAGTGTATTACAAGAAATAAGAATGTTAATTCTTGGCTTATTTAAAGAAGGCTCCTAAAAGGTATCTGATTTTTTCATTGAGGTCTGCAGGGATTTGGTATAGCAAAAAGAAAAACAAAGTGCCTGCCAGGTAGATAGATGTGACTGTCTAAATTGTCACATGCAATGGCAAGTGTGTTAGGTGTGGATAGTACTGCTGGTAGGGTTGTAGAGTCCCTTTTGTCAAGTGACTTAATGATAAAACTGGAAGAACAGAGTGGAGGGAAATGATTGGCATCTGGAATATCAAGGTGGGGGATTGGGCATGAGTTAATTCCCAGTAGAGAGTTTGTCTTTTGCTAGAGTGTATTATAGTAAAACCATGCTTCAAGGAAAAAAATGGCCAGCAGGATAGATTGTTGTGAATGGCTAGGTGTGAGCTACTAAGATGATGAGAGGCACAAATGCAGAGAATTGGAGGCCACAAAGGAAAATGAAACAGAAGAAAGCAACAAGACTTGAAAACTGCTCTGATGTGGGCAGGACACTTCTCAAGAAGATAGAGACTTGGAATATGTCTTTGGGGAATTATTTATTGTAATGCTAAAGCATAGAACTCAATACATGGGCACATGAAGGGCAAGGATGGGAAGAAATACAAAGTCACTGAAACTGCCTGAGTTCTACTGTTTAGTTTCCTTTCATTTGTTTTTGTTATTGTTGTTTGTTTGTTTGTTTGGTTGGTTGGTTAGTTGGTTGGTTGGGTGGGTGGGTGGGTTTTGTTTTGTTGTTGTTACTGTTGTTGTTTGGTTGGTTGGTTTTGAGTTTCCTATATTACTGTCATGTTAAACCAAACTTTAAGTCTTTCAGCAATACCATAGAATTCCTTGCCTTGTCTTCTCATTGTTCACAATTTGTCACTGTAATCACTCTTTGAATGACATTTGTTCTTTGTAATAGTTGTAGCATGTCTGTTCCCATCACCTACAGCAGGCTTAGGCTGCTGAGAGTGGTGGTTTGGTTTTCCTGTGTGTACCAGATTAAATTTTCCCCACCATATCACCAGTCAGGTAAAATAGTAATGCCTCCCACAAGAACAGGAGGCAGGCAGAAGGGCCAGCACCTTAACAGAAGCATAAACTTAACCATTGCATGAGAAAAGTACTGCTAACTGGATTAACAGTATGGTAGATACCAGACTCCAGCCTGACAAGACCTTTATTATATGTTTCATAATGACCAATTCATTAAGCTAGTTAAGGAAGTCTTACTTTTTAATTTTTTTACATATTTTGTACAATCCATTTTGTTCAATATGTACCAGTGGTTTGGTTTCTACTGTAGAGTAATTGGTTCTTGTTCCTTTCATTGGGTTGAAGTAGTGACCAAATACTTCCTCATTGATTTGGGAACTAGAGGAGAAAATTTTATTCTGCTTTTTAACCTTTATTTCAGAATTATATAGATGTTCATGAGAAGGAGGAACACATGGGTCATTGGCTTGGCCTGGTGGGAGGGTGAATTAAAATATCATAAATGACACTTAGTAGATGGGCTTATCAGGAGTTACTGCTGGGCCAAAATAATATCTAAACCTCCAAGCAGAAAGCTGAAAGACTCATTTGGTTTTCTGACTTCCAAAGAAGTGCAACCCATGGCTAAGAACCTTGAATTAGGCACAAAATGAATTATTGAGATGTGATTGGCCTGGTGGCCACCGCCATCATTACCATTTCCATCAACCATGTTTCCAATAGCAATTTTAAAATTTAAGTTTCTTTATTTTAATTAATTAATTCCTCTCACATATTATGTCTCAACCACAGTTTCCTTTGTCCTCTTCTCTCAGTCCCCAACATCACCTCTCCCCTCCCTCAGATCCACTCCTCCTTCAAACCACAGAGTCTATCTAAGGCACAATGCTAAAGGGGGTAATGAAGTTAATTTTGTTTCAGAGAAGACATATTGGCACAGGAAAGATGAAGGATCTTCAGCCTGCAGGTCAGCAATTGCAACAAAACATTCCTGGGAGGCAATAAAGTTCCAGTCTCAGGGTCAGACACTGAAGTATTGGTTGTAGCTCATTTAAGAGATCTATGAAGAACCATTTTCAAATTAGTCCTTTAGAAAAAGAACCTACTGGATACAAATTATATGGGGGTGAAAGCATGGAGCCTGATATTGAGTTCAGAGTCCCTGTTCTTCCTGAACCCAGACTAGATATCCAGCCGTTTTACACTATGAAACACCATGGTTTACAAGAACATATCACGTCCTGAAGTTTATTTGCTATTAATTAAAGAATTGATCTCCATTTAAAACACCAGTTTTTAACCTTTCTAATTTTATTTTCTCATACTGTTTGATAAAGAAATAAATGGGTTTAAAGAGGCCCAAAGCAGGCATGCTAAATTTTTCTTAAGCAGAAACAATAAAGAGAGAATTAAATGTTTAGGAGTAATGTCACTGAACACATCAGCATGTGAACGAGTTTGTAACATCAGCATCCATCACAGTAATTTGCTTTAGTTTCTACTAACCCTTTTCAAATAGCATTATAGAATGCCACTTATAGAATGCATTATTTAATGAATGATAGACACATTAATAGCTGTGTCCCCACCTATGTCTATAGGAAAGAAATTGCTGGGGCCTCTCTTTGTCAAGATGCTTTCTAATTATATATATATATATATATATATATATATATATGTGTGTGTGTGTGTGTGTGTGTGTGTGTGTGTGTGTGTGTGTGTGTGTGCATTTATGTGTATGTACATGTATGACATGTATGTGTGTGTGCATGTGGACTCACATGTGACACTAGAGCTTATACAGAAATGCAGACTAAGAGCCCATATAAATAGTTCTACACTAATTCATAAATTTTGTTCTCCTGTATTGATGGCTATAGAAAATATCTCTTTTCCCAATGTACAGTAGAGCTATGGGGAGTTTCAGATTGTTCCAAATGAAGTTAAAATGACATTTCTGTTTGCTACTTAACTGTATGTATGCTTGCTACATCTATGTCCCACTTTGATCCAAAAAGATATTGTACTGTATCCAAAGCCTTTAAAAATACTCTAGGTATTTTCTTCCTTGAACATAATACAGGACTCAAAACTTAAGCAGGCTATTCAAATAAATATCAGCAGTCATGGAAAGTGAGCCCATTTTGAGGGTATAAAGAACTTCCTGTGCAATAAACAACAGCTGTAAGCCATAACATGGACATCTGCACTACATTCTTATCAGGAGGTTCTGAAAAGTCCTGCAGTGTCCTAACTCCTCAATGACAAAGTGGTCATTCAGAGGTCAATTACATGGTCTAAAACACAAAGCATCCAGTGGCTAAGAACCTTTAACTTATGTCTGAATGACTAAAGGATATGTTCCAGAGACCTCAGATGAGCAACTTCTGCTGGACAAATGTTCCACATGCAATGATGACTGGCAGTGGAAGGAGACAGACTTTGGAACTTGTCTTAATTAATATGCTTACTTAACTAATGTCTTTACTGAAATTTAGGCAAGCTTAGCTCAAATTTGCTTTGTAAAATATTTATCTGCAACGAAAACTTCGTAAGGAGAGTATAGTGTCTCCAGGTTAATAGTACAGTCTATTATTATTTTAAGACACAGAGTGGACACTTTAGACTGTGGAATACATCCAGTAACAATGGTGAGATGCCACCTTCATTTATGCCTTTCTCTTAAATGATATGGAGCTCAACAGTGGTATTTTACCTGCAGTTGTACAGTTTTGTGTACCCAAGTGCTGTTGGAGTTACACTGAAGATTATCATGTGTGCAGTCCTAAATGTAAATCAAAACAGTTCCCTTGTTGTTCAGGGTGTTTTATGAAGCAATAAAGCGAATTCCTTGATGTTGCACTGTATGATTTTTAAATTTGTGTGATTTTAATATGTATTAGACTTATTATCTACTAAGTTAATTTTAAATGAAAAGCTATATGTGTGTGTCTGTTATTCCTATTGGAACCAAAGGATATGTAGGTTATATAATGTATCTACAAGATTTGGGGTACTTCAGTTCTCTTGTAAATAGCAAACCAATAGCAAACTAAAACAAATGCATATTATTAAATGTTATTACATTGTGTGCTCTTGAAAGAATGGGAAAGCCACAAAATTCAATCACTTGTTTAATTCAGATCTTGAATAGTGATCAGAGGTCAAAGAGTCAAGGCTAGAAATAGGTATTCCAAGCTGCAATTGTGGGACAAACACTGGAACTAGTATTTTCTAAACAAGAAGTCACATTTAAAAAAAAACACATGGCATTATGACTGTGTATAAGTAATGATCATCACACTTTATATTAGAACTGATACATAAGAAATTATATATAAAAAATACTCTAGCCATGGAAGCAGCAGAGCCTCTTGTAGGGAATGATGATAAACAGGAAGCTAGAAGGTGAGGTGAGCAAAAAAGGACAGACATGAGGAACAGTGTGAAACTAACAAGGCCTTATCCAATTGTTTTCTTTCAGAATGAATTATGTACACTTACAGAGTGTAGGGAACTCAAAACCTAATCTTTGATTCTCTTCATTGTATCCAAACCTGGATATTTTAAATAGGACTACAGTAAGCATGGGTACCATTATCTCTACTGTGTGCTGACTTTCACCCCTATCCACCCAGTAGTGGGAAGCATCACAATTTCTTTTGTTTATTTTTATGCCTCAAATCAAATGTTCATTATATGTCTATGTATTTAGTGTGTTGGGGGAGCTATAGGTATGTATTTAGGTATTCCTGCATAGAGGTCAGAGAACAATTCTCAAGAGTTGAGTCTCTCTTTCCACCATGTGGGTTCTGGGCATCAAACTTAGATTGTCAGGTTTGGAAGCAAGCACACTTTAGATCACTGAGCCATCTTGCCAGCCCCAAACAATCATGATTTCTATACTCTAATTTTAAAAGTAGTATATCCTATTAAAAAGTGACTTCGAATATAATCTCATTTAAGGTTTTGTTTGTTTTTGATGCTTCCTCCTAGCCAAAAACAAAAGAGTGCCCTTCTGACATAGGAGTTGATAAGAATGGATTAGTAACTGAGCAATCTACATTGCTCAGCACTATTAATTTCCATTCCATTAACTTAATGTTGGTCTCACAATAGATTCTCCTCAAGAAATCATGCTGAATTACCTCACGTCTGATCATAATTTTACCCTTGAACACCTAGCAGGAAGCTGATGGCACCTGAGGGCTAAGGAGAACACTGTCACAGTCAAATAGATTTATGAAACCAAGTCTATGTTATCATATGAGGGCAAATATCTGACCACAGGCAAAGTAAGCATAGTGGCTGTTCCTGTCTGTTAATTATTGTTTCTACTCCATGTGAACAGTTTTCTGAATTTTCTAGTTCCACACAGCAAGACTATGTGAGAAGTGCTGAAGACTAAGTAGATTTTAATCACCACATATACCAAATCACTACATTGCTTATCTTTCACAAGAAGGAGTGTGTGGTTCAGAAACTATGGGAAATTATCACTAAGTTCTGTCAAATGAATTGAAGATGCCTCTGACATCCAAAATAATGTGTTACGGAATGCCCTTTGGGAGGTTAAAGGAACAAGTGTTGAGCCAGGAGACCAGGCTGCCTCAACAAGGCAGCATTAAAATTTTTAGGAAAGAAAAAGGTTCAAAGTCCACAGCTCTCACACTATACATTGAGACTTCTGGTGATATGTGAAGATACAAGACTTAGGCATCATTATTCAAGTTGGGGGATGAGACCCCAAATGCAGTACTTTTGGGGACCCTCTTGCAGGATCTGGTTTCCCTCAGCATTCAGTTTCTTGCAATTTGCTGTTGCTAGGTTGTCCCTAAGTGAAGCACAAAGACACCTTCTCAGGGCCTCCTGTCAAGAAGAGCTGGTGATGGAAGTTATTCATTGAGCTTCCATGGGAACTCTTCAGTAAGAAAATGAGCATGTGACTTGGCTAAATTTAACTTTAAGGGTTCTGTGCTGTTGTTTTTTTTTTCTTTTTGCTGGTTGCTGTTTTGCTCTGTAATACTATTGCAAATAGTATTATTTTCTTTATTGCTTTCATGAATAGCCTGCTGTTACTATATAGAAATGAGACTGATGGGTGCACATTGATTTGATATCCTACTTTAATGAATTAGATTATTTCTAACCATGTTTTATTATCTCTTTAGAGTATCAGGAAGACTGTCTTCTACAAAGAAAGGTCATTTATTTTTCTACTTTTCAGGCTATCGGCACTTCCATGTTCAGTATACACTTTCACACTAGCCCAGATATAGAAACAATCCAAGTCTCTGTCTACAGATGTATAGCTAAAGAAACTGTGCCCCAGGTATGGTGGAGTATGTCTACAGTTCCAAAACCTGGGAGTCTGAGGCAGGATTTTGTGGTTCATGAGTTTGAGCACAGCATGGACTACACTTGGGGTTTATAAGGTACATATATAAGCACAAAATAAAATATTATTTAGTCTTAATAAGGCAGTAAACCTTGCCTTAAGTTACAGTGTGAATGAAACTAGAGGACAATAAGTAAAAAGTACCAGAAACAGAAAGACAAGTAATACATTAATTCACTTATATGAGAATCTAAAAGAATCTGAATTCATAAAAACAGGGGGGTAGAATGGTACTGTGGGCTGGGAAGGAAACTCAGATAGTGTAAATGAAAAGGCTCAAATGTTTCAGGAGAGAAGAATGTACTTTTCCTAGCAGCACCTGTCGCACAAATATCTTATACCAGCCTTGCTTACAAGAGCCTACAGTGGGGTGAGAGGACCATTGGTAGCCTAAAAAGCTATGGATCTCAGGCAAGTACTCAGTCTGGTGGTCAAGGCAGGCTTCAGCAAGACACAGGGAATGATGAGAATCAAATTGGCAAGAAAATTTGATCATAAAGATCAAATGAAATGTAAGAAGCAGGCAAAAGACAATTATGGGAGCTTACCAACATTTTGAAGACTGTAAATGCCCCCACAGGAAGAATTGTTTAATGATAATTCTTTCCACCAAGCCACCCGAGACCCACCACCATGTGGGCACCTGAAATAATACACAGAGTTTAATATTAAGTACAAATTCTGCTGGCCAATGACTAGGATTTCTTATCTGCTATCTCAGTCTCTTTTTTTATTTTTTTTGTTTTTTATCTCAGTCTTAATTATCAACCATAATTATTAAACTATATATTTTATAAACTTATCTTATTAAGGACGATGGCAGCAAGTGTCCTGTTTTCCTGGGCTCACATGGCAATTCTGTCTTTACTACATTTCCCAGAATTCACCTAGTCCCGCCTATCTTGCTACCCTATCAGCCAACATTGCTTTATTCAACAACCAATAAGATAAACATACACAGAAGAACTTCCCCCATCATCTCCTCTTTTTTGTCTAAACAAAAAGAAGGGTTTACCATTAATATAGTAAAATATATAACAAAACAGATATCAAGTAAGAACTATAGTTACGCTATAAATTCCATTAACATTTAGCAAGATTTAAAGAAAATATTCTATCATCTATCCTTTCTTTGTGAGTCTATGGTCTTATATGTACCTTATCTGTTATAATAACTAAAGAAAACTATAACCATAGATATCTGTCTTCAACTCTATCAAAGACCACAAAAGGATAATATGTAAACTCTCGAACTGACAGAGACATCTTGCTACCTGGACAGTCACCCAAAGTTCCTATGTAATGTTAGGGCATCCATCTTCAGCCTATAGGCCACAGTGTGTCTGGCAGACTTCTCCATGAAGCAGGAACCCTTCAGGACTGTCTTGTTTTACAAGTTCAGCAGTCACTTTCCTGAGGGTCCTTCATGTCCAGTTTACATAGCAACAAACAGTCTAGTCAAGAGCCGTTTCTTGCCCAAATGGCTAATCATGCCATGTTGAAAGCAAACTCCATAACAAGTTTCTTCAATGCCCATCTTCCTTTCTGACATAATTGATGTGCCACGAGCAGTTGTGTCTCACTGCCATGAAAAACCCTAAACCATTTAAATGTCATATATTCTGTAGGTCTTTGAAAGGTTTGAAGAATATCTATCCATCTCAAATACATCTCTGTATATCTAGAAAACCTAACTAACCTATTTATAAGTTCTGATTATTATAGGTAACTATATAATCTGTATTTAATTATGCATTACATTTTTAGAAATCTGTATGAACACAATACCAAACAAGAGGAGAAA
This sequence comes from Cricetulus griseus, assembly GCF_003668045.3. Classification (NCBI taxonomy): domain Eukaryota; kingdom Metazoa; phylum Chordata; class Mammalia; order Rodentia; family Cricetidae; genus Cricetulus; species Cricetulus griseus. The sequence continues at coordinate 70,715,252 of NC_048595.1, forward strand.
TTTACATATAACAAAATTAACCTTAAATTTGTATCAATAAATGAAAATCCATACCAATACAAAGTATTCATTTCTATATCCTATTCCCCTTTTTTCCCCTTAAAAAGAGATTGATTGTGATCATTACCATCTATAACCAAACCCATTTAAATGAAAACAAACATTTATAAACAATATTTGGGAATTGGGTTCATTCCAAACTGCTTCCTGCTGGTTGAGGGTGAGAACCATACCATGGGGATCATGATAAAACACAGAAATCCTGGCTGTAGTCGTCTATGACTGCATCATCTCAGCTGTTTTGGATGTAGAATCAGGTGGTCCACTGCTTCAGAGGGTCTTGCTTCATCAAACCATATTAGTCTGGAAGGAATCTGTCACTTTCCATTTTCTGTGGAAACACAAGCAAAAACTCTTTTCCTAAGTAACCTGTCCTTATATTTAAATTTAGAAGTAAAAGCATTTTTAAAATATATAAGTTGGATTCATTTAGCAGCATTAATAATTAAATGTCTTTTAGCAGTTGTTGCTCTTTCCTCAGCAATCAATTTAAAGACAACAAGCATATAGTATCTAGACTCTCTGTGTGTTTTCCATTTTTATGTGGCTTTTTCATTACTCTATTTCTTTTACTTTTATGTTTTCCTTTTACGAGACAGGTTGTCTCTGTGTAACTTTGGCTGCCCTTGAATTCACTCTGTACATCAGATTGGCCTTCAAGTCATAGAGATCTGCTTGCCTCTGTCTCCCATGTGCTGGAATAAAAAGGCGTGTGCCACCACACCCAACTTCTCTATTTCTTCTTCCTCTTTTTAAAAAACACTTTATCCTGTTTCTTTTTCTTTCACAAGCCTATGTATATTTTTAAACACAATGTAAACCTTTAGAGGTTTTTCTTCATCTGAATCTGTCTTTATTGTAAATCTTTACCTTTTTCTGACCACATAGTCTTTTATTTGCAAAAATTAAAGCCATGGCTGTTTTAGCCACTGTCTTTCCAAGATGGTGGGAGTATGTTTACTGCCAGCACTGAGAGCTGTGCTCATTGCCTTGGTCTATGTTTCCATCAAGCAACAGGCTGCTTGTCTCTGTTCTTTTGCTTCTAAAATCCCTTTTTAAGCTTTTGTGAAATGTTTATGTGGAAGTTCTTAAAACCAAGTCCTGACACCATTTTCTAATGATAAGTCTTTCAGCCAAGCTGCCTATGACCCACCTCCAGATGAGAATCAAATTGGCAAGAAAATTTGATCATAAAGATCAAGTGAAGTGTAAGAAGCAGGCAAAAGACAACCATAGGAGCTTACCAAGATTATGAAGACTGAAAATGCTCCCACAGGAAGATTTGTTTTAATCGTATTGTCTGAACTGTAACACATGCTAACTTTCAAGTCTCGTGTTTTCTTGTGACCTACTGATTTTCCCGTTGCTGTGATAAAACACTAGCCCCAAACAATTGGGAGGGTATTTTAGCTTACAGTTATAGTGTATTATTTAGGGAAACCAAGGCAGTGACCTGGAGGCAGGAATTGAAACAGAAGCCATGAAGGAATACTTACTGTTGAAGGACCAAGCTAAATTCCCACAGCATGCTCAGCTTGCTTTTTTTAAGCACCCACCCAGAGACCACTTATCCTGGGTAGCACCTTCCTCAGTGGACTAAGCTCACATCGACCATTTATCAAGAAAATGACTGGGGACTGGAGAGATGGCTCAAGGTTAAGAGAACTGACTGTTCTTCTAGAGGATCCGGGTTCAATTCCCAGCACCCACATGACAACTAACAACTGTCTGTAAATCTGACACCTTTATATAGACACACATTCAGGCAAAACACCAATGTACATAAAATAAGTATAAGAAAATGCCTCACAAGCATGTCCACAGTTCAATCTGATGGAAGCAATTCCTTAATTGAGGTTCCCTATTCCTCCTGACTCAAGCTTGTATCAAGTTGACAAAAATCACACTGTACCACAAATATCAGAAGCAAATAGTAGGCCTATTATAAAAGGTATTTCCATAGGCCCATTCAGATTACCTCAGTATCTTTTAAAGTTCATGAATTTCAAGTGTTGTCACATTTTTAACAAAAACAAATTGGTGAACTATCTCAACAAAAGTGTTTACCATTCTACTTTATGCTAGAGTGGTTCACTAGCCTCACACCAAGCTCTACTAAACTGCCATAGGTGGACTTGGGTGGACATGATGAGAAAAGGCACAACCAGGTGTTGTCATTCAAGGTTTCTTCTGCACATGGAACTGGGGAGTTGGGGAGTTTGCTATTGATGAAAACCCTCATGGACATATCTGTCTAGGTGAGGAGGTGAGAAGACAAACTATTTCAAGAGAGAGGGGTTAGTAAGTTCTGAAAATTAAAGTTTTCAGATATAAAATAAATAGTTTTATTCCCTGATTGGTAGAAGACCTATATTTGCTTATAAAGTCAACTCCAGTTCCACAAATTGACACAGTATACTAAAATCACCAATGAACTTGACACACAGTCAGTTCACAGCAAATGGTTACTCCTTCTATCCCACTAAGGATTATGGTGTGTGTGTGTGTGTGTGTGTGTGTGTGTGTGTGTGTGTGTGTGTGTGTGTTTCTCTCTCCTTTGTACTCAGCAGGAAGCTAAGCAATGATTAAGGTTCAATATATAGCTAATTTAACTGTGCTTTTAGGAAAAATATATAAAAAACACAGAACATTATTTTGCCTTAGTGAAAGAGGCAAATTTGTTTCGTGGTTGAGAGCTTGCCTGTGAGATTAGCGCGGCACACTTCCTTAAAGAACCTAACTCTCAGAGGTACTGAATCATAGGCATGACGTGGAATGCTGGATTTAATAGTGGTGGAGGCCTCTGGGACTGTGCCTTATGAAGATAAATAGTAGACATAATAGCAAAATTAAAATATTTCACTGTTCCAAATTTAGAAAATGCTGTCTTCTTTTTGTAAATGATAATGGCTTGCACACAGTTCAGTCTTTTCAGCTGCATAAACGTTGTAACACAGCTTAAAAGGTTTTTTAATTAAAACATTCAGAGGACTCAAATATAGAATACATTTTCCCTGCTTTTATAATGTATTGTGAAAATCATAAACCCTAACAATCATATATGCCTTAATACATTATTTTGCAGTAACACCAATGCAGAGGTCACCTCCATTCATGTGCAAAGCACGTGAATGGCACTTATTTCTCCCTGCTACCATGTTTTCATGAAGAGAACTAAAGGCTCCCACAGTATCTGTACAGTTTGCCTATGGTCTATTAATATTTCAAAAACACTTACCACTGTTAACTTTTGTTACTTTGAGCTATTTCTAAAATAAAAAGTAACTAGGCATTAAAAAGTGAGAAGTGTCCTTTTAACCACCACCCTCCTGTGTCATATTAGGCCTCTGGGAGAATCCTCATGCATGTGGATGGAAGTGACCTTAAATGAACATTAATACACAACATGTCATTTTAACTATTGCTAAACCCTTTAACTCCCTTGATGACATCTCTATTCTCACATTAATTTAAAGCAAATGCACTTAGTAAAAAACTAATCATTTGTCTTATATTATATGAGCATATGTGTTTAATATGATGACAGAAGTAAACATTCCTCATTCAGGACTGTGTAAGACAGGTGTTCATTTTTTTCTGACATATTAAGATTCATAAAAATTATAAATTGAGCCCACTAACTTCAGAAAGATTATAGATAATTAAAATGTGTAGTAACACTGGACTTTATTGGCAAAAAACAAACATGAAACAACAAGTAAAGAAAAACATAACAGTGCTTTTAAATAAGTATTAACATGAGGATTTATAAGACTACACTACACATGAATTCTGTGCCAGTTCACAGCAGGAAGTGATGTAGATGACCAACACCTTCCCCTGAGTACAGGAACTTCTCTGGTGAATGCAAACTAGTCTTGTATCTGCCTTGGTTCTTGACCAGCTTTGCCTGTTCTAAGTATCCCATTGTTGTTCCAAGTATCCCAGTGTTGTTCTAAGCATCCCATCCTCTTTGCTCGATTGTGAAATCACACCTCACTCGTGCCTTGCCTGCCTCAGTTCTCACTGGACTATTCATGTAAACTTGCCAATATCTGATATGGTAATACATGAAATAGTGTCTCCTCAAATGACAGTAGCTTTTACCGTGTCATAGTTCAAGAAATGTAAAACAGAGGTCAACAAGCTCCAATCCCACATATGCAGGTTCATTTGGCCCAGAAAGAAGTTCCTATACCTGTGTGAAACAGCCTATGTGAGTCTGTTGGAGAGACAGACACTGTAACAGACAATGCTTTACTACTGTCCACGGTCTCAGGGCTTCTTAGCATATTTAGGGAGTGTAACACATGAGAACTAGCTAGTGTGAGAGTGGATATTTATACATTCAGGATTTAACAGAAAAACAGGATCAACAACCCATGATTCTAGTACACTTACCATCTCTTTCCTTCTTTGACTTGTATAATGTTCTTATAATAAGATATGAATGGAGGCCGGGCGTTGGTGGCACACACCTTTAATCCCAGCACTCGGGAAGCAGAGGCAGGTGGATCTCTGTGAGTTCGAGACCAGCCTGGTCTACAAGAGCTAGTTCCAGGACAGTCTCCAAAGCCACAGAGAAACCCTGTCTCAAAAAAACAAAAAAAAATAAAAAATAAAAAATAAAAAATAAAAAAGATATGAATGGCCTCAGATAGTCCAGAGGCAATGGCTTTAGACATTACTGGGGGGGACAGGAAATAGTTGCCAGTTGAGTGTTTTCTAAAAGATAATCCTCAGACCTTCACTCAACTGTTTTCTTCTTTCCTTCAATAAACATGCTACTGCCATGACCACCACACACACATGCACAGATATGCAAACACACTTGAATACTATGATGACATGAGTTAGTATATTCTGTCTAAGAAAAAGGAGATTTGCTGTTAGCTTTTCACCTCATAACCTCAAATGACAACTTTGTAGGTATCAACTCAGCAAAGACGATCAAAGTCATTTTCCTGGCAAAGATAGTGCTATCATCCATAGCTAAAAGTTAAATTAATAGTTAATGGAGAACAACAAAATAACTTGGTTTTAATTACAGATATTAGTTCTGTCTCTTAAGACAGACCATTTGGTTGCAGGAACTGTAAACATACTTATATGCCTAAGAAAAAGCAAATACATGAATGGGGAAGGGACTTGCTTACAATTCCTGAAGAATTTTAACATCCAGACCATGGAAAGTGCCATGCAAAAACACAAAAAGTCATTTGGAGATTCAAGTACAATTCTGTATTTCTCCATGTATGTTTTATTCTGGGATAGCATTGTTTCTCAATCTCTCTCTATCTCCCTGATGGTCTTTCCTTGCCTTGTACCTATACTAGGGACAAGACATCTCAACTCAAGCAAAGATAGAACAGAAGTGCTCTGCTTAAAACCCAAATGACTTGCAACAAATGATAGATTGTTTGACCTACTCTGTTATTAAAGCAAAGATGTAGCATATAAACATACACAGACAAGTTGTCTAGGCACCTTCTGAGAAAGCAAGTGCAATGCTTCTTTATTAACAGGGCAAAAGACACAAGAATGGTAAGAATGACAGAGATACTGGCATTAATTGAAAATTAAGGACAATATTTCCTCCCTGGTCCAAAAGAAAAACCTCCAGTTCTTCTGTTATTAAACAGAAAATTGATCCCCTCTGATGGGGAATGTACTTCTGTGTATGCTCATCTTATTGATTGTTGAATAAAGTATTATTTGGCTAATGAGGCAGTAAGTTAGATGGGACTAGGAGTCAAAGAGGATTTTGGGAAATGTAGTAGAGAAGTTTTAATCCAGGCAGGAAGTGACATAGCAATGAGACTCATATTTAAGCAAGGACAAGCAGGAAGTGGGCAGGCCTTTTTCCCCTCTGCTCTTCCTCCAGATTTCATGATGTGATCCACCAGCAAGGGAGGATGCCAATGGAAGGTGTCCGATAAGATAAGTCTTATAAAATATATAGATTTATGATAATTAAGACTGAGCTAGCAGATGAGAAATCCTAGTAATTGGCCAAGCAGCATTTGTACTGTATTATTTTGTCCAACCTCATGGCAGATAGAACTCAGGTGGGTGGCTGGCGGAGACTGCCCACGTGGCAGTAGGGCTCAGGCAGCATTTGGCAGAAAGTTTTATCGTAACACCCCCCATTCAGTAAGGACATAGTTATTAGGTTAGGAGAATATAAAACTTCATACCTGAATATCTAAGTATAAAAGTTATTAACATTTTCAACCAGCTATGGTTACAAATACTAAAGGAACTATTAAAATTTCATTATTATCAGCTGATACTTCTAGCCTAGCTCTCAGATGTAATGTTGGTGCTGTGTAAATCTTGTGGCCAACACTGGCATTAACATGAATATTTGAGCTTAAATGTACATAGGGACTAGGGCACAAACTTCTATGTACTAGAGATGGTTGTTTGCTGGATGTGAGATTTGTTTATCATCTATTTATTAACTTCTTTCATTCATTTTCCTTTACTACAATAAATTAATTATTAGCACTCATTAGCCAAATCTCAGTAAATCTATGCATGTATTCCTTTAGATTTATTTTCTTTCATTTAAAAGCATTTATGACCGCAACTAGCTGGCATTTCTGAAATGGAAGAATAGATATTTTCCCCAAGGTTTTCTAGTTTCCTTTAGCAACTGGCCATTCCTGAGCAGCCAATCAGAACCTTTACTTAGTCAAAATTGACAGTGATTTATAGATGCCTTGGAGATTTACTTACTGATTATCTCCATCAGAAAACAGAGGTGGCTTTTACGAACTATGGACTCTGCTAGAGCATATGTTAGTATTCGTTCTTATTACAATGTAGCAATTGCTTATAGTGCTCAGAGGGAGGCCTGAGTTTGCTTATTAATCATTTTGATTAACCTGTAAGTATATGACCAAGCCAGTTATTTCCACTTTTTTCATTTCAAATACATTGACTTCTTTTTTTTTTGGGGGGGGGGCAAGGTTCAAGACAGGGTTTCTCTGTGGCTTTGGAGCCTGTCCTGGCCCTAGCTCTTGTAGACCAGGCTGGTCTAGAACTCACAGAGATCTGTCTGCCTCTGCCTCCTGAGTTCTGGTATTAAAGGTGTGTGCCGTCACACCCAGCAAATGCATTGACTTCTTAATATTAAGGAAATATTATTATCATAACATGTTTTTAGTATCTACATAATGGTATAAAAGTGATCACTAAACCTAAGAGGAATGTTCTGCATGCTAACCTAGGAGAAGGAAGGCATTTCTATGTAACAGAGAGTCTTTCCCATGCATATATGGTCCTCCGTAAGGAGAAAATTTTATCAAACCACTTTTCCAGAATGAAAACTTGATTAAAAAAAAAATCTGGATCTAAATAGGCAAAGCCAGCTGGAGAAGGGAACAACTGCTAGATGAGTTAGAAAAAACAATAAATGAGACAGAAATGGCATCTTCGTCCTTTGTATGTCTAGGAAAGTGTACTCCAACTTAGGCTGAGTAATCACCCAAATGTATGTGCCTATCTTACCTAGACACTTCTGCTCTTTAGTGTCACACTCTACAGATAAGGTTGTTGTTTAATCAAATTCTATTTTTTCCCGTTTAGGTGTGCTTTGCCTGCACACATCCCAGTGCAACAGTACTCACAGAAAAGAGCAGTAGGCATCAGATCCTCTGAGATCCAGTTAGCCGCCATGTTGGTGCTGGGAACCCAACCGAGATCCTCTGGAAGAGCCACAAGTACTCTTAACCACTAAGCAATCTGTCCATTTCCCAGATTCCATTAAAATATTTAATTCTGAAAATGGAAAGGCTGCCCTCTTACGAAGTTAATGCTTAAAGGACAAAAAGTCCTAAAGGAATGCTGGTTCTCTGACAGCATCTTGTGTATTTCCAATCTTGGGCATTTTCTTGCTCCTTGTTCTGTTTCCCTTTGTAGGCAGGAGAAGAGCTGCATTCTGTCTGCTTAGAAGTATGATTTCTGTGCATTTTGTTAGACTAGGTGGGTCAGCAGGTACAAGCTAACACATTGCCCAGGTGGCCTCTTAACTCAGTGTGATTGAGCATGAGGAAATAAGCAGTCTGTCCCAGCGCTGGGGCTGCCTGGTGCTTGGCCAGGTGAATGTGATTAGCAACTGACATTGGATAGAGATTCCCCTGCATTCCCAACAGATGTCCCTGTAATTGAAAGCTTGCTGTGATGCTGGTGATTCTAAGAGGCCCCAAATTCCCTTTAATGTCTATTGCTCATTAAAAACACACCTCCCTTCTTCCAAAGGAGAGACTTCTTTAACAGTTGTGCATGAGTGGTAGGGGAGAAGGGATGAACACTCAGCACTTCAAAATCACCCTTCAAAGTAATCCCGTCTTTCTTCCCTGCATTCACACCAGATGACTCCATAAACACCCTTGAGGTTATCAAGCTGTTTGCCAAATGTTACAATGTAATGGGTTCTGGGGAAAGCAGCGCTGCTGCGTGGGGTTACAGGTGTGTGGTCCTGGATTAGTGTAGATGGCAAAGAGGTCTTGTTTAGGCTTCATGTAGGAGAACAGTACAAGAAGATGCAGAGTTGATGACACTTCCTGGTTGACAGAGAAAACCAAGTAATGAAATGGGTGAGAAAGAGACAAAATGACTCCCTGAGATTTGTCTTTCCAGGGTTAAAATAGAGCACAGCTCTGTTCTATGCTACCCTGCTCAGGGAATTAGTATCAGTTAACATAGTTCCTTTTGCCCGTCCAATGAAACTGTACATTCCATATGCAGAGAAAAGACTCATTTATCACATGAGGCCTTGGGAAAAGGACATAATGATATTCAGAACTTGCCTGAGTCCTATGAACAATAGTCCAGTTTGCTTTAGAGTTTGATACCACAGGGGATCCTACAAGAAAGCTTTAATCATTTGCTCTTCATTGATATATAATTATTTACTGTAAGACATTATATTTAATAGATTATATTATATTGTTCCAAATTAAAGAGAATGGTCTTCCAGAGGGAATGATGTCAGGCTGTGAAATGTGATTATTCCACATGTATTTACTGAGAGATAGGTAAAATGTTTTGTTACTTTGATTATATTCGGCAGCTGTTCTTTTGGGGGAGGGATGTTAGTAAGAAAGACATGTTGAAACCCTTTATTGATAATCTTGTGATCAACAACCCTACTTCTCTTCTGATTTTCATAGCCAAACTTTTCTGGAATTTAATTTCTCAGTCTCAAGTTTAGTGTTGATCCCTTTGATTTCTTCCACTGACTGAAACTTCTAGGGCTCACCAGCCCTCAGCTTGGGTCAAGCAGCCATACTCTCACCTGAGGCCTTAGTATTCACAGACTCATTCACCCTCACTGACCAGACTTCTGGTCCACCATTCTGATCTAATCATTAAATAGCATTAAATAGCGTCACCACCCAAGTATTGACTTTGGGATTCCTTTCTCTGTCTCAGACTTCTCTTCCTTTCTCCCTATGCAGTGGTCTTCCACTGGTATCAGCAAATTGTTGACTCTCATATAATTCTTTCTAAACTGAACTTCTTTGAGTCCCTTACTGTTTGCTCTGGTATATCTATTAATGCCACTAAGTCACCCCAAACTCACAAAGATCACAATAGCCCTTCTTATGGTTGATGTAAAAACCACTGCTCTTTTAGCATTCCCTGAGGAAATGAACCACCAATCATCAAACTGTCTCAACTGGAAACATTTGGATCGTTCCAAATGCTTCCTTCTCCCTCACAACTGGATCCACTGTGATGACTAATTATGCAGGTCAATGGGATCACAAAAGGCATGCCTGTGTGCCTCTCTCTCTCTCTCTCTCTCTCTCTCTCTCTCTCTCTCTGTGTGTGTGTGTGTGTGTGTGTGTGTGTGTGTGTGTGTGTGTGTGTGATCAAACCACATTCTGCATGTCTCACTGTTGTCGATGGTATTAACATTTGAATGGGCTCAGATTTTCCCCATAACTGGGAACCTCATCCAGTCAGGTGAAGGCATAGAATAAAATGCTGACCCCTCCCACCCTACCCCACCCCCATAACTAAGAATGACCCTGTTCTTGATATCCTTGAGCTGTTCTGTCATGGTTTCTAGATTGCCACCATTTAAGATGGATCTGTGCTATCTTAATGGGAGTCCAGAAAACTGGCCATGTATCTTGCAAATCATAGGTCTCCATAATCACATGATTCAACTCTTTACACACACACATGCATGCATACACACAATATGAACTTCAGACAGAACACACATACCCTATTGTCTCTGTCTGGAGAAGCCTGACTACCAAATTTATTACTAATCACAATTGATCTTCCATCCTATAAATATCTTAGTCATGAATCATATTATCTCAATTTAGTTACTGCAATCAGAGTCCCATTTTTTACAAATACAAGAGATATACAATCTTTGGTTTCTGTGAAATTTGGTCTCTGTTGTTAACTGGTGGGGATTTTTCAGACACTGATCTGATTCTCATATCTCTACATCACCTTTGCCGATTCCCTATCAAAAGATATTGAAGGCTTTCTATTAGTTTTAGAGTAAATAAATTATGGATATAATCCATAAGGCTGCATGTATCTCTGTGTACATACTTCTCCAGCTCAATTTCCCATCACCTCCTCATTTAGCACAGGCTATGCTAAGTATTTTGCAGTTCTTGCTGTATGTTCTCAGATGGGTCTGTCATGGGCTTTGTAGTTCAGCTCCTTCTGCTATTTATGTGTTCACGTTGCATCTGTGGTGTACCCAGGACAAGATGGTAGACATCTGCCAGGAAAGAAGCAATGATGATGCACTATCTGTAGGGTTTTAGCAAGAATAGCAAAGCCCAACATGTTAGTGTGCTTCATATTAATACCTTGGCAGGATCAATTCCAATGTCTTGTTTGAATAATTACTTTGTGTGTCTAAATTCTGAACAATTGATATAATTACAAATGGATTGTAATATTTATATACACATCAAATTTGTATTGCTTAAAAACATTCTGTTTCAAGGTTAATTTGGAGAACTCCAAATTATACAGTCAGCTCTTGACATGTACTCAGCTGCACACCACTGTTTAAATATCAAGTGTGTATTCGCACGTAGTCGTTATGTGGCATGTCTTGGGTATAGGTTGTCTCAAGCCTAGAACACCAAATTTCTAAATTAAGGAGTAAATGCCAAAGGAGCAATGTGAGCACTAAGACTGTGAGTGAAAGAAACTGCTTGAGTTGCTTCAGTCTTGCAATCTGTCCTGACAGCTTCGACTTTGATTTCCTTTTAAATAATCAAATGGAATGATAACACACACAGGGAATTATATTTTTACTTTGATTAATTTTAGTGATGCCTTCAAAATTAAAATGTATCTGTCCTAGTAATTGCTAATACTACCATATCCATATTATTTTCAACAGGTATGTGATAAGAGATGTTTTTAGAAATCATCCTATTTCAGGGTTCAAGACTGGATAAAGCTCAGTGCCAGGCACTTGCATAACATGAGAATGGCCCTGAGTTTAATCCCAGAACTTCAAAAAAATTCCATTCCTGGTGTCCAGTCTTTGTCATTTCATTATCATGCTTCTGTTCCCTGGAGCTTTGACTTTTATTTACAGTCTGAATAACTTACTAATCTGATTATGCAATTCATAGGTTAATTCTTGGCTAAACTAACCTGTCTTTGAAAATTGGAGTGCTATCTATCATTTTATCCACCATGATTTTTGCAGAACTTAGCTCAATGCTACCACAAAGCAGGTACTTAATAAATGTCTGTTGAATGAATGGTGCATGAACAGGGTCAGGATTCATCCAAGTCTCCCTAGCTCTAAAGCAAGTCATAACCATTATATCCTTACTTTCTTCCAGAGTCCCTTTTCACTGCCCACCAATGACAGGGTGGTCAACTGCAGGACATTGATAATAATAATTTTAAACATTCTCTGTACTTTTCATTAGGAGATACAGAGATGACAAAGAAAGGATAGGGAGTGGGACAGAGAAGTATATTATAATAGGGATTCATTCTTATAAACGTATTCTAAAATTTGGTGCAGAATCTTCCCAGTGTAGAGCAATTAAATATAAGGCACTCATTAAAACACTTACTTATTTAAATTAACTGAAAATATGAGCTATGCCAGATGTATGCAGACTCAGAATAGAATCTCTCATGTGCAAATAATAGACTGTGCTTGATTTTTGAGGGTTTATGTAAACAAATTGCTGTTGCAAAATTCACTTGTGAGAATTCACCAGAGGGATAGCTTCAGTAACATGTCTTATAAAGGTGAGTTCTAAGATAAATGACTCTAAAGACACAGAATACTCAAGTTTTTAACCTCAAAAACATGTGTGTAATGCATACTTTCTTCTGTTTTTTTTCGCCCACTACTTACAGCCGCTATAACATGATAAAAACTATGCTGCTTGTACTAGACAATAAGCAAAATGAAGCACATAAAATTAATCTATAGGTGTGTGTGTGTGTGTGTGTGTGTGTGTGTGTGTGTGTGTGTGTGTGTGTGCCTGTGTTCACATGTGGGAGAGTGTGCATGGATGTGAGTGAGTCTATATGCCAGGGGTCAACCTCAACTGCCTTTCCTTATATTCTGTTCACTTGTTTTTTGACACATGTCTCATGGGCCTGGAACTCCAGGCTGACTGGACAGTGAGCCCCAGGGGTCCACCTTGCTCTGCCTCTTCAGCAGTGGGATAAAAGGAGAGCAACACTGTGCCCAGCCCTGTGTATCCTTACCAAATTCCAGGCATCATGCTTGCAAGGCAAGTTCTCTGGTATCCGAGCTTCTTCCAAAGCCCCATGAAGTATTGTGGTATGTTTCTTTATTAGAATACACAGTATTAAGTTGGTTTTCATGATACTTCAAACAAAAGGGTTTTTTGTTGTTGTTGTTGATTCTCCTGTCCCATTACTCCCCAGCCCTTTGACAACTCACATTGTACCCTTCTACCTTCTCATAGCCAACTTTCCACTTTCATGCCACACATGTACTGGGCTCTTCCCCCACATCTTCAAGACCTCTTCCCTGCCTCTCTTTTTTACCTCTCATCTCCTTACTAGTCCAATAGCCTATGTACACTATCATTCATGCTCATAAATATATACACTGATGTTATCTGATAGGGTCTGGACATGAGAGACAATAATTGTTTTCACTCTTTCCTTCCTTCTTTACTTGCCTATTTGTGTATGCGTGTGCTTGTGTGTGTGTGTGTGTGTGTGTGTGTGTGTGTGTGTGTGTTCATTTAGCAAAATACAATAGTAGATTCTCATCCCCCACCCTAAGACCTATGATCTCTCAGCCATAGGTTTTACACTGAATTTATAAAACACCACACATATATTCCCTCCTACACAGCAGGCTCCAGATCCAATCAGAAACCAGTTGTTTACTGAAATGCCAGCATTGTGTCCTAGGACACCAGAAAAGCTGATGTCCTAACCAGCAGGGAAGAGGCTTCCAAATCAGTTTCATCTTATTATTTTGGTGTCCTATATTCAAAGTGTATGGTGTCTTTAGCAATTGGATCTTACAACATAGTTTCAGTAAATAACCAAGAGCCCATAGCTTATATTGGCTTTGTTTTGTTTAAAATCTTTTAGATTTATTTACTCTCTTTTTTATGTGTGTGTGGATGTCTTCCATGTATGTGTGTGTGTGTGTGTGTGTGTGTGTGTGTGTGTGTGTGTGTGTATGTATGTATGTATGTATGTATGTATGTGCACCATATGCATATCCACTGCTTTAAGGGGCCCTGGAACTGGAAACACAGATGGTTACAAAGATCCCATGTGAGTGCAGGGGGTTGAACTTCATTTGGGAAAATAAGTGCTTTTAACTTCTGAGCCATGCCTCCATCCAAAGTTTGTATTTTTTTAAAAATGCCTCTGGAGCCACCATGGGGCATCTGTGGCCAAAAAATCTTAGAGAAGTACCCCACACCTAGCAGTGGGATTTACATTTAAAATTTTGCAGTTTCTGGATGGAGCATGAAGGATATTTCAATTCATTCAAACTCCTTTGAAAAACTAAATATTCTAATTAGCTTGTAAATTAGTAGGTTTCTATACAATGTCCTAGTTAGCTTCTCTGTTGATAACATACACTCCATCACCAAAAGAAAGTTGGGGAGGAAAGGCTTTAATTTATCTTATACTTCCAAGTAATGTTCCATCATGATGGAAAAACCAGGGGAGGAACTCAGGCAGGAATTTGGAGACATCAGCTGAAGTAAAAACTATGGAGGACTGCTGCTTACTAGATTGCTCCCCATGTCTTGCTCAACAGGATTTTTTGTACAAACCTGGGACTACTTGCCAAAGGGATGGCACTGCCCACAATGGCCTTCACATGGGAAGAAATGCTCCCACAGACTTAACTACATTCCAGTCATATGGAGGCATTTTCATACTTTTCAAGTGCCTCTAGTTTGTGTCAAGTCAACAAAAACTAACAAGCATGATGTGGTTTTTAGAATACATTCTTAGTCTTTCTTAATTCTGTTCCCTTCCCTTGTTTTTTGTTTCCACTCACCACTAATAAACCTTTCCAGGCCTGTGATTTTATTTTTCTTAGCCTGGAACACCGCATATTATATAAAAATTTCTAATGCCATTCATTCTCCTGGGATATATGAAAGCTACTGATTTTTGTATGTTGATATTGTATCCTACACCATGGAAAGACCTTCCACCTTTCTGTATTGACCACATTACTATTGTGGAAATAACTATATAACCAAAGCTAGTCTACAAATTCAATGCAATCTCTGTCAAAGTTCAATGTCATTCTTCTCAGAAAAAAAATAATAAATTCATATAGAAAAGGAAAAGAATAGCCTAATGTAAACCCTAGCAGGAAGAGCATAGCTGGAGATATCACAACAGACAGCATGTGGTCTTAACCAGTGTAATGTCTCTAGCTCTTGCAATTTACATTTTATTTTATTATTTTTTGAAACAGGTTTCCACTGTGTAGCCTTGGCTGTCCAGGAACTCACTTTGTAAACCAGGCTGGCTTTGAAATCAGAGATTCCCCTGCCTCTACTTCCTGAGTGCTGGGAGTGAAGGTGTGCAACACCACTGCCCGGCTGCCCTTTTTATTTTTAATAAAACATTTTCTTTTTCATTTTAATGGCTTTATTGGGTAATAATTCACATACAATATAAGCCAATCATCATGATTTGATATACTTTGTATCCATCACCACTGTCAAAGTTTCTATTTTCAACTATTTTACAATTCTAAATTTGCTTGGTTGTACCACCATTTTAAAATGAAGTGGCAGTAATAGACATCTCTGTTGATTTTCAGTCCTTGAGGATAAATGATAATTCTCATCATAAATATTATGCTAGCTGTAGATTTTCTTTTATAATTGCCCTATGTCACAATGAAGAAGTTGTCTTTGACTTGTTTGTTAAACATTCTTGAATAGATAATGGAAATGCAATACATTACACAATGGAATGGAATATTATTTAGCTATTATGAAAAATAAAATTATTAAGTTTGTGGGGAAATGATTCAGGCTAGAAACAATCATTCTGGGTGAGGTAACCCAGAAAAGCAAAGCTTACATGTTTTCTCTCATGTATTGATGCTAGTTTTGAATATTTAAATATGTGTATGTTTTTTTATGTAATAGTCGTAGATGTCAAGAAACTGGTAATAAGCCATGAGAGGAGGGTGACTTTCGAGGAATGAGAGATAGAAGATAGTGATATAAGGGGTTAAATGGGAATAGTCAGACAGGAAGGGTATAATAGGATGGGGTATAGGAGAGCAGGCTAGAGGAAGGAGTAAGAGGAGATTAACAATAAATATATTTTAGAAGAGTCCTATAGAAACCAACTACTGTAGACGCTTCCTAAAATTTTTACATATACACATATAAAAAGAGTTTAAATGGAATCATACTGTAATGAGGCACCTATACTAGATAATGCAAGCTAACAAATAAAAAGTCCAGTACCAGGAATGGATGATTTCTTATGGAGTTTTTGGCAGGTGATATCCCTTAAACCAGTAAATTTTAAAGGCTGTTGCTATTGACTTGTTATCATCCACAATTGAAATAAGAAAACTCTACTGCTGAAGATGCTACAAACTTGATCATAAATCATGGAGAAATTAAACTAGAAGCTTCATCCATACTTACTAGCTTTCAAGGGGATAAAAGGTGTTATGTATGGTGCCAGAGGAGAAAAGCAATCATCAGTCTTAACCACCTGTGAACTCTGTGAACTACAACAATGACTATTCCTGCAATATATCCCCATAATGGTAGGAATGTCATAGGAGTAACCAACAACTTTCCGGTCATATTTAGGACCTAGTATACAAGTTGAAAACATTATCTGGAATGATTATTGGAGCCAAGAACTTGTGGACATACAGGTCATATGTACTATGAGAGAACCTATTACTGTTACCCATCTAAAGGGGAATAGTATTGAATTGACTCCACTGACTTATTGTTATACCCATAAATTAGTCAGTCTCTCATTCTTCATCAGAGAAACATCTATTGAAGAAGGTGATGATTAACACAGATATCCACATCTGGTCAATATTCAGGGAGTAAGTGTGGAACTCTCAGTCTTACATGTGACACCTATTCCACACCCTTTCCTCACAAAGCTTAGGACTCATGTAGAAGAGAAAGCAGAAAAATCCTACAAGGAGGATGTGGTAGATGATTACAAGAAAACTGTTTTCCAAGAACAGCAAGGCAGTTACACTTAAGAAATCACAGTGAGTATGACAGCCTGTTCAAGACTTACTCATAGTCAAAACAGAAAAATCCCAGCATGGCCATGGAAATGGACACAAAATTAAGGATTATTGGCAACTAGTAGCTTTCAGGAGTGGGGGGATATAGCTTTCTTTAAGTGTACAGCTCTTGATAGGCTAACCATGCTCTAATGGAAGTAAGTACCACACATTGGAATTGGTCAGTCTTAAAAAGAGGGGCCTGGAGTAGATGTTGAATTTGTACTTATTTGACTTAAGATGATGACCATATGAGTTTGTCCTTGTTTTCCTATTTTATTAAGTTTCCAGTTATACTAAATCAATGGAACTTGAATAAGTCAACCCTGTATGCTTGGTTTAAGTTTCAATTGTTAGCTATATCATCCACTGTTATATGGGTTTGTTTTAGTTATTATTGATTTTCAAAACACATTGAGTCTAGGGACTGGTAAGGCAGTTTAGCAGGCACTTGCCATAAAGCCTGAGTCTAATCCATGAGAACATCATAGAATGAGCTGTGGGTGTTCTCACTTTCTCAAAGAGTCTATGCAAATATAACCCAGTGATACAGTACAGCACTGGGCTTCTCTGCGTGGAAAAAGTTTCTTTTCTTGTTCTTGAGTTAGTTTTGCCCCTATGTATATTTCTTGAAGCTTGTCTTTTCTTAAAAGCAGTTTTGTTTTACATGTGTTTCAAATTGTATGATTTTTTCAAAATATTCATATATATGAATATATATGAATATACATATAATATGAAGCAGTATATTGTAACAACATGAAAAAGTGTGACTTGTGATTATTGTAATTATTTTTAAACTTAGGACTGGTAATAGATGTAGGGTACTGAGTACAGTTACTATTTTTTGTCTAGTTTTTAATGCCATATTCTCCTGTAGCTCTTACATGAAGTTGAACAAATTTTGCAAGTGACAAATTTTCAGCTGTCTTGGTTTTCACATTTTAATTTTTAGTTGTTGGGTTCTATTTATTATCTATCCCATTAGATTTCTCTGGCTAGAAGTCTCATTTGTTCTTAAAATGTATAGCCAAATTATATACTTAGGATGAAGATTTCATTATAAAATAATTCTTAAAAATAATATATTTATTGGTGAAATATAATAATTATATTACTAATGAAAATTTCTGTCAATTGTTCATTACTTATGTCATAACTTTACCTCATTTATTCCTTTATCTCCATAAAATGGGTAGGGAAATTGAGATATATCAAAACAGAGTAATTTCAAAGTTACACTGCTAGACAATGCATAAATGGGGTTCTTAATTGGTCTAGATAATAAAAACCCAGAGTCATATATAGAAGAAAATGCTGAGAGTTCAGAGAGAAAAAGGAGGAAGCTACCACCACACCTTACCTCTTTAGCATCTCAGCAGACAAGAGAGTGAGTTCCTATTTCTTCCTTCTTATATCCTGTTTCTGCCCAGCTAACTCACTTCCTGTTGATCTGTACAGACCCAGACTTCAACGGTTAGCTAGTGGCAAGCTCCATTCTCTGGCCTTCAGACAGGCTTTATTTGTACAAGCAAGATATCACCACATATCACCCTTTCTGTCTAAAATTTTTAAAAAGTTAAACTAATATCATAAAATTATATACAATAAGTATAATAACTATATACAATATATACAGTCAATAATTATATCAACAATGTCTAGTCCATTAGTGTTTGACAAATTCAGAGAAAATACTCTGTTATCTATTCTTTCTTGATGAGTCCAAAGTCTTGTGCCTAATTTACTTTCTATTCTAATTTGCATTATCAAATTATCTTTAAGTGTCTTTCAAACCTATTACATTTAACACACCTTTAGTGAGTTTCTTTACTGAGTCTGGTAAACAAGGAAAACTATAATTATACTGTCTAATCTTCAACTCCTCAGAGACAGAGGAAGGAAATATTATTAACTGAGAAAACAGTAAGTGGGAGCAAATAACTTCAAAAAAGTGTGAGAAATTACAGAAACCCCTCGCTGCCTGGACAGTCACCCAAGGTTGCTCTGAAATGTTGGGGCATACATCTTCAGCCTATAGGCCTAGCATATCTGACAGACATTTCTGTGAAGCAGGATATTCTGAAGGACTGGGTCGTCTTGTCTTGGCAAGGTTTGCAATCACACTTGTTGGTGTACTGTTTGTCCAATTTGGACAGCATACTCTCAGTAACTGAGGCAAGGGCACTTTCTTGTCCAGTGCTTTTCCTTTGCCACAAAGAAAGTAAACTCTATGTGGAGTTTCTTTGATATTCATCGTCTTCTCTGACGTTGATTGGTGCTGACAAGAACAGATAGGACTCATTGTCATAAAAAAGAACCTATGTTATTAAAACATGCTAAATGCCATAATCTGTAGATCTCTGTAGTATTTGAAGATAACCTGTCTTTCTAAAATATCTGTTTGACCTTATTAACATACCTAATGTGACTACAAGTTTGATTGTAATACTTGACTAATTACTAAACTACATTTCCTTATTATCCTATAAGTTGATAACAATAACTTTCAAGGACTAGAAATCTGCATTACATTATTTAATGAGCTGTATAGATAGGTACAATACCTTGAACAATTTAGAATCATATGTACAGTATGTTTTAGCAAAATTAATCCCAAATTTTTATCAATATACAACATTTGTATGCAAGCACAATGATTGAGTAATTTAATAATTACTTAATAATTTAATAATTATATGCAATTATTTGACAATAACTTAAAACTTACCTAATAATTTATTAATTATTATGTGGCTATTTAATAGTAATTTAATAATTAATGTACTACCCACATTACATTCTATTCTTAATTTGTTTAAATAATGTGTAAAAATTATTGAATGACATAGAGTAATTAAAGGCACTAAAAACAGAAAACACATTGTCCCTTAATCTCTCAAACTTTTAAAGGTCTATAAGTCATGATTCTAAAGAAAAGAAATGTTTGCTTTAAGGGCATTTCAAAGTAAGAAAACCATCATCTGGTCAGGAAAATGTGAAACTCACATCATGGGTCTTTGAAGTGTTTAATTCATGTTCAGTCTGCATTACAGCATTCAGGAAATGTATTCCATGTGTTTCTGCATGCTTGACACGTATTTATTCATATATATATATATGAAACCTAAATATAATTAAAGTAGTATACTTAAGACTAAACTAGATAACTTAAAGGCTGAGCATTCCAAATGAAACTACTCTAGAGTAATATTTATTTGTACTTCAAAATGCATAGCATAAATTAGTAACACTGACAGTTTCCTTGGGGGGTCATTGTGAATGAATCTTTTGTACTGTTTAGTACCCTATTTCAAAATAAGTTATCTTGGGCTATCCCAGAAAGGAAGACGGGTGGGCTTATTCTTCATTCTCTGTGGCATGCTCATTGTGCACTTTTATCCTATTTGCACACTGAAAGGAAATGATGTATACTTGAAACTTATAATGAAAACAAAAAGAAGAGAATTTCTGAGGTCAACCAGAGGGATCTGTAAAAGGCGAGATTTACACATACCTAAGAACGCAGAAACAAAAAAAAACCACTACTTTATTGAAACTGCTTTGATTTTGGTTTTGTGTTTTTATCATAAACATTAGATGGACTCACACATTGCATGAAATCCTCCTTCATGTGGAATTTAGGTCACCTAGTCAGAAAAGAGAACTGGTAAGAGTGACACAAAAGCATGACTGTATTCCTTCCTTTCTTTCTCTTTCCTTTCTTTCTTTGTTTTCTGGTCTATTCATGATTGTAATTGATTATGTCAGTAAAGTCTCAAAGACTTATTCTTCTAACTCTGGCCTTATTTTCTGATAATCTTGCCAAGTTTAAGTTTTACAATTTCAGCCAATTTTAATGTATATGCCTTCCAAAAAATATGTCCAAATGTGCTCATTTCAGTGAGGAAAATATGTGTGTTTATATATCTGAGAAAATTTACCCCAATCTTATGAAAATGTATATTGTGAGTTTATAATCAAATGTGGGACTTTCCCTGTGAGCACATTTATTTGTTTAGTAAAGTGATCACTAAGGTAATAAACATTTATGTGAAAGTAATGATTAGTTTTAATAGATTTATTTTTAAATTTATGTGTATTTATGCATATCTCCATGCACCCTTGCATGCATGTATCAGAAGAAACGTGTCAGCCTTGGTTACCTAGCAAGTTCTATCAGCCTAGACTATGTGAGATCTTCTCTCAAATAGCAAATCACCTTGGAGATGGCTCAGTGGGTAAAGTGCTGCATAAGCATTGTGATATGAATTCAGTTCTTCAACCCTCAAGGAAGAGCCAATCTGTAGACCCACTCCTGAGGAGTAACATGAAACAGACATCTGAAGGGCTCATTGGCTATCTAGTCTAGATTGAGTAGTCAGCTATACACTCTATGATAAACCCTATATTAAAAAATGAGATGGAGAGGAATATAGGAATATACCCACGGAGAAACAAAGGAAACTAAGAAAACATCATTTGAAGGCTCACTTGGATTTCTAAGCCAGCAAGTCTTACCAGCCTTGCTCATCCTACTACTGGGAAGCATGTGCTTTTTAAACCTTAAAGTGTGTGAAATTCCCAGATGCCTTGTGGGAAAGACAGATTTAGGTTCAAAATGCCTAGCTCCCAAGAAGGCTTCCTAACAATTTTCAGTGTTTCTGTTACTCTACCACCCACACTCCCAATAACAGATGTTTTCTAACACATGGCAGGGTCACAAATACTCTCTTCAAAATGCAGGTGGAAGTTAAATGAGCTTGAAAGTAGTGATATGTCAAGGATCATATTTTATGTAGAGTATAATAATATAATCACTTAAATAGCTGCATGGAAGATATAGATAGAAAACATGTATGTGATGCGTATGTATATGTGCATCGGATGTGTGTGTGTGTGTGTGTGTGTGTGTGTGTAGTATACATGCGTGTGCATGTGATGTGTGTGATAGGATATGTGTGGTACATGTATATGGTATATATGTGTGTGTCAATTGTATTGTGGTGTATGCAGAGTACATGTGTGTGAAAAGTATTTATACTCTGTGTGTGATGTTTGTGTATATGTGTATGTGTGTGATGTGTGTGCTTTGTGTGTAGTGTGCGGTGATGTATGTATTTGTATATGGCCTGTGTGTACCCTATATGTGGTGTTCGTGTGTATGCATATTATGTGATGTGTGCTTGTGTGTGTGTTATGTATGTAATGTCCATATGTAAAGACTGTGTGAAAAGAAACTTTCTGCAGCAATAGTTGTGACTATTTCTGAAATAAGAGTACTGTGTTTCTGATAATTTTACATGTGTTCTCAGGATAGTTGGTGTGATGCAGAAGACTGGATGGGACACCTGTGTCACTAAGTACAAAGAGAAGCATGTTCTAATCTTACCTTCAATCTGCAATTGACTTGGAGGAAGACAGGGAAGATAAGACATTAGAACAAAGGGAGCAGTGGGGTCAAGGAGAGTGTGAATAATTGAAACAGTGATGATGGTACAATTGGGAAGAATTAGAGGCTGTACCAGCAAAGCTTGCTAATTAGGAGTGGCCTGAGAAACAAAGAATTGAGTGTTGAGAACCAGGAGACCCATGATCCAGTTCCACTGGCCAGTGTTGCTGATGAAGCTTAGAACAATTCCTGCATGGTCAGGGAGTATTCTCTACTTGCTTTGGGTCTCTGAAGTGGAGACAAAGTGTCATTCTCTATACCACAGGAGGCTATTGTGAGTCAACAAATGTAAGACAAAAAGAATGAACAGCCATTCATATACTGTCATTTTTACACTGTTGTTAATATTTGTGAGTAGCATTCTTTTCAATGTCATCATTGAGTAAAGGCAACTTCACTGTCAACTTCCTGTTCCTTCATCTGAAACTTTTCCTAGCTTCTTGTGGTTTCTTTCTGAAATTGGGCCCTATGGATTCCCATCCCACTGGTCACTATGGGATTTATGTAGAGCTAGTGCAAATTGGTGAGGCCAGGGTGATCACAAATACCTATGCCTCACTGTTTCGTTTTTGTTTTTGTTTTGCTCCTGGTTCTTGTGCCTTCTACATCTGCAATTTCCCCTTTTCATGATTCCTTTCCCCCCTGCTACCTCCTCATCTTTTTCCAGACCACTTTTTCTATCTTGATAAAGCCCACTAATATCAATAGTACCAATAGTTATTTACCTTGTGCTCCTGAACTTACATGAGGACTCACTCCACTTAAAATAAAAGCCAGAGTAGTGAGATGTTGTATACAGCATCCAGCTTTAGTTTTGATGGGCAAGAAGATCTCTGTGAATTCAGGGCCAGCCCGGTCTACATGAGTTCCAGGCCAGAGAACTCTGGCCTGACATAGTCATCTACGTCATAAAAGAGAGAGTTTGGGAGGGGGGAAAGTCTTAGATAAGATTTAAGAAAAAAAATTAAAAATACTCTAGGAGAAAGACATGTTCAAGGATATTTGAAATAATTTAGGTTTTTCATAAAGACTTGTGTTTACAAAACTTTTATTTCCTCTTATTCTAAATGCATCACAAATACTTGTTGCTCTCAGTTGCTCTTAGATGTCTACATGATAGTGTTCAACACCTCCCATTTCAGTGTCTAAGGCACTGTGCCGACTGCCAATCTCACCCACAAGGAGAGGAAAACATACACTGGCATCTGGTGGGAATTAGCAGTTGCCACTGTGACACATGGAAAATGAGAGTGAAAAATGAGCTCACTTGTGTGTGTCCCAAGCTCTCCTCAAGTCTAAACACAGGCTGTGTTCTATAAACCCACTCTGAAAACCCTGCCCAATACTGATCCAACCATAGAGTAGCCACCACATTCAGGACCAGAAAAATAAAATATAAATGACGGGGAGTGGAAGCATTCCACCACCCTGCTCTCGAGACAGGGCCTCACAATGTAGTTTTGGCTGTCCTAGAACTCTCTAGAACACACTGGCCTGGAATTCACAGAGATCCACTTGCGTCTGCCTCCTGAGTGCTGGGATTGAAGGCTTGCACCACTTTGTCCAGCATGCAAGCATTCCCCTGCCCCACTCAGCAAATTTATGATTTAGAACCCTGAAGGCATGTCTGGCTATCTCTGTTGTGGCTGTCTGTCTACTCTCAGGATGAGAATGCATTTATTTAAAGAACAGCACAGAAATGTGAAAACCCCGCCCTTTAGAATTAATTGAGTGATATCTTGAAATAATGTTTGAGAACACAGTCAATTTGTAAATGACAGATGCACAGAGTCCATCATTTTCAACTGCCTTTCCATAGAGAGGGCAGGCTACCAAGAAGAGTGAAATGCTGTGAGCTAATGGAAGCTCCGCTGAGTCCAAGGTTCAGGACAGTAATCCTGGTGGCCCTGGGCAAGGCTTCCTTAATTAGGATCACAAAATCCAGGAGCTCTGCATAGCAGATATGTTACCCAGTCTTCCAGTCTCTCTGTGGCTTTTCTAAAGACAGGAAGATAAAATGACATGGCATAAACAATTATGAGGGAGACATTTGACAGGCAGGTCACAGAGGCAGATAACACAAAACAACAAATTTTCAGTCACTTACTAATGCCCTGTTTTACACTGTGTCCTTTCTAACCTGTATCTCACCTCACATCTGCTTTTCTCAGTGAATTGGTTGTAGAGTGTAAGTAGTCCTCATTTTTTAATGTGTCTTCTTGACAAGTGAAAATCAAGAATTCAGTTCTATTCTACCTAGGCTCTTTCACAAATGCCTTGCTTATCTGTTTTATGTCTATATTCTGTGACATCATACTGCAACAGAAATAGTTAACAAGTGTCATAAGATGAGGGGCTTAGCTCATTTCTGAGAATTTGAAATAATTCCATCAATATTATCTTCCCATCATATGTACTGATGTTTAACATTTGAAGGTATCTGACATAGAGATTTAACTCTCATCCAGGTTTTGCATTTTAATTTGATTTTGAAAGAAATTCTACATGTTCAAAATGAATACTTTCCTTAACACATTTTCTATCCAATTCAAACCATGTATAATAGAGAATCTAAATTGTCATTGTTGTTCTATAAATAGTTGTCCTGAAAAGAACAGAGAATTGTTGAAGACCGGAGAACAGCTAGGCCACCTGTGACAGGGTCAGGCTGTCCCTTGGCTTTCTTTGCTATCATCTGTAAACAGTTGTCTTTACCTTTCTACTTTGCTTCTAAATAAAGGAGAGTTCTGAGGCTCTCACACAATTAATCAAACAAAAACACAAGCCACCAAGAGGGAATATGTTCTCATGTAAAAGATAACATGGATAAATGTAGTATAGGACATAATAAAGAACCAAAGTAATGTGTAAAACTGACAATAGACAAGTAGAAAAAATTTTCCTGAAAAAGAGTGTAGTGCAGGAGGTAAAATGGAGATGGATTCATGGGGAACAGCAGAAGACGATTGATGATGGCCACGATTTTTGCCAGTGAAGCTCACCTTCTCCCTGAATGCTAATCACATACCTTTTGTTTATGTAGCATTTTACAGTTTACAAATTGTGTTTATCACCATATTGCTTTCCACTAAGAAGAGATTGTTACAGGGAATTGGATCTCCCAGCTGTTGGCTCTAAATCTCATTGAAGAAAGAATTTTAAAACACACTTAGAAGGAAGCTTAAGGAGCATTTTATTGAGAGAAAAATAATACAGAAGAAAAGTCGGAAGTTGCAGACAGATGAAGAGAGAAAGTCATTTTGAGTTGAGACCAGCAGGCAGCTGCAGAGAGGATAGAACATCAGAGAACCAGTGAGAAAGCCCAGTGTCAGGGATGTTTGGGTGTTTGGCTGCTATCAGAAAAAAATCAGAATAAAGGGAGAGGAAGCATTGTTGTTTTTAAGCTGCAACACAGGAAAAGTGGACACACATAACAGTGAAAATCCCTAAGCAATTGCCCTGGAGGTGGGTTTTCTAGGAGGAATGTACTTTATATCATTAAGGGGATAGTTATTCTTCTCATGCCCTTAGCAAGGCTTTGGGTAAATCAGCTTCCCTCAAGGGTGGTCTAGTAACCAGGTGATGTTTAGGCCCAGCTGGATTAACGCTTAAGGAACAGTAGCATATCAGATCCTACCTCTAGGATCCATTATGCAGATAATGACAAAGTAGCTTTCCTTGGGCCTCAACAAAGCTCAGATATCTTTACAATTGCCTGTAGTAGTTTAAGTCTTAAATTGTGATGCTTCCCTTTCTACTGTTACCAAGGAAACAGCAGTCAACATCAAGGCAGAGTATGAGGAGAGGATCTATCCACAGTGACTTAAATACCTGCCAATGTCTGTCTAGCTGCCTTGATGCTGTGATAATACCAAAAAGGTAGTGCTATTCCTCATAGTATAAACAAAATGCCTTTGGGGGACAGGGTCTGGAGAGATGCTAAGATCAATTACTGCTCTTGCAGAGAACCCAGGTTCAGTTCACAGCACCCAATGGTAGGTCACAACCTTCTGTAACCAGCTCCAAAGGATTCAACAACCACTTCTGGCCTCCCTGGGCACCAGTCATTCATGTGGTGCACATATATAAAATCAAGCAAACACTAATATACAAATATATATATATATATATATATAATATATATATATATGAAATTTTTGTACCAAAACCAAACTTCATACAATACATAAGGAACATGAAATCAAATATTTTTTCATCCAACTCAGCACTCTTCCCATCAGTGTGTGCCTTCACAGATTGCTGACCTTTCAAGCAATTTGTAGAGGAATATCTTTCCTTGTGTCCAAGCCTCTTCACCAGGGCTCCTTCAAGACACTGGTCAGACAAATGTTGAGTTCATTTGTCTCACTAAGAAACTCATTTCTGTTTTGCCCATAGGTGCTAAGGATCTTCAGACTAAGGTTTCTTTTGAGACTATCAGAAATCTCTATGACCAGTTTCAAATCTTTTATATGCCCAGGGACTGCTTTTTTAGAAAGTACATTTTCATCCCCTGTGCTGGCACAGATGATTTCCTATACAATTCCAGATCAGTTCAGTCTAGATCTTCCTAAATGATGTAACCAAAAAGAATCTGCCTGTAGAGAAGCGCTCTAAATCTTATTCTCTCCTGTCAATTAGTCTACACAAACCTTGAGAAGAGGGCCCACCCCATGCTATTTGCTCTTCTTATAGATTCATCTCAACAGGAAACCATGAATGTTTAATAAATACTTCTGGATTTGGTAGAGTTGGGCCTCTGTTTATTACCTGAAAGTGAACTAGCACTGCCAATAAATTTATAACAAAAATTGACTGTCAGTATAAATGACTAAGCTTCATATATTGAAAATTCTCCAGTGAAAAAGAATTTGTTTATTAAAATGTTTAAGAATTGGCGGCCAACAATGTAGCACACACTTATAATCTCAACACTTGAGAGGTAGAAACATGTTTATATAAAATGCAAGGCCAACTTGAGATACATGAGGCCTTGTTTATATTTTTTCAAAAATTGCATTAAATTTTTTCATGCAATATATTTTGATCATATTTTTCCCATTTCCCACCTCTCTACCTAACCAGCTTCATATCACTTCTTTCTCAAAAGTATACAAACAAACAAACAAAAAGGAAAAACAACATGAAAGATTTAAGTGCCAGAATATTGTGTTGGAATCCCATAGAAGTTCTACAGAGCTGTCATTCTTGAGTCTACATTGGAATCTGAAAAAAAAGGTTCTAACACCAGAAAAAGAATGCCACAGCAGCAGAATAAATGAATTAGTCTGCAATGTGGATGAAAACATGCAAGAGTAAAAGCCTCTTTCTTCTGTGTTCTTGTATATTATTTGCCACCAGAAGCTATGGCCCAGATTTTCACTTGGTCTTCCTGCCTCAAATAATCCAATCAAGAAAATCCCTCACAGGCATGCCCAGCTGTTTGGGATTTAGTAGATTCCAGATGTAGTCAGGTTGATAACCAAAAGTAGGCATCACACCCATTATTCTACTGAGTACCTCTGTTATCAGTCAGAAAAGTCTTTTCTTGAGTTTGTCTTGTTTTCCAATTTCTAGTCTCTATAAATTTGTGTATGTTGTTTCTTAGAAGTACTTCCACTATCATGGAGAATTGCAAATGTCTTAATATACAGATTATTACTTCTATATATTTCAGGATTGAAAAAGTCCCTTGATAGACAAAAATATTTAATAAAATTTGGGCAAAAAGAATTTTAAAAAGATGATAGAGTTTTAAATTTCATGCTGAACAAGTAGATAAGTGTAGCCATTAACACAACTGAAGGCTTACATATTGCACTTGTTTGTATTTCCAATAGCATCCCCCTTTCCACATAATCTATCAGTGTTCACCTAAGTGTAATTGATTCCTTATGATCCATTAGTATAATTTCCTTCCTTGAGCATTTTTTATAAGGAATGAAAAAGAATATATGTAATATAAAATCTCATGTATTAAGCAACTACTGGATCCCAATTATGAAGGAGTGTTCCAATGTCTTTCACTCACCTCACATTGTCCAGCTGTGGATCTCTGTATTTGTTCCTATCTAATGAATGAAAAAGCTTCTCTGGTGATAGCTGAGACAGACCCTCTCAGAAAGTCATTTTATGCCTGTCTGTGTTCACTTAACATGAATCCTGTTACACTGAACCTGATAGAAGAGAAGGGAGAAATAGCCTTCAACACATTG
This sequence comes from Cricetulus griseus, assembly GCF_003668045.3. Lineage (NCBI taxonomy): Eukaryota > Metazoa > Chordata > Mammalia > Rodentia > Cricetidae > Cricetulus > Cricetulus griseus. The sequence continues at coordinate 70,743,762 of NC_048595.1, forward strand.
ACACAGAGGACAATTTCCTGGTAAGATCAACAATAAATGGGACCCCATGAAACTGTAAAGCTTCTCTAAGGCAAAGGACACTACCAATAAGACAAATGGCAGCCTACAGAATGATAAAAGATATTCACCAACCCCACATTTGATAGAAGACTGATCTCCAAAATATATAAAGAACTAAAGAAAGTAGACATCATATAGCTAAATAATGCAATTAAAAATGGGGTACAGATCAGAGAATTTTCAACAGAAAAATCTCAAATGGCAGAGAAAAAATTAAAGACATTTCAACATCACTAACATCCAAACAATGCAAATAAAAATGACTCTAAGATGCCATCTTACAAGTGTCAGAATGGCTAAGCTCCAAATCACTAATAGTAGCTTATGTTGGAGAGAATGTGGAGCAAGGGGAACATCCATCCTCTACTGGTGGGAGTGCAAACTTGTACAGCCACTTTGAAAAGCAATATGGCAGTTTCTCGGGAAACTGGAAATTGATCTAACCTCAAGACCCATTTATACAAATTTTGGGTATATACCCAATGGATGCTCAATCATACCACAAGAACACTTTCTCAATTATGTTCATAGAAGCTTTATTCATATTATCCAGAACCTGGAAAAGCGTGGATGCCTCTCAAACAAATAATGGATAAAGAAAATGTGGCAAATGCCACAGCCGGGCATTGGTGGCGCATGCCTTTAGTCCCAGCACTCGGGAGGCAGAGGTAGGTGGATCTCTGTGAGTTCAAGACCAGCCTGGTCTACAAGAGCTAGTTCCAGGACAGCCTACAAAGCCACAGAAAAACTCTGTCTCAAAAAAACCAAAAAAAAAAAAGAAGAAGAAGAAGAAGAAGAAGAAGAAGAAGAAGAAGAAGAAGAAAGAAAATGTGGTAAAATGGAATACTACTCAGCTATTAAAGACAATGGCATTATAAAATTTGAAGGCAAATGGATGGAACTAGAAAAATCATCCTGAGTGAGGTAACCCAGACCCAGAAATATAAGCATGAAATATAATGTAGTCACTAAGTCACTAATAAGTAAATATTAGCTATAAATTAAAGAATAACCATGCTACAATCCACAGACTCAGAAAGGCTAGGTCAAAGGGCAGAGGAAAGGGGGCCTGTCAAAAGAGGATACCTAGATCTCCTGGGGAAGGGGAAATAGAAGAAATCAAATGGTTGGATTTGGAGTGTGTGATGAGAACAAGAGGGATTAGACTAGGGGGTGAATTGGTGGAAAGGGAGAGTACTGAAAGAGATTCCAGGAAAGCAGGGGTATTTTGCGATCAGGTAGAAACCTGATGCATTGGAAACTCCCAGGAATCTACAAGGAAGATCCCATATAAAACCCCATATAAAACATGCATCCCATGTGACTCTGCAGGACTTCTGGTGGAGGGATTAGTATGCTGGCCAGCCACACAGTCTTAGACCTACAGTCTGTCCTCCCTATAGGAAGTGGGGTATGGCACAGAGACTGTTGTGGTGTCCCACCAATGAATACTACAGCATCATATCCATACCATGAAAATATGGCAAGGCCTGGAGTGCCTGGACCCAGAGGTTGGATGGCTCAGAGACCTAGGATATAACCACACATAATTGAAGAATAAAAGATCAATGTAATGATCCCATTATGCCCATATATTGGTGACTACCTCAATTGTCATCAGAGATCCTTCATCCTGATAGTGATTAAAACAGATGCACAAATCCATATCCATCCAAGCATTTGGGACAAATTCAGGAAATTCTGCAGAAGGGAGGAAGGAAGGATTATAGCAGACATTGGGGATCAAGGACATCAAAAGAGAACTCACAGAAACAACTAACCTGAGCTCATAGGAGCTCACAGGTTCTCGATCCATAGTCAGGGAACATTCGTGGACTCAACGTAGGCCCTCTAAATAAGTGTGATAGTTGTGTAGCTTGCTCTGCTTGTGAGATCCCTAGTAGTGGAAGCAGGATCTGTCCCTAATGCTTTGACTTCTTTTGGAAACGTATTCCTCATACTAGGTTGCCTTGCCCTGCCTTGATACAAGAGGAGGAGCATAGGCTTACCTCAACTTGCTATGTTGTAATTTTTTGATATCTAGGGGAGATCTGAAAAGAAAACAAGAGGAGTGGATTGGTTGTGGTAGAGGGAAGGCGGGGGCGGGGGGGAGAAATGGGAGGAGAAGAGGGAGGGCAAACTGGTTGGGATGCAAAGTAAATGAATAATCTAATTAATAAAAATGTAAAATGTGAGGCAATAAAAAAGAAAAAATTGATTTATGAGCCAGAAGATAAGAAAGTTTGCTTTGAGATGGTGTCTTCCTTGTAATGTCAGAAGCTGCATCTAAGCAATTTCATTACCACCACTCCCTAAACATAAGCTGAACAAGGACAACAAAAATGCACATACTAAAATGGATAGGGAAAAGACCATGAGGCCTTAACACTACGTGAAGAACTAGAGACAACCAAGGAATGCTGAAAGTGGGAGAAATAGTCTTCCCCATGGAAGAGCACACCAATTGGTTATCCAATACCAATTGGTCAGTCCTAAGAATGCACATATAACTAACATTATACAGACAAAGCAGGATATATTTAGTAACATATACTCATATATGAATATATTATAACAACATTTAATGAAAACAGAGGCCAACAATTTGAAAGAGAGCAAGAAGGGATATATGGAAAAGTTCATAGGCAGGAAAGGGAAGGGGGAAATGATATAATTATATCAACAATGAAGGAAAAAGTAGCTTAAAAAAATAAAAACTTACTTATAGTAAAGTATTTTTCATACAATATGTTTGAAAAATAAACACCAAAACCAAAACTGAAACATTAAAAACAAACAAAATAAAACAAGAATGAAAATCAGTAAAACAACAAAAGCTCAGAAAATACACATATTAACAAAAACAATGTAGTTCATATTGTGTGGGGCAACTACTCTTGTGTATGAGCCCTTCCTTGGAGCATGGTTGCTATACCCAGTGGTAATCCATCAGAGAAAACTGATTTTCCTATTGCTAGCAGGTACCAATTGCAAACAACTGCAACTCTTTTGGTTAGGGATGGATTTACATCTACTTCCCTTCTCAGTGCTAGGACATTTGTCTGGTTTGAAACTGTGCGGTTTGTGCATATGCTATCTCAGTCTCTGTATGTTGATGTGTGTCACATCCCTGTTGTGGCTGAAAAAAAAAAAGTGCTTCCTTGGACTCATCTACCACTTCTGGCTCTTACAAACTTTCTGCCTCCTATTCTGCATAGATCTCTGGGCCTTGATAGGAAGGGTTTTTAAAGACATCCCATGTAGGGCTGAGTGCTCCATAGTCTCTCACGATTTGCACGTTTTACAGTTGTGGATCTCTTTGTTAATTCACATTTACTACATGAAGAAATGTCTCTGATGAGAGTTAAGAAATATAGAGTAATTTTATTACTATGTTCTTTTAGAAAAGTAATAGTAGGACGTTTTCCCCTAGGCCCATGACCCATCTAATCTCAAGTTCTTGGATACTTTGGCAGTGTCAGGTTTGGCTCCATCTTATGGACCCTAAATACAATTAAAAATTGTGGTTATTGCCACAATTTTTTGCTGCTATTGCACCAATATATCTGGTAGTGGAAGAGCTCTGTTGCAGGTTAGAGGTTTTGTAGCTGGGTAAAACTGATGACACCTCTCCTCCTCCAGTAGAATGCAAAGTGCCTTCTGGTACCATGAGCAATATTCAGTGGGGATAAAGCTTCTACATGAGTATCAGATTGATTTCTCAAGTGATGAATAAGTAAGTTGTCTTCAATAGTAGGGCCTTACTGTCAGGTTATAGAGAGTAACAAAAAACCTTGATAATACACATGGTACTTGAGGATAAGGCCTATGGGCCCCTATGGCCAGTGACTTGGTAAGGCATAACACATTCTTGACACTTGGAAGTTTTACTTGGTGGCATAAGTTGTCTAGATGGAGTATTATCTCCCATTATTTAGTGACTCTTTTTAATTTTTCCATATCATATATATATGTATTTTAGGAATCTTCTACATTAGTAGGTTTCCATATGGCTAAAGAAACATTTTTGTGTCACATGATTAAATTCACTTCAATTAACTCAAAACAAAATCAAACACACAACAACCAAAAACAGAAAGAAAATGAAAGAACATAAGTCAGTCTTAAATTCTGCTTCTTGACATTAAAGGAAACTTAGAAACCGTAAATTAGCTCATGTGATCCGCCCCCCCTCTCTCATTAGATTCCTCAATGTATGAACCTATTTCTGATAAAAAAAAACAAAACAAACAAACAAAAAAAAACAAACAATCCTGAATGTGAACATGTAGACTCTCGAGGAACTAGAGATGTTTTATGTGCCCAAGGGAGGCTATAGTTTGCACAAACTAATCATACTCTTCTATAATCTTTCTGGGAATTACATGCACACAGGCCAATTGCATCATGAAATTAAACCTAAAGCTATTCAAGTCACAGGGGCTCTGGGGTGACATTATCTTAAGATCACCAGCTCTTCATTACTCTATTGCCAAAGTAAACCCATTTATTACCTTTGTCCTCAGAATTTGCTCATGGTGTTAACCAGTTCCGAAATTTTTACAAAAGTTAGATATCAGGCTGTGATTCTTTATAATGAAATTTCATTCATCAGTGAGCCGGGTAAAATTACTAGTGTTCTGTGTGCTATTTTAAGCTACTTTAAGTTTGAGCATAATTTCTGTCATCTATATTATTTTCAGCAAATGAACAAACCATGAATGTGGACTGTTCTACTATATTATTTTAAGCTTAATGCTATTAGAAGCTATTGTGCTTCAAGACAATGGCAATCATGTCACGCAGCCGATTCTGAAGGCAATAGGAAATTGAGAAAAGGCTTTAATAAACAGATGCTTCCTTTGCCTTTTGAAGGAAAATCGTATTTATTTGAGCAGGCTTTCTCCATCTAACACAATCTGCATGTTTTATAAGGCGACTGTTTCCCACAGTTTATTCACTTAAATGAAATCACTGCCTGGCATAGAAGTAGCCTCGGCCTTGCTCCGTGTCAGCACTGATGTGTGGATCTGGGCTGAACAGAGAAAAGGGACACAATCCCACAAGTGCTTAGGATTTAGAAGAGCAAAGGCTGTAAGGGAAAGCTCTCAATTTGTTAGAATGTTTGCAAGAGCAAACTACAGGGGGCAGCAAATATTAACAGGCTCTTCAGAATGTGCTGAAGCCAAGAGGTTCAGGGATGATCCACCTCCCCTAGATGAGAAATTCCAGGTATTGTTGTGGAATGTATCTTCCTGCGGCTTTACTTGCAAGGTACACAAAAGTGAACCATCAAGACCTCCTGCCCACCCCCTTCCACTCATCTTTCCACAGTAAGCTCTTTCGCATTCAGCATGCATCATTGTCTTCCTCAGATTCTGCCAGCAAGTGTGATCTGCTGAAGTGACATTGATTAAGAACTCTGGTATCACGCAGGCACTGGAGTGAGTGCAGGGAACAGGAACTGCACACACAGAAGGTAAACGGTGCTCCAAAACTGGTTGCATACACTCTCTACTACATTTACCCAGAGCAAGCAGAGGCAATGGACTCTCCTGAAAATACTGTGTAAAGTTTCCTCTATCTCAAATACATGGTGCCTTTAAAATCAAACTCAATATTGCTGAAATTTCCACTTGATGTCCACATGTGTTTTCCAATAGCCAGAGAAAGTGGAGGCAGCATTACCCATTAATAATGTTGAATTTGACGTCTGTTTTTATTTTTGAAATGAGTAAAAAGAATTCCAGACATTTCCAAAGGTTTTGATCTCATCTAGTGTACCTTATAAAGCAGCATCTCCTGAAAGCTTGAGTGACTGCTCATCCTTGCTTAGGAGTCTGAAAAGCAGAAAAGGTACCGTCTCTACCCCTTTGCCCACCTTAGCTCTGCAGCATAAGACATCAGTGGCTGCTACTCTTATGGTTGCTAACAACATGTAGGGCCCTTTACAAGACAGAAAAGCAGAAGGTGAATGGGTTTCCAGACTAACAAGCCAAATGATTAGGGAAATTTATGAAATCCAAGAGCTAGCCCTGAACTGGGGTGAAAAGTGGGAGGACTGGCTGACATGTGGCTTTTCAGGAGCAGCAAGTCTTCAGTGGTTTCCCAGCTCTGCTCATTTGTTACTGCTGTGTCAGTTGATCATGTGGTCTTCTCTCTCTTCTTGTGCAACTGCTTCTTCTGCTTAGGGTGAAATACTACAAATAAATAGCCAAACACAGAAATGTCAGAAAATACCCGTGATCCCATCAAACCAGCATAAGTAAATGCCAATATGCCATTTTACCTAAGATTTTTTTTTTCTTTTTCAAATAGCATTTTCAGGTTTTATAGTACAACATGCATTCAGTAAGTAAGCATTAGTAAGTACACAGTTCAATGAATTTTTTCCCATGCCAGCAACATCACTGCAGCCAGAAACTAGATTGGAGAATAAGACCTAACAGCACTGCCCACAGGTCATCTGAACCAATTTACAGTCTCTAACCTTCCCCAGCCCCAAATCCTGACTCCATCAAGAAACATTGACTTCACTTTTTATACAAATCACACAGTATGCATTCTTTGGAATATAATTTGCTCAGTCTCATGGTTGTGAGAGACACCAATACAGTTGCATGGAGCAGTAGACTGGTAACTTCTTTGCTGAAGGGTGTTCTGTCCTTGCATGCTTTCTAATATAGTTTACAAAGTAAAATGATATGCAGATACCATGTATGTGACCTCATTTTTCTATATATTTTTTTACTCTTTTTACTATACCTCTTTTTACTATATATAAGTATATATGAAAATAAAATATATATGCATATAAATGATACACAAAACTATCTGTTTTACATATAATTTTATAAATAGTATTTAAACGCATGCACATAATTCTATGTGTGTTTCAACCCACATCATGTCATTGATGTGTTCTCTACTTTGATATCATTTTATTTCATATCGAATGGATCTCGCAACTTCATTGAACACACTTTCATCTTTCTGAGTCTTTGTGTGTTGGCTGCCTGCTAAGCCTCACGTTTGAGTCAATCTATAAACAACCTTGCCAGTATTTTTAACAATTTATTTTAATGGAAATTATCCATAATAAGAGATATCATAAAGGATTAACATTTATTTATGCACCTCCAGTATTTAATACTTGGAAAATGTTTGTGGAATAATTGAATAAATTGGGTGAGTATTTCCCTGGGGTCCCTTCTACTTTTAACAAACTCGTTCAGAATCACTGAAGATGCTAAAAGTGTGCTCTTTCTGCTTGCACTGCTTGCCTTCTGCATTTGCAAAATTGTCCTCACCCTGGTGACCAAGACAGTTTCCAGGACACAACAGGTTTTTCATTGGTTCAGAAAAAATTCCTCCCACAGACCAAGAAACTCAGGAGTCTAGTTGGAGAGAAATGCATACCCATCCCTAAGGACTGAGGTCACCAGAGGACCTGAGGAAAACCAAATAGAATTCCATTCCTTGCATTCTATTCCCCCCAAAAAATCAACAAAAGAAAAACAGAAAGTAGGGGAGAAGAAAGCAGAGAGAGAGAAAGATAAATAAGGAAGAAGCTAAAAGATGGCGTGTGGGTGTTAAGCAAGTAAGAGTAATTAAAGTGTTTTAGGCCACTCACAAAGCAGGCATAAAATCAAGTCATCCACAAGAAGAGACTGACTTTGGTCACCATAATATGCCAGCTCTGATAGTGCTGCATCCCATGTTGGCTTTAAGCTGTCAAGGAATGACTGCTTTGTCTCAAACTTTCCCTAGAAGCCTCTGTTACTAATAAGTGTTCCCTGGGTCCCATTGATGTGTGTCCAGGCCCACAGTTGTCTATAATTCCTAACTCTATTACTGTAAGTAAGAGGTAAGGGTAGAACTCAGGCAATTGTGTAGCTTCCCTAGTAAGATCAAATTACTGCTTTGCAAAATCATTAGTGCTAATTTTGTGTTAAATTGTACATTACCAACTCAAACATTCAACAAAATGACTCATATATTAACATTATTTTTAAAGATCTTCTTTAATGTATATGAAGGAATGCTTCTGTTTCAAAACAAAACAGTAGGGTAGTGGTATCTAGTGGTGTGACTCAGAGGTGGAGTGCTTTTCAAACATATGTGAGGCTCTTGTACCTTACAAGAAAGGAGAAAAAGAGAGAGATAGAGAGACAGAGAGAAAGAAACAGAGACATGGAGAGACAGAGGCAGACACAGAGAGACAGACACAGAGACACAGAGACAGAGACAGAGACAGAGACAGAGACAGAGACACAGAATTGATTCAAAGCTAAGGGATTCTAGGAGTTTGCTACAGAACCTGTCTGTTCAAATGCAAAGACCAATGGATTTTTATGTTAAATGTTTACATTTATTTTATTTTATTTGTTTGTGGTGTGTCCCTTTCATCACAATGTTCATGAAGAGATCAGAGGACAACTTATGAGAGTCAGTTCTTCCTCCACCATGTGGATTCCAGATACAAACTCAGGTTACCAGGTTTAGTGGCAAGTGCCTTTATCCACTGGGCTATCTCACCAGCCCTTGAAATTTAGTTCTAAAATAACAACACTTATTTATACTTTAAAATTGTAAAGTTCACTCATCAGTAATCCTAAAGGGTATTGAACCTGCTCTATAAAAAGGCCCCTTTAGCCAATAAATAACTAATGAAAATAGACAATATAAGAACATTGTACCTCCTCATGTCCAGTATTCCTGGAAAAAAATCATTACATAGAAAGCAGAAAAATAGCTGCCTAATGTGGACATCAAGTTAACTCCTTTGCATACAGTAACTGAGTTGCCTTTTATTAGACATACACTTTTTTTAACCACAATGACTCAGCCCAACAGATGAACTCAATCAATAAAATGATTTGTGTCATTTGTCAATCCTTAGCGTGAGATGGGGAAGTACTCTATGAACTTGTAAGAGTTGGCTAATCCCATAATCACCACTTTCCAGATTTGTGTACATACAGAAAAGTTTAGGAACTAAAACCATGTCCCCACTCTCTAAGTAACTGTCCTTCTGCATTTTCTATTCTTAACCCATTTTGTTTGAAATGGTATGGAAGTCTTTTGTCAGAATAAAAGACAGAATGTGAAATAATGCATTTATGTATTTCTGATATTCACTTGGATATCATTCATTTGGATCATTCATCATTTGAATTAATAGTGTATTCATTTGAATCATTCATCTGATTTGGATATTGGCAATGAACCAGGTTTGGAATGTTGCCCATTCATCCATCCATCTATCTATTCAACACTTCCATATTTTATTGCCAGTGTACTAGGTGTCTTTTAGAAGCCAGGGTTTGAGGGTAAACAAGACAAATCCATTCAAAAATAAGCTCAGTCATTTATTTTTTGCTTATTACAATTTCAGGTTCACATCAAGACCTTTGGTCCATTTAGAGGTAAATTTTGTGAGAAGTTATAGATATGAATCTAAGTTAGTTATTCCATATATGGACAGTGTTTCCAGCATCATTTATTTAAGATGCAATCTTTCCTCCAGTGTGTATTTTTGCCACTTTACCAAATGTTCGTCATGTTTGGATCTTCTATTTTGTTCCATTGTTCTTAGTCTCTGTTTTTATACCAATACTATGTTGTTCTTAATAATATGACTCTGTATTATATCTTGAAGTCTATAAAGGTAATCCCTCCAGTACTGTTCATTTTGTTCAGGATTGCTTTAGCAATATCTGGTCTTTTGGGCATCCATATAGATTTTATGAGTTTTTCCTGAGATGAGTATCAAAAGGATTATTATTGGGATTATATTGAATTCATTAGTTGATGATGATCAATTGAAGATGATCATTTTCACAATATTAGTTTAACTAATTCATGAGCACGAGATATCTTTCCATCTTCTAGTGTCGTCCTCAATTTCTTTTTCAGAGATACAATGTTTGAGTTGTAGACGTCTGTCTCCTCCTTGCTTAGGCTAATTCCTAGATTCTTGTTGTTAATGTGAATGGGAGTGAATTCATGATTTTTTTCTCAGAATGATTGTCATTGTTACACAGAAAGCCTATTGATTTTTTTATAGTTGATTTTGTGTTTTGCCAACTTGTTTAAAACGTTGGTCAGTTTTAGAAATTTTCTGGTGAATTTTAAAAAATGTCTTTTATATACTATCAGCTGCCATTTGGGATACTTACACTTTTTTTTCCTATTTGCATACCTTTAACTTCACTCCCTTGTTTTATTGCTCTTGATAATGATTCCAGAACTTATTGTAAAGAAATGTTCATAGTAAACAGCCCTGTCTTGTTCCCAGTTTTAATAGGATTGCTTCAAGATTTTTCTCCATTTAGGATGATGTTTTTGTTATAGATAGCCTTTAATAGGTTGAGGCATGTTTCCTCTAGATTTTTACATTTAAGAATTTTATGATGAAGGCATGTTGAATTTTGCCAAAAGGCTTTTAGGTGTCTTTTGAGATGAACAGGCAATGTTTGTCTTTAAGACTGTTTATATAAGCCTGTGTTGGTAGCACATGCCTTTAATCCCAGCACTTGGGAGGCAGAGGCAGGCAGATCCCTGTGAGTTCTAGACCAGCCTGATCTACAAGAGATAGTTCCAGGACTGCCTCCAAAGCCACAGGAAAACCAAAAAAAAAAAAAAAAGAGTGTTTATATGGTTTATTATGTTCATTTACTTATGTATATTGAACCATCCCTGTATCTCTGGAATGATGCCAACTTGATCAATGAAGATGATCCTTTTTTATTTTTGCATCTATGCTCATCATGTATGTTAACTTATAATTTTCCTCTTTTTGTTCTTATATCTTTACCTGGTATTTTAGCTTTGGTGATTTTGGTGATAGAATAAAAACAGCTTCATAGAATGAATTTAGAGGAGATCGTTATGTTTCTGCTTTTGAATAATTTAAGAAGTATTGTTTGTGGCTCTTTGAAAGTCTGGTAGAATTCTCCTATAAATCCATCTGGGCCTGGCCTTTTAAAAATGGGGATGCTTATTATTAGTTTTGATCCCCTTGTTTGTTGTGAGTTGGTTTAAGTTATTGATCTTTTCTTTGTTTAAATGTGGTGGTTCAGATGAATCTAGTAACTGATCCATTTCTTTCATGCTTTCTATCTTCATGAAGTATAGATTGACGTCTTCCCCTATAATGATTTGAATTTCTTAGGTGGATGTTATGTTGTGACCATCTTTATATCTGAGTCTGTTTATCTGGAACTCTTCTTTTGTTTGTTAATTGGACCAAGGTCTGTTGATCTTGTTACTCTTTTCAAAAAAAGAAGGAAAGAATCCCCCCCCAATAAAAGCCAGAAATAACATAGATTTATTGGTTCTTTGTATTTTTTGTTGTAGTTTCTATTTCAATAATTTCTGCTCTGATTTGTATTATTTCTTTTGACTAGATATGGGTGTGGCTTGTTCTTTATTCTCCAGGCTCTTCAGTTACACTGTTAAGTCATTTATTTGTACTCTTTCTAACTTTTTAATGTTAACATTTAGAACATTTTCCTTTTATGGATGCTTTTAATGTGTTCCAGAGATTTTGTTGTGTTATATTTTCATTTAATGACAAACCTCAAAAGATCCTAACAGATAATGGCAGAATAGTCTTCCCAAACTCTAAAGACTATGCATTCTATTCACCAGTCCATGGAAATTTTTATAAAATGATTATGTCAGTCTCAATAAGTACATGAATCTTGAAATAATTCTGTGCCTTCTATGGACCATAATGTTTTTCATCTATTTTTTCTTTATTGGAAATCTCTTTAGGACTGATTACATGTATGTATGTATGTATGTATGTATGGATGGATGGATGGATGGATGTCCATCTATATATCTCTGGAATGATGCCAACTTCATCAACATGTATGGCTTTTATTAATTAGCCTGAATATATATATATATATATATATATATATATATATATATTCTTTGTCATTTTTTATTTTTGATATTATACTATAATTATATCACCTGCCCTCCCTTTCCTCTCTCTAAACCATCCCATATTCCCCTCTTTGTTCTATTCCAGATTCCAGATTCCTGGTTTTGTTTTGTCACTAATTGTTGTTACTTACATGTATGTACATGTGTATGAACATATATTTCTAAATATAAGCTGCTCATACTATGCAATGTTACCTGTATGTATACTTTTACAGCTGAACATTCAGTAGTAGGTAATCAATTGGCATGTTCTTTGCTGGGGAAGACTATCTCTCCCAGTCCAAATATTCCTTAGTTGTTATTTTTTCATAACAACACACTGTCCTATATTATATCTACCTTGAATTATGGGGCAAGAAAGTAGTCAGGTGACTATATATGGTATATAATTTTATGTCCAAATGATTTCACCCAACAATGTAGTAAATTCAAAAGAACTTTGTAACTACAAATAGTCATGTAAGTGAAAGGTATTATTATGTTGGTAGGTAAACATATGCTTTGGTGTAATATTTGATGAGTACTTTATAAAAAAGAAAACAAAAACAGTGTAACCAATAACACTTCATTATTCTATTAAATTGTAGATAGTGTAATTATCCTGCCTTTAACATTTTTGTATTGAGAAACACAAACATTTGTTTTTACAACCCCAATTTTGTGATTATGCATAAAACACTACTTAATAATGTACTTCATGATAAATGTTTTAGAATTTATGATTTTAAGGCTTGGGGGGACTCTCCCAATGAGTTTCATTAGGGAAAGAAGAGACCTTGGACCAAAGGGTTGGCTTCATTAAAGCTGGTGGTGGGATAATCAAAGAAGGTGGATCTTTTTTTGTATTATGAAGTTTTAAGTGGCTATCAAAGACATGAATGAGGTACCAAATACTGAAGGAAAGAGGGACTTTTGTTTTCTGCAATTGTCAATTTTACAACTGTTTCCTTTGACTTAAAAACCTCATCTCTTGGTAATTAGATTAGATTTTGAAGAAACAAATCTCTAAGGAGCCATTGGCTAAAACACTCTTTTGTTGGACATGTGGATGAATGAGTTGAGATGTGTGCAAGTGGGATCGTGTAATAACTGCTGTCTTGCCCCAATTTTAGTAGAAGTCAACACCTCACTGCCATGATGATTCTTAAAATTACATTTGTTTGTGTGTTTGTTTGTTTGTTTGTTTTTGTGTGTATATGTGTATGTACATGTTTATACTACAACATATATTTGTAGATTAGAGGACAATTTCTAAGTTCTCTCCTTCCATCAGGAGAGTACCAAGAATACCTGAGATCAAACTCAGGTGTCAGACCTCATGGCAAGCATACTGGTTGAGACATTTCATCAGGCCCTGCTTAATAATGAAATGGCAATAAAATGATCCGTGCAGGTATATGCTTGATAGTGATCTCAAGCCAGCCTTTGAGACATCAATAAATTTACCAGGTTATCACAGGACACTCACTTTGAAAAGAAACAACAGAATGTGATATTGGGAACATGGCTTATGAACTCAGACAAACACATCTTCAAAAAAATATTGCATTGTGCTACATTGATATGACTTTGGGCAAATTGTTTATTCAGTATTTATTCACCTCATTTACTGCCCATTTGAAATACAAAAAATCTACTTCAAGAGTTATTTTATGGGTTAAGTAGAGTAACTTTTCTTAACTCTTTACCTAATGTTGTGATAAAACACCATGGCAATAATAAGTTAAGGAAGAAATGGCTTCTTTTGGTTTGAGGTTAAAACACATGGCAAAGAGCGCATGCCACATAATCTGGAGGCAGTTGGTAACACCATATCCATAATCAAGAGTCAGAGATTGATGAATGTTAGTGTCTAGTTAGCTCAACCCCTTCTTATGCAGTCCAAGTCCAGGCAAGTCAAAAGTGGCCAGATCTTGCCATCTCAAGTAGCCTAATCAAGTCAATTTCCAGCCAGCATGCTCAGGTGCCCAGCCTCCAGGTGATTCTAGAGCTAATCAAGTTGAAAATTGACATTAACCATCATGAATACACTTACTTCAGCATCCAGTACACTCTAAGCTTTTATGACATTGATAAATACATACTGCTTTTAAGGCATTGCCAAAACATTTATTGAATAACTACTATGAACCAGATGAAACACAAATGTGGTTTATACATGTATATCTTCAAGGAATAGAGTACACACACATCCCGCCTCTGCATTATATGAAGATGTTTAATTACAGTTTGTAAGCACTTTTAACCACTGGCATATTAGCAAACAACAAACACCATTGCATGGTGCAGAGGCAAAATGTAGATAATGCAGCTGCTTCACACAACAGGCAAGTGGGTGTGGAGTGCTGATTGCAGGGTGAATTGAGCCCAGAGATGATTTTTAATTAGTATGTGACATCATTTAAAGTTTTGAATTATGTGATTCACACATTTTAAATAACATTGGTTTGTTTACTTAAGGAAACCTGGGGAATCCAGTAAATTCCCCACATTCCCCTTGACTGCATTTAGCCAACACAACATAAAGCTATAAAGCAACCAATTTCAAAATCCATAACATCTACGTGGTTCTCTGGGTCAAACTACAGTCTTGAAACAGAATAACCATATGCTGTAAAATATAATTGATGTTATAGTGAAGGCCAGCAAGGTGAGTCTTCATTCTGCCTACAGACATTATCATTATGAAAAGGTTCCTTGTGGCAATTACATAGTTAGTAAAATGCCATTATGCCCATCTTTGCATGTGTTCTTGGGGCTGTGATAATATGACACTGGACATACACATGAATTTCTAAAATCTCAATCACTTCTCAAATATCACTGTGCTTGGCCTGTGGACAGAACACCTGGACTTAAGTTTTTCATTTCCTTTTCTTCCATATACTAATCTCTTATCTACAAAATATGTTTGGCAGTTCTTTTCTACCATTTACCATTGAGTTTATAACCAAAATAATGAAATACAAAAGAACTTATCATACAAATATGTTTCCTGTGTTGAAAGAGGCTGTCAGTGTGCCATGTCATACAAGGATGCTAGCTGCAAAGATAAAAAGAGTAAAAAAGTTATTTGGTTCAAGAAATAAAGTCATCTCCATGTTTGGGCTTATAAAAAAGCACACACATTGGTATTGGTAAGGTTGGATTTGTAAAAAGGGAGGCAGTGTCTTGGAAGACACAGATACTGACATCAGAAAACCTTGGGTTTTTCTCCTTTACTTAGAATATCATGACCCTTAGAGATTCTAAGAGACAGAACCATACTGTCTGAGGTTCTCCCGAATTAGCACACAAAGTCAACTGTCCCAGAAATCCTTCAGTCCCAAGCACAGAGGCAATTAATAGCCAAAATCCTCATCTAGGGTAGCATTCCCTTCCTCACAGAGTTGTGCAACACAGTAATGCCTAAGTGAAACATCTAGTGCATCCAGAAAGATGAAGGTTGCCAAATGGGAACTGTGATCATCTTTGAAGATCTCATCCCCATTTCCCATTCTGTTTCCTCTCAGAGTACAGGCTTGTCTTTTTCCATTTCATTCAATACAATCAACACTTTGCTTGCACTGTGTGAGTCACTCTAATTGATTCCATATCATCCTGAAAACACGTTTCCACACTACATTTTCCAGCCTTGACACAGTGGCCATGCACTTTACATCACCCTCACTGGAATCCCAAAGCAAAATTGTGTTTCCGCCTAAACAGACCAGGCATGCTGCCCCAGTTCAGAATCAGAGTGTGAGAACTCAGAGTCTCCAGAAACACCCACTGTGGATCCTTAGCAGTACTTGGAAAGCAAAATATTCATTCATACATGAACTTAAGAAATAAGGGAAGCTCTAATAAACCAATGGAGTGAAATCAAGTCATCTAAGAACTCCTGTTTCTATCATAGGCTTCACTGTACACAGAAGACACATGACTCGCTGGAGTTTGGGAGTCAGTTTGCTGTATTTTCTCCACAAAGAAAATCTTCCAGTGTTCCTAGAGTACTATACTCTTTCTGTTTCCCTGGTTCCATTTTAGTTTTTGGTTCTTCAGGTTCTAGTTTCCCTACTGCTGTACAGGATTATCCACAGGCTTTGTCTAGCTTCATCACTTGGTCCAGCTCCAAATTCAAAGAACATCCCTTCTCATATTTTAGATTTCTTTTTCTATCTTATTTTACCTCTAAAATTATTTGGTTTCTTGTGTCTTCTGCACTATACAAATCACAGTCCTCCCAACACCTGCAATTTTAGATGCTGGATATACTACATCCTTTCCTTTCTCCGCTTCTCAACCTGGGATCCATATTTGTGCATAAAAATCCTCCCAGTGAGTGCCCTTAACATCTACCCTACTTGTACAATTTTGGCATCCTCTTGAATGCTGGCTACATCAGGAAGAACTGGGTTTTAAATAACTGTTACTGGCATGCATCAAAGAAATGTTTTCATTTTTTCTGTTTCATTTTCTGCCTCAATTATTTATTTAATAAAATGAGTATAAGAATTATATCTGTGTCAGTGCCAGCAAAATGGCTCAGCAGGTAATAGGCACCTACTGCCACCCCTGACAGCCTAAGTTCATGCCTTTGTCCCACATGGTGGAAAGAGAAAACTGACTCTTACAAGTTGTTCTCTCACCACTGTGAGAATTAATGCGGTGAAACAACAGCAACAATCTACAGATGCACTAGTTTGTTTTGGTGCTACCATCATTTCTGAAGATGGCTTCTACCCCTTCCCCAAATTGTGTAGAAGAAAATAGTGGTGTGAATTCTTAACTACATGTCTCCAATATTTTGTTTTGGGCTTTCTTAGACTCTCCACTTCCTTTTCTGTAATGATTTTAGAACATGCAAGTGTACACTCAGTGAAATGTTCTGTCCTCAGGATGGGGTCAGCACTCATATACCAGAGATCTACCTAAAAGAGAGTTCTTGGTGGGAACTTTTCAAAACCACTCTGGAGGTGGAAGAAAATGCACCATCCTAGTCTCCCTCTTTTAAGTACTGACTAATCAACATGTCCGAGTTCATCTAGATCTAACTGCAGTTAAATGTGCAGGGACACTGACTCAGCTGCCAACAGGTGTGTGCTTTCAGGAAACCTTTCGCTGCACCCTTTGATCAGTTTTTAAATTACTCCGGTTTATGGTCCTAACTGATAAAATGTAGTAACACTTTTCATTGGATTCCCGAGGCCAACTGCTGCATTAGCATCTAGGTCTTTGTGCTAGAGTGGATACTATGGAAGAACTCAAATGCTGGCTTGATGACTTAATGGTTAAAAGTGCTCTCTTCTCTTCCAGAGGACCTGAGTTCTGTTCTCTTCGCTTCCCTGAACTCCAGTTCCAGGGGTATCTGACAACCTCTTCTGGTTTCTATAGGCACCAACACACATGGCATTCACTCACAAAGACCCAAACATACACGTGAATAACAAATAAAATACAAATAAAAACAAACCTAAAAGAAAGGAAGAAATCACCTCTCAGTGTGTAATCCTCATGGACAAATCTGAACACTGAAAATCTGTGACAGTTGCTGCCTAATAGCAGCTTGCTACTGGCCCATGATTAACCTAACTACTCTGTCCCTGGTTGACATTGGTGCAGTGTTTTCAGGACTTCGGTGAGAATTAACATCATTCAACACAACTTGTGCTCCACAGTGGGTGCTCTATAGTGGTGTCCACTGTTATTCTAACTGGCACCATGGATACTTTCCAGGGAATTAGAGTCTATCAGATGGGTCTTTTATTGTGTGCTCACATGTATGTGTGATTTCAGTGCACTCCCGCATGCATCTCCCAGCAGTAGTGCTATTTCAGATTGAATGCATATATCATCTTTAAAGTATCTTTATCACACTCTCTTGGAATGATTTTTTTTGTAAAGGGAGAGAAAGGCACTGCACATCTGTGTCTCTGTGAAAATTCTAGAACTCCTCAGTGTATTCTTCATAACTTCTCTGTAAAGTTTTACTATTCCCATTATATAAAGAAAACAGACTCACACAATTAAGAGAACAAATTCAAATGCACTCTAAGTAATTCTAAATCACCTTCTACTGATCCAAGCCTGTGTGTGTCGGGGGTAAAAATACTTGTCTTTGTGTCTCAGTTTTCTCCCTAAAATGTATGACCATGAAGAAGTTCCTCACTACTCTGTAATATTCAAAGCTATAAAACAAGGAGTCTGGATTGGATCACTTTTAGGAATCTTTTCAAAATTCTAAGTTTAAAATCAGGGACAGTAAAATATAAGTAAAAGTCAATGGCATCAAGAAAAAAGGGACTAGTCACATTTCTGTCTCCAAGAAATGAGTTTTCAACTTGAAACCATGAAGGGAACAGGGGAAAAAATAAAAGACCTTGCTGGTTCTGCCCAATGTACTTTTTTTCTCTTTTTTTATTTTTACAAAATTATAATTTCACATGTCAATCCCTTCTCCCTCTCCCCCCAACCTCTCACCAGCCCTCTTCCCCTCCCCAGTTGGCTCCCAGTAGAGGGTAGGGCCCTCCACAGGGTCTCCCTAAATTCCACAACATCATCCTGGGCCGGGCCTAGGCCCTCCCTGATGTGTCCAGGCTGAGAGAGCATCCCTTCACATGGGATGGGTTCTCAAAGTCCCTTCTTATACCAGGGAAAAATACTGATCCACTACCAGAGGCCCCAAAGGGTCCCGAGGCCTTCTCGTTGACATCCACTTTCAGGGGTCTGGATCAGTCCTGTGATGGCCTCCTAGACAGCAGACTGGGGGCCATGTGCTCCCCCTTTTTCAGGTAGGCTGTTTCACCCAGTCACAAAAAGACAAACATAGTATGTTCTCACTCATATATGAATTTTAGACATAGAACAAAGGAATACCAGCCTACAATCCTCTTCACCAAAGAAACTAGGAAACTAGGACTCTAAGAGAAAAATGCATGGTCCCCGGAGAATGGGAAGGGCCAGGATCTCCTAAACTAATTCAGAGCATGAGGGAAGAATGTGAGGAGGAGAAGAGGAGGGGAGAGGAGGAAATGGAGGAGCAGAAAGTTTGAGCTGGGGGAAAAATAGAGGAGAGCAGGATGAGAGATATCATAACAGAGGGAGCCATTATAGGTCTGAGGAGAGATCTGGCACTAGGGAGATTTCCAAAGATCTACAAGGATGACACCAACTGACAATCTAGGCAATGGTGGAGAGGCTACCCTAAATGAGACTGATGGCTACTTTGTATGCCATCCTAGAGCCCTCTTCCAGTGGCTGATGGAAGCAGAGGCAGACACCCACAGTTATTCACTAAACTGAACTCAGAACCCAGTTGCAGAGAGGGAGAAATGAAGATCAAGGGGGTCAGGACCCAATGTACTTTTTCAATGCTTGTTGTTTTAAAATAGTTTTCTGTTGGCTTTTTGTTTATTTGTTTGTTTTGTTTTACCACTTTTTTAGTTTGTGCATATGCACATTCCACAGTGAACATATGAAGGTCAGAGGCAACTTTTAGAATTTGATTTTTTCCTTCTATCACAGGGGCCCCAGGGATGGAACTCAGGTTGTTGGTGCTGCTGGCAAGCAACTTCACTACTGAGCCAACTCATCAACTCTAGTATTTGCTCTTGAGTTGACTTCAAAGATATGATCCTCTGAAGGCCAGTGCTCATCTGTTCCATCTAGTTTTCTGCCATCTTCTATATTGAGAGTTTCATTTCACCCAATACAGATAGAATACAGATTCTTTACTGTTTTGAAACCAAATGGTGCCTTCCTTCTCCAGTCTTTCTTCCTGAGGATGAGAACCAACAGAAGTTCCCTAAGTGTGCAGAACAATGTCTAGAAGGGTACACCAAGATTTACTTATTTAATTTACTTAATTATGTGTAGATGGATCTTTAGCTTCCTGTGAATCTTTCTTTTTCTCTGCTATCTCTTCCTTTTGTTCCTCAACCCCAATTGTCCTTAAGATCCTAGCCCTGGAAACTGTTCAAAACACTGTCCCCAGTGGCTGCCTCTCATGACAGGAGTGCCATGATATCCTCCTACTTTTTCAGAAAATACAGTACAATGCAGGGAATAGGGCACATGCCTATAATCCAGCAATCAGAGCACAGAGGCAGGAGAGCACCAAGTTCAATTCTGGTCAAGGCTACCGAGTAAGACCCAGTTGTCAGTTGTCTTTTGTTTCACTTTACACCTCTATACATATAATCAGTGCATGTACTCATAAGTGATAGGTAGCAGCCACTCTCCTATGCTCTCCTGCTATTTGAGGTTTCAAAACTGCAGATCTGTATCATATTGATGTTCAGAAACCTTGCACAAGTATAAATTATCATCCAAGAAGGAAAATACTTGTGTTTTAATCAAGCCTAATTGGATGTAGCATAACCCATAGATATATAAGTCAGATCTTTACCTTATATAATTATTCATGAAGAAATTCTGTTAACCCAAACAACCATTGAATTTTAATATGAATTTCTATAGATATTAACATACAGCCCTTTAAGGAATGATTTTTCCAAACAGCATCTTAGCTCCTTGAGAGCAAGGACAATATCTTTCCCACTGTATCCCCTGGTGCCTGATTTAGAGTCAGTATTTAATAAATACACTTAGTATTTATTATAAATACACTTAGTGTATTTATTAAATAAATAAGTAAACAACAAGAATAAGAATGAAGAATTGTATCTGTTACTCAAATAAGGGAGCACGATGTGTTGCCAGCCCTGGTACTTATCACAGATGACCTTAGAAAACATACAGTAGGCTAGTAAAACAAAACTGTGAAAATATCTCTTTATTTTTGGTTTTGGGTCAGTGTGTGGCTATACAAGAGATTAACCACTGCTTCTTAGTTATTCAGGCTGAGAACAGCAGCTGTGGTTGTCAAAGGCAAAGAAGTCTGGACCTGGGATGTTTGTTCACTTACCTCCAGGTGATGACTTTTCTTCTAATACTGATCTTCAGGTTAGACAGTAGCAATCAGTTCTGAGCAGTAAGAATTTTGCTATCTTAAACTGGTGAGCAGTACTTGATGGCATACTGTACTATATTGTCAGCTCCTAGAAAGAGAGGAGGCAAAATCAAGTGCCAGCAATTTCTATAAATAATACCAAATGGATATAAAATAGATCTAGAATTGAAGAATTCACTTAGGAAAACCAATTTGGGAGAGGATCTAAAATCTTGTGGGATCAGACAGTTGACATTAATATGCCACTTTTTTCAGTGAGTTACCATCCAAGATTACAGTAAAACACACCAGGTACATTACTGGTAGAATAGACAGTGGGCATCCTCAAAGATATGTCTGAGAAATGCAGGTTATATCCAGCTACAAAGAAAAGGTTGAAAATATTTAAAATGTTTGCGCTGAAAAGTCTGACTTAACTGGGAGCTGTGGTGGCACATCAGAAATTCTAGCATTTAGCAGACAAGAAGAGAGCCACAAGTTTAAGACCAGCCTGGTCATCAAGATAGTGAGTTCTAGACCAACCATGGCCTGGTCCAGCAAGGCCTTATCTCAAACAGAACAAAATAAGCAAATCAAACAAAATCCAGATTCTGACTTAAGAAGTGATATCTTTGAATATGTAGCTTTCCTCTCCTTGGGAATTACTGTGCCTTAAAACTCTAGGTGCATTTGCAGTGGTCCCAGAGGAGATGGATGAGAGACTTGGCTTCAGAATTTGAACTATCTTCTCTCAATCAGTCTCTACAAGGAAATATGAAGCCAAACCTAATGAACTTTAAGTCTGGAAGATTGTCATGACAAATTTAAATCATGAATTCCCAAATGGAGAATTCTGTTTCCAGACATTAAAACTAAAGAATATCCTTCTGCCTCTGAGAAGGTTCGATATTTTAATAAATCTGTAACGTATAATTGCAATACAGAGATAAATATTAATCACTGAGGAACATACAAAAAGAAAGCAGCAGCCAGGTATGTGTGTTACTGACCAGTGAGCTCTGTGACCTAAGATGATGACATGAGGCAGCTGTGTCCTGCTTAGTACAGCCCTCCCGCTGCAGGGCACCTGGCACATGTATTCATATGAGCAAATGCAAAACTGAAGGTGGAGTGAGCCAACAAGTGTATGAATGCATGTAGAGCAAAGCTTGCCGGTGTCCAAGCAGTGTGTTCAGCTACTCAAGACTGAAGCCAGAGTTAAAGGAGGATCTAGGATAGCTTGAAAGGGGGTTCCCCATCAGTTCCAACATTCACCTCACAGCCAACAGATCCAGTTTACTGACCTCATAATGAAGCACAACGTCAAATGCATACAACTGACTGGTGTTTACCATACACAGCCAGGGTCAAAGAAACCTTATATGTATCACCAGCAGTGAGAACCTAGTCAGTACACACAGAGAGAAGCACAAGTCTCCCCTGGGAAGCACACAGCTAGAATTAACCAGAGCCACCAAGTGTGCTGTGAATATCAAAGGGGGCTTTAAGCTGTGATGAGTGGAATTTGCTGAGTACTCTTCTTTTCCTCTGAAGCAGATGCAACTATTTATTTACTTTCCCTTTGCCATCATCTTTCTCTGTCATCCTGACCCTGGTCCTGCACTCCTGAGCCATATCCTTGAGTTTGTTTGGATGGTTATAGAGGCAGCTGATAGGATACTAGGTTCAACAGTCATTTTATGTCCCTCCCAGTATTTGTTGTTTGGAGAATGAAGAATTGTAGATAAGGTCTACTGCTTTCCAGTCCCCACAAATGAACTGGCCATTGGGAACACCAGGGCATAATGCTTCCTGGAGTTTCTTCAGATAAGTTCAAGAAAGATGAGATCTGGCAATGCAAGCCAACTATGATCTTTCAGTGTGACTTCTATATAACTTTTCTAATGGCTGTAAAGTATTTCATCTTCAATGCAGGACACAAGATTCTCAATGCCACACATCTCTTAAGAATGTCAACAGCCGAGATGACACTGGACCCTTCTTGCCATTCCAGGTAGATCCAAACTACTCATAGACAGAGTTCTACCCTTAAACACACTTGTTTTGTGTTTTTATTCTGCTGAGCATTCTTCATAGCTTTGTGTTTAAGAAAGTTAGAATTGAATTACCTGAGAAGACTAGGAGACACGTGTTCACAGAGTTTACATGGGTAGGTCAAAGGGAAAATGAAGACACCCAGCACCTTGTGTTTACTGACCTGTTTCATCTGTCTGAGTAAAATGGCAATGAGGATTATCATTTTTCGAAAGTATTTAGAAATAGGTCAAGCTCAACTGAGATCTGAGAATTCTTTTGCATTTTTTCTATAAAGGTTGATTCTGTAAATGGGGAAATAAACTGGGATGCAAATAATGCATACCTCATAGGAGTCAGACCAAGTTTGATGAACAGATGTTTTAATAAGAAAGTACTCATGCAACCAGTCAGGCCTCTAAACCAGGCGAACCATGGAACAGAGAGAGCCGCCTGGGTGCAACCCTCATATCTAAGGTCTTGCTACAGGGAAAATGTGAATTTTTGTTATTTAATCTTTGCCACCAAAAAGAACTATGTAAACATCAGAATAACAAAAGATAATATTCACATTAAAATATGGAAGAATATTTTCCTTTATAGTAGGAGAGAGAAACTACTATCGTAAACCACCCCCTGAGTATTACAATCTTAAAACATGCTACAAACAGCTAAAAATGAGGTGTTCACGTGTTCAGGTAGATTCAGTGGAACTTAATGAATCATTAATCTGTTGTAGAGGTTACCCTGAGCTATTCATGTTTGACTTCTTGGAACAAGGCCCAGCTTATGTTTCTTTTTCTAATTTAGCTAGTACAAATATTCTAAATGTGAAGCAGCATGGTAATAGCAAGGGACAAAGGTACACATTTAAAAGGCATATTTGGGCCAGGCATAATCCCAGCACTGGAAGACAGAAAGGAGTAAAATAGATCAAGGCCAATCTAGGCTTCATGAGGACACCCAAATCATTATAAAAACAAACGAAGAAAAACAGTTCAAACAAAAGTTACTTTGTCTACATGCTAAGCCATGACCCTGACCTTTGTAACTTTTGCAGGTGCTTGCAAAGAAGCTTGTATTTTTCCTCCAAACAGTAGAAACTTGTTTGGGAAGAAGACAAGGTCAGAGAGTGAAGATCTATGCAGTCCTAACCATGATCAAAATGTGCTGAGTTACTGTTGAATATAAAGTCCCCAAACTTTAAAGGTCAGACGATTCCCTCAGATTACAAACAAATGAGTACTTAGTGAAGAGGTTTCTGTCAGGAACCAACAATGAAACATTTACCCAGGAAATAATTGACTCCACAGTTTTCCTAGGATGCTGTAGAGCAGAGGTTCTCAATCTATGGGTCAAGACCCCTTTAGGGGGATTGAATGATCCTTTCACAGGGGTCACCTAAAACCATTTGAAAACACATATATTTTTGAATCATAATAGTAGTGTAATTACAGTTATGAAGCAGCAATGAAAATTTAAGGTTTTGGGTCATCACAACATTGAGAAACTATATTAAAGGACTGCAGCATTAAGAAGGTTGAGAAGAACCATGTGAGTATCATAATACGGTTCTGCATAAGTCTCACAATAGAGGCTGAAAGGTGTAAGCATTTTTAATGGAGTCTCATAACAATCTTTTCTTCCTAGAGAAATGGGTTCCTTGTCTGTTGCCAATTTTCCCAGGAAAAGGAAAGTATTTGTAGTTTTCAGGTTTCCAGCAGCTCCCCAGTGGCCCACAAGGTTAAGGTTAATAGATCCCGTCTTAACTAAACTTCTCAGTTCTGTCCTTTTTGCTTTCATTACTAACACAGATCAGACTTCAGTTCCTTATGTAGACCAGCTGTACTCAAATTCTTGATTCTCCTGCTTCAGCCTCTTGAGTACTGATGTAATAGATATGTGCCATCATGCCTGACTTCACTCTTAGGAAGACTGATCGTATCTTAAAGGGTTTTTAAAGCAACACATGCATGTATGCACATATGCACTCATCAAAAGACCCTTGTTTATGATACACACAGATACACATACACCATACTGCAGTGGAAAAAATATATAATAGGTAAATTCTTCACTCTTAAATACAAGATCAATCACTGATGTATAAAAAAAAAATAAGTGATGAGCTAGTTAGTCTTTGTGAGATCCAAGTAAGAGGAAAACCTAACAAATACGTTACTTGAAGAAGAGGACACTTACATCCTGTCCTGTTTTCATTTCTGTGGCTGTGATAAGACATCCTGGCAAAAGAAACTTAGGAGTAAGAGTTTATTTTATCGCAGAACTCCTGGTTACAGTCCATTATTGCAGGGAAGTCAATGTCAGAACTTGAGAGAGTCAGTTACTTTGCATCCAGTCACAAATAGAAAGAAGGGGATGCATGTGTGCATGAGGCTTGCTAGTGCTCAGACTGAGCTTTTTAACTTACACAGAGCAGGACCCTTCCTTCACTTAGGGAATTGTGTTGCCACAGTGGGATGGGCCTACCCATAGTAATTAAGTTAATTAAGACAATCACCCACAGTCCCACCCATGAGCCAACCAATGTAAAATTTCCCTTAAAACTCTCTTCCCAGCCGATTCTAGGTTGTCTCCAATGAAAATCTGACACCTCGTAAGAAGTCCAGTCATTGTACTTTAGTATTTGTTAATTTTTGTCTGAGCATCATAAAAGAATCTTGGAGAAGTAGCATTATTTTTCCATCCCTCCACAACCACTATAAGAATAGACCCTATTTTGGCTTTTTTACAAAGAGAGGGGGTCTCAGGGAATGCTAAGGATCATGCTCTAAATTGCTCAGCTAAATGGCAGAGCCAAGCTTCTAACCACTCTATCTAATGATACTGTTGTTGTACTAATCGCTCTGAAGTGATGAAATGCATTGTAGATTCTAAGCATTATCTAAGGAATAGACGGCATCTAAGTCTAGTATTCCACACCTTTCAGTTCCCTTTCTTTCTACATGCATGTGTGGGGACACAAGAGATGCTTAGTTTATATCTGAAACAGGATAGTTGATGGTCATGAACTCTGAGAGACAATAGGAACTGAAATAAAATAGGGACTAAACAAAATGTTCCGGTAGTCACTCTGCTAGTTTTGAGTTATGTTAATTCTATCTAATCTGGAACTTTCCAGAGAGAGTTTTTAATCAACATTAGAAAGACAAAAAAGCAATTATTTTATTTATTGCAATGAACTTTTCAAAGCAAAACCATGAGAACTTTATAATCAACTTTAATATATAAGTGATTGATTTGTTTAATCTTGTAATCCTCCCTGAAGCCTTAAAGGGGTATTTTTTTTAGCTTTTCTTTAAACAAATGTTGACTTCTTCACTTTCCCTTTCATTCCCACCATCATGGTTGATGAGTGCACATCTGTCCACCAGTATCCTAAATAACCTGCATTCCCTCCTCTATGTCACTATTTCTTCATCTCAGGTAATCCTCTCATCCTCTAGAAAAATGCTCATTTTAATGTTTTGAAAATTTCACTAGAATCACCATTGTAGAGCAAAAGTCTAGATATTATCTCCTCGATATATATAAGTCAAACAGTTTCTAGGAGCCAAGCTCTACATGGCAGTTTCAATTGCAGAATTCTAGGTAACCTACTCAATAACCTGGCAAAATAAATATGATTATCTCTGGTTCTCAATAAAGAAAGAAGGATTCTGGAGGTCCAAACCATTCACTCCCATAACATACAAGGCTGAACAGTGCTAGGGATTGTTTTCTCTGAACCCCAGAGCAATTTCTAGTATGGTGAATTAGTGGAGAGATAAGAGTTATTGAGAGAACAAATAAACCAAGTCCTGTGCTCAGCGACACCAAGGGGAATTTATTGGGGTGAATATAAGACATTCTTGGCAGGTGTAAGCCAGGAGAAGGAATCAGATAGAAAGGACATTGACAGATATCTCCCAGTCACTTTCCAGACAGATTATGCAAGTGGGCCAATTTCCTATTTACCCTAGGTTCTTGTGGTGATATCCAAGATGAGAAACTGAAAAACAACCCTGTCTAATTGTTAACACACCTTAGAAACATCTATAAGGAACAAAAACTGTCTGGCTGTCTTGGTTTGAAAATAAACTGAAAATCAAAGGTTTCTGTTGGCTGGGTCACCATGCAAGTCATAAGAAAGTCATTGAACCATGAGCCAATGTTTTTCTCGGTCCTTTAAATAAGGGTAGTAAATGGAAACTTCAGAGACATGCCCAATGTAGAAATGCCCAAGAAGAAAAAGTTATTAAAATTATCTACTAAAACTTGACTAAGTCAAAAAATACTGAATACTACATTTATTAATACTGGAAATCTAGATTGGATGTCATTGAATTCTCAAAGCCTGCAAGTGTGTGTAGACTTGTCTCAGTTATCTTATGTCAACTTTTAAAAAGTGAACTTTCTGCTGGGCGTTGGTGGAACACTCCTTTAATCCCAGCACTCCGGAGGCAGAGGCAGGTGGATCTCTATGAGTTTGAGGCCAGCCTGGTCTCCAGAGCAGTGCCAGGATAGGCTCCAAAGCTACACAGAGAAACCCTGTCTCGAAAAAAAAAAAAGGGGGGGGGGTACTTTCCAAGGAGAATTGATGGTGCCAAATGTACACAGGGATATGCAATGTGTTTCACTGTTCACTTTGGGTGGTCCCAGTCCTAGAAACCTCTAGCTGATGGCCTCGCTCTCTTTTCTTGTCACTCATATTTCTCTGCAGATGCATGCATCTGATACCAATAAGACTAGCTTTCAATTCTTTAGAATCAACCACCTACAATATGAGGAAGCCCTCCTCTTGTTATAGTCGACAGAGGCACAGAGTATAAATTTTAGGCCTCATTCATTAGGGTGAAATCAATGAGATAAAGAAGAGACAGAGTGAGCCATTTCCTCATCAATCATTGCCTCATTCAAAGGTCAACACATATTTGTGATTGACTTTAGAAGTGCTAAGCGTCATCCTAGGAACTGGAGTTCAAAAGAAAATCAAACCTTTTCTGTCTCTGACCTTGGGGGAGTAGATATTAGTGGAGAAGAGAATTAAAGTAATAATAAAAAGGAATCATGTAAACATGACAACTGGCAATTATCAATCACAAGAGAAATTAGGCATGGCATTAGGTCAGTGGTGATGGAGTGATGTTTTATGTCATAGGGTCAGGGTGTGTGGCACTCTGCATTCACACTTGGGATTTATTGACTGCATTGATCAAGCTGGTGTTGTATGAGATAGTAGATGAATACCACAGTCTCTGACCTTCAGGAGCCCACAGCTCACTGGAGAACCTCATGTTCATTAAGTAGACAGATTTGACATCTTGGGACATATTGCTGTAGTAATGCACACAGTGACCAATCTGAGCAGATTGCAAGTATGCCAAGACTCATAGTGCTTTCCATAAAATAATTCTCACTTCAAGTAAACATTTCAGCTGGTGAGTAACTCTGTTTTCCACCAACATCATTCATGTCTGAGAGCTTCCTTAATGCGACGACGACTTGTTTTTCTAACAGGTTGCCAGGGATTGTTTGGGCCTTTATTGAAATGTACTCACTTAGCTCCTCCACAGCAACTTGGCTGGTTTCTTGTTGTACTGGCAAATGCTGTCTCCTGTACTGAAAAATTTGTTCTTACTGAAAAATGTGGACTGTCCCTGGATGGGTTTCATTAAAACTTAAGATTAAAAAAATACAGACTTTTAAATTGACAACAGAGGAGAACCTTGTATTGAGAAGATTTTCATAAATGTAGGTCACATCCTGGATAGTGTGCCATTTTATCCCACTTCTATGATTGCTTTGTGAAGATACCTGGCTCAAAATTTCCTTATTCACCAAGAACACAGAGAGAAGCTCAATTATGGATTAAAAAAAAAAAACTAGTTTGTATAAATAAACAATTTTCTTCACTGTTATTTTAATACAAATGCATGTCCCCAGCCTTACAAAGTTTGTAATAACAACATATTGTTAGCAAGATAACTCAATCACGTGATGAAACAACACTAGGCAAAGGAGTTTTTGTTTTCCTGGATGTGACACCTTTTTGCTAGGGGTGAGATCCTATCACACAATTATTTCTGAGCAGGAGACAGACTTGTTGCTCTCTGTGCTTAGTCTCTAGCTCCTTCTTCCAGCTCACAGTCTCACCATAAATTCCTTTCCCTTTCCATCCTTATGAGATGATGCAAAGAGAAAATGATTGTGATGGGGCTGAGACATAGCACAGCTGGTACCACTCTAGTTTATAGCTGCACTTTTTGTTGTAGGTAAGAGCTGACTTTGTAGCCATCTTTGATCAGTTTGTTTCTGTCAAAGAAATGAAAGAAGCAAGAGCTTGGGCCCTACCCAGTGATAGATTGAGTTTTTACTGCTTTGAACAGGCTGCCATCTTGCACAAGACAGTTCCTCCCCAGCAGAACCTCCAGATGAAGGTGCCAGCTTGCACTCTAGGCTGGATGTAGCTCAATACCTTGTTTCCTAACTGTTTTTAACAATGGGTCTGAGCAGTTCTTCCTGCTTTGTGTTGGTGAAATCTCATACCACAATTTGCATTTTTTTAAATTTCTTTCTTTCTATATTAAGTAAATTGTCCGAAGTTTTCTTTTCTCCACATGTTGGAGCCATTCACCTTGGCAATGTTTTCACCATTACCATGACATTTTTATACAGCAGCTCCCACTGCTGCGGCCGTGTCAGCATCAGGGGTAACTGACAGACAGGAATTCTGCTATCAAAGTTACTTCCAAAGGCCACGAAAGTCAATCACTGGATAAGATCAAGAACGTAGTTCTAAATATAAACTCTTTCTCACCACTTGGAAGTAATAAATTCTGTTAAACTCAAGCTCTACTCTAAGATTCCCCATAGGAACTCCGCTCCTTCCTAAGTACTCTTTTTTTTCCTAAGGACTCATTCAAGGTGAAATTTATCTCATTGAATGCTAAATTACTGATTCTATGTCGTATGTATGAGTTCCATCTTTCTCTGGTGATACCATGTTAATGTAAAAACTTGCATTTTTCAGCTCTGAGAAATTTCCCTCTGTGTGCTTTTTGGGGTCTTACGTAACAGTAAGGATGCACCCGGGGCTGGCAGCTTTGGCTTGGTTATCCAGTTTATTTGTTTGGGTTGTATGTTTTAAACATGTGCCCGGGGCTTTTAAAAAAAGAGTGATGTGACCATTTGTACAAATGAAATTGAAAGCAATGGAATGAGCTTTGCTAACACTTTAATTATGAACTTAGAAACATGTGGACTGATTTGATAGTTTAAAGGGCATAAGACACAACAGAGGGACAGGTGCAGTACCTGGTGGTCTCAAATAGGATCACATAATAACTAGCTTACCTGCTTAGCAGGCAGAGAATAAAAAGGCACAAAGGCCCTTTTACCTTTTGGCTGTTCAAAGATATGGCAAAGTGACTTCTGTCATTTTCCCAATACCCTTACCACCCAGGAGCACTAGCAGGACTGAAGGTCAATTTCTGAGGCAGTCAGTGTCGTCACTAATGTCAGGTGACAGGAATAGTCCCTTCCCTCCTCCCACAGTGTTCCTTTCAAGTGAAAAGAGCTGGCAAATCATGGGGTATTGCATTCTCAGACTTTGTGTGTGTACACATTTGTGTCATAACCCTTTTTATTGCCCACAACGAAGAATGCCAGGCTCTCTGCAACCCCTCTTCCGGTGACAGATAGATTCCCAGAAACTGTGCCCAGAGGAATTGGGGAGTTGTTACCCACCGAGACCTTACTAGGGCTGCTTGGTGAACCAAAAGAATTTGGAAAGTTTGAGAATCAGGGAAGGTCGGGTAGTTGATACTCATTTTCTTTTCCTTTAATTCTTGGAGATTTTCCCCTTAGTGTAGCTTCAATTCTGACCAGTTGTGTTTAGTTCAGACATATAATCCAGGCCCTCTCCTCTCCAGGCTTTGTGTGGAGCAGGAGTCATTAGAGGGCAGAAATAACATTGTCCCTGCCCTTGAAAATGTGGTTTTAATCTAAGGTTTTTGCAGGGTTTGTTTATTGTTTCACATCATATATGAGGCTGGATTTCCAATGGAACTATTATGCTGGCCAAATAAATGTGTGTGTGTGGGGGGGACAAGCTAAGAGCATGGCTTCCTTTTTTTTATAAACTGCTGGGAAAAGGCACACAACAACACAGAGTTCATGGCAGATTCTCCTCTAGTGAAGCAGCTATAGTGGAAATGTTCTGGCAGGTTTCTGGGTGTTCAGTAAATTTCATGTAATTACAGCTGCCTGCTGAATGACTGTGGTCTCTATGGACTGTTAGGATGTTAGTTATAGCCAGGACTGAGGTAAGTGGGTAGAATCCAAGTCCCCACAACCTTGCTAGGAGCTGGGTATTTCTATCAGAGTGGAGGCTGTTAGAATAAGCCAGCTGAGTGAGGGGGAAGTCAAAAGCTTGTAGATTTAGGTAAAATCTGTGACCTGTCCCCATCTACCACATGAAAGTAGAAAAACGAAATTGGGCGGGGAGGAGGAGGCTTGATTGGTAAAAGGCAGTTAGCTTTATACGTAATGCTAGAATATGCAGTTGCACTGGGATAACATCCTAGGAAAAATTAAGTAAATCAATGAATCTGAATTGTGTTATCTATGAGATTTCAGAAGCTTGCCCAGGAACTAGCCCCAAGTCTTGGACTCTTGGGCAATTAATAGTCTAGTCCTCTTTGTGTAAATGTGTATTTTAGAAAATTATAAGGAACACTGAAAGAGATTGTTCTCTCAGCTTTCTTTGTGGACTAGAAAATGTCACACATATTCACTCTGGGCCAATAAAGGGTAGATCAGATCCAAGTATCTGTTAGGAACTCTTGGAGAGGAACATCTCTTCAATATGTATTGATAGTTTCTATTATTAGAGTTTACCAAATATTTCTTTCTCAAGAATATAAATTCCTAAGGCAAAAAATGGGAGCAACCTCTTTCTCTCTCAGAAGTAGCAGTTATTTTTGTTCCTGACTTAACTCTGAAAATAATATGCAGGTATCCAGGTCTTATATGCTTCTGAGCAAGAAGTGTCAGTCGTTCTTGTGCTTCTTCCCCTACTACCACACCCCTTCTTCTTTTAATCACATACTTGTTTGGGTGGGGTTGAGTTTAGGCTGCTGCAAAGCAAACCCTCATCCTTTAATGAAACTACAGAGAAAAAGTCATTAAGGAGTGTTTGCATTTTATTTGGTTGAAAGGGTTTTGCCACCTGTGCCTTGTTCACACACACATCATAACATGATTTGATATGCATAGTTCACATGTTTTGCACACAAAGGAAGTCTGATGAATGAGCAGTGAGGTAAATGCACAGTCTTGAAAACTAAGCAATAACAAATGATGAAAACACCATGGGAGAGTGTCCAATGGGCTGCCACGTAAAAATGGAATTCAGGAAAGGGGTCATTTCTTTTTACTTATGAAAAAATTCCTTCACAAAGAATTCAAGAGCTGGAAAGAAAGAAATGTCAGAGATTATCTCATCTAAAATTTCTGAATCATGTTTCATAGAGTTATCAAACCAAGATTATGTCACCTTAACTAACCATTTAGATTACTTGAATAGCTTTAGAAACACAAATTCCAGAGTTCTGGTCCCAGAGAACCAGTTCAGCTGCTTCAAGGGGGTCATGGGCATCTATTAAAGTTCATAGTGTTTCTAATATATAGCAAGGTAATAACCATGCTAGCATTTGACAATACAAACATTTGGACTTGTGATGTGATATACACAGTTTTTCTCCCTGAAGACAAGACCACATAACATATCAAACTGAGAAAAAAAAATGATGATGTGATTGAACTACAGTGTCTCACTAGGTTGTCCTGGAATTTACTTCTATGTTGACCAGGCTGGCCTAAATCTCACAGTGCTCTCCAACTCTGCTTCCACAGGGTTGCATTAAAGGTGTATGTGTAGATTTTTTTTTTTTTTTTAGATAATTGCTAGACTCCAGAAAGACATAGCTCTACCAAAGTCCATTCTGCCTCTGCACAAAGGCCACACATCCAGTTTTCCCTATCAAGCATTTAGTCTTGCCGTCTGATAACATTCATGTGCAGAGGAGTTGGCCTGTAGCAGAGGTATGGAGAATGGAGAAAGGAGAAAGAGGTATAAAGAGAACAAATGAAAGATGTGTGTGACGTGAATGTTCAGGTAAGAATTCATCACACAAAAGCAGCACAGCTTTCAGAGCTTGCTCTAAGTTTTCATATCTTTCTTCTCTTTAGAACTTGCAAGGTTGAGCAGCTTGGAAATGCACAATCTTGGAATAGAGCTCCAGGGGAATTGTTATTAAGGGCAGGGAGTAAGCGCTGAGATAAAAATGAGAAAGAATCCAAGTGTCAGCCTCTCTTCTGACTGCCACCTCTTTGGGGGAATGTTTTCTGTGACTGGGACTTAGCAGGAGACATTCTCTCTGAGGTGTCTTCCCCTGGAGTCTTTGTGTGGGGTAAGCACATCTGCCTCCCTTGGAGGGCTTCTGCACTTTTCCAGGCCCCAGACTGTTAGGAATGCCATGCTGGTCCTTCTCCAAGACGAATTAAGAGTAAAAAGCTGGGATGCCTGGGACTGTGCAGCTCACTAACTGCTTGCCTACCATGCATGAGGACCTCAAGTTCCATTCCCAGCACTGTGCAGACTTAAAGAAACTGTTAGCTTTTCTGTTGTTCTGCACATTAGCATTAACTCAGATTCCTTAAATTCCTTTTTTCTCTTCCCAGCACAGTTGCCTGGCATGAGAACATTCAAGGTGGGATTAAACAAAGTCGTTCTGCAAGACATGATTAGGTTTCAATTGGCATAAATTCCCACTGACTCCATTCAGGTCATGTTCCTATGTATTGCACTTTACTATTACAGTAAATAGGTGGATATGAATAAATCTAGCCATGGAAAGAATATTTAGGGGAGGGGCATTTTAATGCGATCTTTTAACCAACTTCTGTAGCAAATTTATTTACCCAGGGAGAGATTTTTAAACTTCTTAAGGGAAGTACTGTCTATAATTGGGCAACAGAATCAGAAAATAAAATAATGTATAAGGTGAGAGGCTCCTTTGGGGATAGTTATGTTTGTAGTATGTAAGTGATTGTTGGAGAGCTCTCTGCTTGGTTGAAAAAGAATTTGTACTTTTATGCATACAGGGTTAAATACTAAGACATTGGTATTAAGGGGTTGAAATTTAGAACAGAAAAATGAGCTCAAGTACCATTCCATATGAGGATCTTGGGTGGCTCTAAACACTTATGAGTAGATGTGAGTTGTGTGTGCAATCATGAACCATTGAGTTCTTCTGCGTAGTATAGCTGGCTAATCAATCCCAACCAGGAACGATTGGGAAAAGAAGAATATGAAAAAAGAAAAAAAATCACTGTAGTAGCCCAGAACAGTGTAAAGACATTTTATTGGAAAGATGGGCTTTTGACAGTGAGAAACGAAGAGATAAAACATAGCGTAAGGAAATGAATAACTAGATAACTAAGAATGGTGTTGTTTACCTTTAGACTCTCTTCTAGGCTTGCTTAGTGTAACTGGTAGTGGAAGTGTGATATGGCTAATGAGTTTTCAGAAAAAAACAAAGATGACATGGTAATATATGGTCAGATAGAAAACAATATTTACAAATATGAGGTATCAAGGACCATTTCTATCTATTAGAGTGTACTTAAAAATAAAATGGTCAGTAACCAGTTAGAATTATGGAAGATTTTCCATCTTGCAATGATAAATAATTCTGACATCTTAGAAGAAAATATGAAACTAAAATTACTCTCATCAAGAATTCTGTGGAACTAAGAATCCATCCAGTTCTGCTCAGATTCTATTATTTCTTATGACAGTTCTGTGCGTGCTATGACTGGTGAAACCTAAATGACCAAAATAGGTAATGCGGGCTTTCAGTGAAGGCTGAGGAAGAGTGGATGATGAAATGGCATCTCCACAGTGGGATCTGAGCACAGGCCAACATGCAACAGATATTTGTTTGGGATGTGCTTATGGTTCAGGTGTTGCTGGTAACATAAGGAATGTGGAGAAGGTCAGAGCCTAATAGGAGGCTCACAGATACAATATAAAGGCATGCATATTAGGGAAGAAAAAGAAAAAGAAAACATGAGTGAGAGAGAGAGACCAAAAAGAAGGTGAATTCGTTCTATTTAGCGGGTATGGGAAACTTTATAAAGAAAATGATATTTCACCTAAAATGGGCTACTGGCATTCAATTATCTTCATTTCCTCATTTCCTATCTTCACGCTGCCTTTTCTCTCTCAAATATTGATGAAATACTACATGACTTAGAACACTACGAGAGGAGTTTTGCTTCTAACCAGACACGTATCCCCTCAAATAGCTGAGAAACTATGCCACTAATTCTGAATGTGAGTGAAATTAAGTGTTATAACAGAAATGAAAAACAAAGAAAACAAACAAAAAAACAGGAAAGAAGAGTTGAAAATGGTAGTCTTGATATCTTTAATAAGTGCTCTTATATGCATGGGGACCAGTAGGATTTGGTAACCATGAGCCCCTGTCCCAGGATATGAGGGTATGTTTGTCTCTGGTTATTTGTAAGCCCCTGGTTTAATATAGACACACTTCCTATTGCATGGAGATCAGCATATGCTATTTTGCTTCTGAGTGTCTGAAAGTCATTTTCTGAAACCTGGGGAGAAAGAACCTTTAAAAATAATTTCAAATCTTTGTTAGTCCTTTCTTCCTGAAAATGTGAAACCTGCCTTTTTTTTTTTTAGTGACCTTGGTTGTTGGGTATCTTATTTGCTTTGAAAGACAGCTGGGCTTTAGGTTTTACTTTTTTCTTTCTTTCTTTTTTTTTTCCTGTTGAATCTTGAAGCACATTCTTTCATTAAGGAGATTCAGCTCCCTCTGAGTCGCTGATTGCCAGTCATTAACAGCCTGCTGCATGTCACAGGCTTAAAGATAAGAGTCAGGCTTGTGCAAATGAAACTGTAAGCAAGCACTGCTGTACTTCCCTATCAACCTCTTAAGCAGTACAAACTCTGGCTGGCCAAGGGAGTCAGTAATAACATTGTGGCATGCAGTTTAATTTCATTTGCAGGTTATGTACTATGACTTTGACATCCCTCAGATACTGGAACCAAAAGTTTCATCTTCCCAAGATTCTTCTCCCAGAACTGTCTGGGATTCATTTTCATTGTGTGCCCTGTTCTTGTGCCAGTCAGTGAAAGAGAGCCTGCTTCATCAGCTTCATCAGTTTTGGCTCTCGGTAGACTGTCCTCTATTCAGTGATTAATTACTAGCTTTTCACTGACTTCTTAATCATTGCCTGGACTTTAAAATATTCCTTCCTTTGCATTATGGTAAGATAAAGTTACTAAACAGAATGTAAATACCTGCTCTTACTATCTTCTCATTCATCCATCCATTTAAAATGTATCGAAAATTGGGTCCAGAAGACGGATTATGGCACTTACTGCCAAGACCAACCAACTGAATCTGAGCCCCCACATCCACACAGTTGAAGGAAATGACCAACTTCAGCAATTGAGTTGTCCTTTCATGCCAACATGTGCCTTGGTACACGTGTCCCTCCCAGCAAATACACTAAGCAAATGTATTTCAAAATATTAAAAACGGAGCTAGTGAGACAGCTTGGTGGGTAAAGATACTTTCCCCAAAGCAGGATGCCCTGAGTGCCATCCCCAGGACCCACATGGTGGCAGGAAAGAAGAAGGTTGTCCTTTCTCCTCCACGTGCATGCTGTGGCATGTGTTCAAACACACATAGGTGTATGCATAAAGTGT
This sequence comes from Cricetulus griseus, assembly GCF_003668045.3. Taxonomy (NCBI): domain Eukaryota; kingdom Metazoa; phylum Chordata; class Mammalia; order Rodentia; family Cricetidae; genus Cricetulus; species Cricetulus griseus. Next base: position 70,780,556 of record NC_048595.1, read on the forward strand.
GCACTCACTGATATATTTTAAGTGAAGAACATTTAAAACCTAAAAGATATATTAAAATTATAAGCTATAAGCAATTAAAACAAAATAATACAAGGCAATTGTTTTTTTCAATGAAAGATTGGGCACTTAAAACCTGAAGTGGTGAAAATGTGCTTATGTCTGACATTAATAACTGTGCACCCATGCATGTTAGCAATGGTAGTATTTTTAGTGCACTTTATTTTGTTTTGTTTCTGTGAGTTAGGGTCTCATTATGTAGTCCTGGCTGGACTAGAACTCACTATGAGAACTAGGCTGGCCTCGTACTCACAGAGATCCACTTGCCTTCGTCTCCTGAGTGCGAGGACTAACCGAGTACACCACTACGAACCTCCAATGGTGGTATGTTAATAAATAGTTTGTCATTTAAAGACAGGAGGCCTCTGAATATTTAAACTGCATAGTTTTAAAAACAAAACAGACACAATTTTCCTATTAGGAAATACTAAAATCCAGTCCTTAGTAAATACATTAATGGAGTTTCTTGACAAATCACCTGTTAAATTTTATCTGACAGCTTGTCATATGATAATTATAAGTAATTGTAATATACGACTATCATAATACATGCAACAAAAAACAGGAAAGTAATTAGAGTATATCCTTTGTTTTCCCCCTTCACTTCTTGCTCACAAGAAAAAAAAATGACCCAATGTTTCACTTGGGTTGGGATAGCGCCAGTGGTTAATGGAATGGCCCACTCTTCTAAAGAATTTAATGGGAATATCCATTTGTCACAGTTGCATGCTGTAATCTCCAGTAGCTGAGCCAATGGAAAATAGCATTGTAGCATAATGTCCTCTCCACAGTACAGGTGAGGGTGAAATGTAGCAACTGAACTGAGCGAGCCAAAGGAGAGGCCTGGTTTTTCTATGCATTTTTTTTTGTTTTGTTTTTTGAAAATGATAGGGATTTTTTTAGATGTTGCCCCGTGAGAGAAAAAGTGTATTTATTTCATATGCAGAAAAGTGTTGATGTTTCCATAGCACTGCTCAAAACCTGCAACCACCCTCCTGTGTACTGGCATCCCTTTCCAAATAGATCAAAAAGGCCAGAATGTGCTGTAGCCATTTCTTGGTGCTGCATTTGAACTTTCAGAGCTGAGGAATTAGAGCATCCCACATAAATGTGTAACCCTGTAGGTAGAATCCACAGAGCTATTCCGATGAGTTACTGTTTTCCATTCTTCTTTGCAGTGAAGGTAGAATTATAACCCCAGATACAGGAATGTATCTTCTGTTGCCAAGTTGAGCCAAGTATTGTTTAGTTTAGGCTCTCACATTTTTCTAATCTTTCTTCATGCTGCCTCTGTGTTAGGAGAGCACAGGCAGCTAGCTGAGCGTTGCTACAGGAATTCAATCTAAGAATTTCTCTCTAACATTTTTAACTTGTAGAGGTGAATGTTTGAGGATTAAAACCATTCATTATTATTTCATTTCTGCTCTTAGCAACAAGTTAATAAAGAATGTTAGACACTGCCTAGCACCTGTAGGAATGGTCTGATATTAGCTTCAGTGCTTACAAAGCTACTCACGTGTCATTTGGATCTATGCTGTTTGTCTCTCCTCTAGCTGGATTTCATAAAACGTCCTATATTCCTTTCAAAGAAAATATGATTAACAAAAATTTATTTCATCATTTAGCTTATAATTTTTCATCATTACAGAAATAAAAGCAGTTTGGACTTGAAAAGTTATAGGTGCAAAATTCTAGCTTGGCTACTGGCAAGCTCTCAGAATAGTTAGATTCTGTATCTTATTTGATCCTGTTTCCCCACTTGAACTCAGAAACTAATAATATTCAGCTAGAAAGACAAAGGTTATGGTTGGAGATAGTGGCTTCCAGACTTCTCCTTTAATGACTAGCCAAGTGATCAAAGCAATTCTTTCCCACTTTTCTTTCATTGAGGAAAAAAAGCCTGTTTGTAACCACTATATTCATGAACCTCTCAAAAGGTCATCATGTCTTTTGAAAACCAGTGGGAGCTGGCTGTGGTGGCATAGTCTTATAATCTTAGCACCAGGGAAGAGTAGGCCGGAGGATCAAGAGTTCAAGGTCAGTGTTGGCTACACAAGACTTTTTCTAGGACACTCCACCCACCCAAGCAAAACAATGATATGATAACATACTAATTACATAATACAAAGTAACACTTGGTTACAACCCTTGTGATTATTTTAAAATTTCTTTTGGTATGCATCCTGATAAATGAAAATAAAATCTCACCAGTACTTCTAGGAACAAACTCCCTTGGATGGAGTCCAAAACATACTCATAGTTACCCTAGCTGAGTTATGGACTCCAGTGGGTATGTATCACAGCAAAGTTCAGTGGGCTATTCTTTGAAGAATGTAAGGGCTGGAAGGGGATTAAGACAGGCCCAGCTCTATTGCTTCATTTTCTTTTGTGTACACAGCTATCATGTTAAAACTGTCATTATTTGTTGTTCATTGATAATTTGGAAACACAGTTTATTTGACCCAGAAATTAAGGTGATTGTGGACATTTTAGGACAGGGGAATGGGGCAATGACACCTGGGTTTGTGTTCTATCTCTGTCTTAGATACGTTGCTTGTGTAACCTTATAGTCTCAGACATGAAGTTTCCTTACCTATAACAATGAAATGAAACTAGCCAGAAACCTGCCCACGTCTAATGTTCTTCTGTTACAATATCCAGAAGGCAAAGCAGCCCAGCTGTTCCATGAGATGCTGCAGCATCAGCTGCTGTGTGCATTTGCTACCACTGTGGTGATGTGTTCGTGTGCCTGGCTGGAGTCTCACTTCTGCTTGGATGTGGGGAGATGTCTGGTGTCTTTGCTTCTTCTAGCTTACCTTCCTCAGCAGCTTCACCCTGAATTTTTCTGTTTCTTTTGTACAATAACAGCTGCGACTAGATGCCACTAGATCTCTATTTCTTTACAAAAAAAAAAAAAAGATGCTTGGTTATAATTGGGACTTGAACATCTAGGACCTTCTGGTGTTGAAAAAGTTGGGCTTGTCATTTATTCCTATTGTCATCTATGCTTCTCACCTTGGCAACAGACTGCACTGAATTCTCTGGCTAGTCTAACTTGTTACTAGTGTGGGGAGAGAAAACTTTCTAGACTGTGTTCCCAGAGAGCAGTCAGGCTTCATCGCTGGGCTCTTCTTAGCACGGTAAGATGTGGAGGCAGAAAGGATTTTGTCTTTTCAAGACCCAACTCTAGATGAGGAAAGTGGGACCACTAGTTCATGAGAGAGGATGAGGCAATGACAAAGCCAACCCAAAATTTCTATGTTGGATGAGAGAGATTTATCAGGAAGATCAGATTTCTAGATTCATTCTGAGGGCATAAAGAACAATTAGTCGTTTATGATATCTGCTCAAGCGTTCAGCTTGTTGTATCAAAAACTTGGTTAAGAGTGGCTTGGAGCTGGCACAGTAATGGATTTCTTGCTGGTTCTCACTATAAGGCTAACCAACCATTCAAAGAGGTGGAAAAGGAGGGGAAAATAAGGGAGAGTTAGGCAAGATTGCTTCTTGACTAACTTGTTGAGGAACTAAACTGCATCTCACAAGACCCCTTCCAAAGGATATACCTTCTTTTTGCAGTGTGTGGCGGGCAGAGGAATACTGACCATCCATTCAGTAATTTTCAAGAGTATGTCATGCAGAGGATAGAAGCAGATATTTAGGCAACTGGAGACAAGAGTCGGGATGCTGGATACTGGACCGCTAGGCTGCTTCTAAGAGGGTCTGCTTACCTTTGCTCCTTCCAAGACTGGAGTCTGCAGATATAAGTGCTGTTTGCATTGGCTGGCCTGAACACAGAACGAGCAGTGGAGGTGGCTTGAAGGCCCAGGCTTCACTTCACTTGACCTTTCTCATGGTGTTCTTAATGAATTTTGATGGGCCAGTTGCCAATGGAGGCTTCCAGCTGCTGACATCCCTCACATGCTGGAGATCGTATGAGTAGGGAAGAAGGTCAAAACGCCTCTTTTATCTAGCAATCCGTACCAGGCACCTTAGCCACCCTTGTCCAACAACTGGTGCCTGTCTGGAGAGGTTTTATGTTGTCTTTCGGGAAAGCCGGAGAGCAGAGACTCACTAATGTAAGACCAAGTAGCAGAAAGCATCCTAAGAGTTCTCACACCAGGATTTGGGTTTAGTACTTCCCTGCCTTCCTCTCTGCCTCCAAAGTGGATCCTACAAACGTCCCGGAAGGAGGCTGCCAAGGTGAACTGGGATAGACACAACTGAGTCTCATCAATGAATGCCCCTTGTATTATTCAACTGCTTTGACTAGGGTGCGACCAGCCCAGTCTTTCTTCCTCCTGTGCTTCAGGAAGCAGAGCGGGAAGCGCCTGGGTGTGACTGCACCGGGATGAGTTGAGTGAATCTGAGAGGGTCTTTTCTGGCTGGGTGGATGGATGCTGGGGGGTGACGTCACCCCGCCCCCCCCTCTTTCTCTCTCTCTCTCTCTCTCTCTCTCTCTCTCTCTCTCTCTCTCTCTCTCTCTCTCTCTCTCTCTCTCTCTCTCTCGTGTGCTTGTGTGTGCGCGCGCACGCGCTGTGTGTGTGTGTGTGTGTGTGTGTGTGTGTGTGTGTGTGTGTGTGTTTGTGTGTGTGCACACGCGCCCAGTTCTCCAGCCTGTCTCCTTGCTCAAGCCTCTGGCCCTCAGTGAGTCGGTGGTCCAGCTTGAGGGTTAGCCAGCGGGCGCCGCGAGCCGGCTCTCCTCGCCCGGGACGCACCCACTCACACTCAGGCACAGACGACACGCACACACAACCCCCAAGCTCGGGGCACAGCGATTCCGTGGGATCTCCAGCAGTTATGAGGATTTTAGAAATCACGCAGACAAGGAAACAAAGACAGAAGCCTAGAAAATTACTTTCCTGAGGTCCCTCATTTCATTTCCCCACCAAAGCCACGTCGCCTGCAACTGTGACCACCAGGTTCCCGCCAGGTTTAAGGTGTGGGCCGGCCACCTTGCCCCGACCCGAGCTGTGCAGCCCGGACCCCTCTCCGGTGCTGCGGGCCTCTCTAGCCTGCTCCCCTCACCCCTGCGGGCCTCAGTGTCGGGTTATCTCACTCGCGCTTCACTTTTGGGGGGAAGAAGACAAGAACCGGAGGGAGGCGCTGAGGGGGGCAGCCGAGTTGCTATTTGTGGCCAAAGAATCTGCTTTAAAAGCAGCAGCAGCAGCAGGAAGGAGGAAACAGGAGAGGCGGAGGGAGGAGGCGAGTCGCGGCCGGACCCCCCAGCCGCGAGCCGGAGCAGCCGCGCGCGAGGAAGAGAAGGAGGAGGGCGCGGAGCAGCGCGGAGGAGCGGGAGGAGCGTGGAGCAGCGGGAGGAGCGGGAGCAGCGGCGAGCGGCTAGCGCCAGGGCCGAGGACGCGGCGCTGGCGAAGGGAGGCGGGGCGCTTGGCTGCGGGGCCGGGACTCCCGCGGACTCGCCACTTGCGGCTGCCGCGCGGGCTGGGCGGCGGCGTCTGCGGGACTGAACGGCCGCCCGGAGGCGGCGCGGCCTCGGAGGGCTGGAGCGCGGTGCCGGTGGCGGCGCGGGCGGTGGCTGCCCCGAGCCGACGTGAGCAGGTAAGCAGTCCCGGTCTTGGGGCTCTGAGCCCGCCTAGCCCGGGACCGCGGTGCGCCCGGAGCCACTCTGCTCCTCTCCCTACCCGGCGCAGCTAGGGGTCGGCGACCTGCTCCAGGCGGCAGCGGCCGGTCCTGGAGGGCGATTTTGGATTCTTTGCTCTGAACTGGTGCCGGAGAAGGAAAAATAGGAGACACCCGAGGGTCCGCGGCTGCCCTCGGGAGGGGAATTGTTCGGAGCGCTTTCCGTGGCCGGGTCAGTGCTCTAGTTCTGCTGCGGGAATCTGGTGTACTCACACAGACTCGTTCCATGGGGAAGGGAACGCATAATTTATTACGAAGAGTTGAAGTAGTAGGAAACAATTCAAAAAGAAAGCCACCAACCAAAGATCCTTTGCTTTCCAACATGTTGACGGTAGCTTTTACATGGACATGTTAAAAACAACAACAAAAACTTGCCCTGCTTCTTTCTCCGCGATGTTGATTTTATTTTAAATCTTTAACAAGTTAAGTTAGGTTTTGTTCCGCTTAAATATTTTTTGAACAGTAAGTATGAGCTTGGTATTCTTTATTCGTGCGGTCTAAATTACAAATAGTAGTGCCATTCTTCAAAACCCGGACTATCACAATACACTTGGGTTGTTTTCAGTTCGCTTCCCGGTGCTCTACTTGCCTAGCATCTCCTGTTGCCTGGGTTTCTTAGACTGGATTATATCCCCCAGGCTCATCTACAATCTACACCTTAAATGCCCTAGAAGATTCCCGAGGGATCGCTGGCCCTGTCTTTGCTCTTAAATTGTTTATCGTTTTTCTCTTATGTCCTGCTCCGATATTCAGTGCTAGTGAACTAAGAGACAGCAGCTCATACATTTTGTGGCTTTTAGTAACTAGTAACTGCTTAGGAGTTCACGGATTTGAGGTTGTAATTAGCTACAAATGTAGACTTTGGTGTATTCTTTTTTGCCAGTCTCTAGCACACCTATGTAGACTTCCCTTCACTTAGAGGTACTTCTGATGAAACCATTTCTCTGTTTCATAGTGCACATGACGAGGTCTCATCTTAATGTAAATCCAGGATGATTTACCCAAACTCAAAACATTCTGATTTAAACGAATCTTTAGGTGATCCCAGTTGTGAAAGCACTGGAGATGTTCATAGAAAAGCTGAGGAGGCATTATACTGCTTTTGACACATCTTCTGCTATACCCCCCCCCAATAGACATTGTAGCAAAGAGGAAACACATTTTTCATGTTCTGTGCCCAAATTCTTGAAACACATCTCCTAAATGGACAATAAAATTTCCCCTACCTCCCGCCTCCCATAATTATGTACTGTACTGTCCCTTTCAATGGAGCTAGCAGTTCTGTGACAGATTTTTTAAATTCACCCTCATGTTATCAGCTATTATTGTACTTTCAAAGTGTGAAATTGACAAGCTGGTCAGTTTCATGAATTCAGCTGTCGGATTGTGTCCAGTTAAAAATTGCTAAAAGCTGCAAATGTGCCTGCCTGGAATTTTCTTTTGTGAAGGAAAGACACAAGGGGATGGAGGATTAAAGGGTGTTATTAATTGTAAATATTTTAAAGTAGGTGCTGTTGTAGAAAACACATTGAGATTTCTGTAACTGCAAAAATGTCATTTGGATTTCTGCGTGATTTCAAATAATGAGCACTTATTATAAAACCCTTAGTGATGTTGATAAAATAGAAATGGAATTCAAATAGCAAAGGGGGCCCTCAGATGCATTTTAAGGCACTTGGGTGAGATACTACTTTCTAATGACATGTAAAGGAGCAGATGTGTCAACTGTTCTGTTGCAGTTAAATGTCAAAAATTCTTGGGTCAGTGAAGTTGGACAATTAATATTAGCAATGAAATGCATACACACACATATATGGATGTGGGCGTGTCGGTAATTATAGATGCAAAACTGCCTAAAATAATGTATGCCATGACTTGACATTCTTTTTAAGATAGAAACTCATTTAAATCCAAAATACCCCAAAGTCTAGAACTAAAAATTGGATTCCCCTCAACTGCTGCTATTTGCTAAGCCACTAGGGGCCTGTATAACTGTTCTTATATTCAGGAGACACCCTGCTATGGCTTATGCAAACCCTTCCTAGAGAGACATTTAAGAAAAATTCAAGTAGGTAGTTCCCTAAGTTTTTTTTTTTTTTCCTTTCCCTTTTTTGAAAACACTAGCCCATGCTCTGATGTTAGCTGTGAATGCTAATTGAAGGATATTTCCTTTTTCTATTACACTATGGTGGAATTAGGATTTTTTTTTTTCATACAGTGTCTGAAACAAAAATATGACTTATTCAGATTCTTATATGATGCCTGTTCCTTAGTGTATGGTAAAATTAAACAAGAAGAAACATAAATAACTACTTTACTGGAAGTGTAGGCACAGATTGATGGTGTGATTAGATTGGTTTTGTAAGTGCTGTGCAAGTTTGTGTAAAAGGGGACTCTGAAGCTCTGAGTGTAGTTCAGACAGCACTAGAGGGACCTGGACTGAGGATGCATTATACATTTTTTAGTGTCAGTTTCACAAATTTGAAATCGATCAACTGTGCCAATCCTGATGACGTTAGGCAGTAAGGTCAGGTCTACTTACACCGATCTTTTGTTGATTTCCAGTTTTTCAAACTGACATGGGCAATTCTTTGTAGGAGAGCACACTGTAAACGTATGCATATTGGATTCCTTTAGACTTACTTGATCCATCATGCCACTGAAAAATTCTGTGTTCTAAAGGATTCATGGGTAAGTGAAGAATTATCCAACACCATCTTATATGAAAGATGCCACCCTAAGGAAGTTGTATTCTTCAAGGTGTTTTTTTTTCTTTAAGCATCCCTCTCTAATTTAGTATGTATTTGTGGGTAGACTAGAGTTGCATGTGTTTTGAGGGATTAAACTTATTAAAGGCTATTACCTTTAACTTCTATACTAATGGCCTTTGGTCCTAGTACCCAAAAGTTTTTTGGAAAGAACTTTACCTTTGATATAGGAGACTCAATCTGGTGGCCACAAAATATATTTACAATTACCTACCCAGATATTTAAGGTATTAAATGTAAAGATAAGAATATTCAGTTTCCTAAAGGACACAATGAATATTTGATTTGCCCTGTTTTTGTAAAATGACCGTCAGTTTTAATTGAGAAGGTCAGTATGAGTAAGTGAGATTGTGTCAAACCAGATTTACTGTGAATCTCTTGCTGCCTTATGGATTTATTTAACTTTTCAGTGCTTAATCCTTGTACTGTTCAGTCACTTGGAGAAAGTCGCTAAGGAAATGCTGTATAATTGTGATGGCACAAAGGTAATTTGCAGCCTCGAGCAAAATCAGTGCTTTAAAACCTTCTGTTTTATATTATCTCTGATTTGCCAAGAAATACCAAAGAGAGGGGCTATTCTCTGTAGACAATGAGACTGAGGATCCCTGTGTAACAGTACTTCAGCTGAAGCAGGCTGCTAATGTGGAAGGAGATTGCTTAGATAGTATTTGCAGAATCTTCCGCTGAGCAGGCATCATTTGCCTAAGTGTCTGTGGTTTTATAACACAGTGACATTTCTACCAAAGGACAGGTTTGTTTGGGATTTTCTCTATGGATAATCCCATTTGCTTCGAATCAGGAGTTGGTAATGCTTGCTAAAACATCATACCTGGCTTGAGTATGTTTCAACAAGGAAAGTGTACAAATTTTCCTTCTATTTTGTTTTATAAAAAGTAAAAGTATGATTTAGTTCTTCACAGTTAAGTTCTCAGGAAGGCCGGCTAAAGGAATACATAGCTTGCCTTTACTTATTGCTCATCTCATACAATTATAGCATCCAGTATAAAAGTTGAGAATTTGCTCTGCATTATAAGCCTTGGCAAGGTCAAAGAACAAATATCCATATGTTGTGGCAATCACTGACCTAAAGTAACCTAAATAATAATGCCATGACCAAACTGTGAGACTGGAGCACACCCAGTGAGGCAGTATTATCAGGCACATGCCATGAAATTACCTTGAAGTGTTATGCCCCTTGTTTCCCGATTAACAAATGACCCATGCTTTTTGAAATCAGCAACTAGCTGATTTCATTTCTTTCAGTTATTTCATTAATAAAGTGTCTTTAAGCTTTGTACATTAAGATTTGGCATTAAATAACTTAAGATTTTATTTCTTTATATTGCCACACTTCTCAGAGCAATTCATGAGAAAAAAAAATGGCCCAAGATGATGCCTGCAGTGTCCTCCCTCTCAAAATAATTCAGTGGCCAATAGTAAATAGTTTCTGGTTGATGCTGGTATGTTTAATCAGTCTATATCGCTATTTTTTGTTAATAAAGAAAGCCTTCCTGCGGCTCTTTAACCCTGTTCTTCTTCTGTTCCATAAATCAAATTTCTGTATGTTACAAGCAATAATATGACAAAAGGTGACAATTTGGAAAGGAAAGGCAGCTTATCCTGTCTGCAAGGGTCAGGATAAGGACATAGGTAGACAGGCAGTAATGGAACAACCATTTAAGTGTGCTTCTCCCCACCTGTGGCGATCAAGCCCTGCTTTTCTCTACAAATGGCTGTGAGTGGTTGCCGAAGGCCCTCACGTGGGCTTCCAGCACTGACATCACAGTGTTAAGACCTGAGTCCCATAACCCAACACTATTTGAGTCTAGGCTTTGTCTTAGTGCTTTGGGCTCATTGGCCAGGGAAGGCTGCCTCACTTTGTTGAGGCATTGACCTTCAGAATACAATGCCAGGAGCTTCCCAGCCTTTCCCATTGCTGTTTACTGGCTATAACCTTCGTAAATCTGTCAGAGTCTTGAGATTAATTGAATTTGTAAACTCTTAATTGTCTTTAAACAATAACAAAACCCCCCAAAAACTAGCCTTTGAGCTAATGTAGCAGCAGCTAAATAGAGGTTTATGGATTGATTGTAATTTTTAAAAAGTGTTTCTTGGCCCTGTTTTGAGATTTGTGGAAATTGTATTTAAAATATATGGAAAAATCCGCTGTGATCATTGGATACCATGGTACAGGAGACTCCTATGGAATGTCAATCCACTTCCATTCATTTTTTTTTCTTATTCCAGTGAAGAGATGATAGTGATAGCTTGGCTCTAAGGAAAAATCAGGTTCTCAGGCCCATCACTTTCTGCTGGGGAGGGAGGCATCAGTTTCACCATCTCTAAGGTGGAGAGAATAACCATCCATGTGGGATGATCCAGCTAACTGTGCAATATAAGTTTGTCTTATTTTTCAGGTTAAAAAACAAAAAAAGTCCTGAATGTAGTAGCCATGTAATAAGCATGCTTCATGCCAGGCATATGTTTTATGGCAAATGCCTATCTGGATCATGGTCTGTTTGCTCTAAATTGTTGAATCTTGATTGACAACTCAGATCTGTTGGATGTAGGTGTCTGTATATCCTTCCCTCCTCCTCTGCATTCTACTGTGTATTTGTTGTAATCACTGCAGATCCTAGAACAATCTTTCTTGCTCAGCGTGTTCATCGCAGTCTGTGCATATTAGCATGCCTCAGTACACCACTATCTCAGAAAGCTTTCAAAGTAAAAGCTAGAAATGGATTTGCCTAGAATGTACAGGGAGCATTTCCTTTAAAAGTCAGGAATGAATTAATAGATTCCCAAGGATAGCTGTTGATGTGGAACTGCAGTTTGGGGAAAGAAATGCTTAGAAACGCAGTTAATTAAAATACTAAACCAAAATAAGTGCCTTTAAAAAAGTGCATTGCATCTTAGAAAGCTGTTCAGCCCTTGCCTAGTGCAGCTGTCTTTTCCTGAAAGATCCGGTTTCAAGAAGAGTGATGGATGGTGGGTGCCTGTAGCCAGTTGTGGGGTTTGCTCTGAGGTCAAATGTGTTGATGGAAGATACGAATTTACTTTCTGCCTTCTGTCTTTCCCTTAGATCCAATGGTACAGTTTCACAGGAAGGAATTAGAATAACCACATCAAATGCTGATACAGTCTCCTATTATAGGTCAAAAGACATGTGTTTTCAGTGTTTAAAATAAGATTTTTCTCCATCCTTTCCAGTGTTCTCCCAACAAAAGAGACATTGAGTGATACTAATCATTTCTTTTTCTACAAGTAGATACCCAACTCCATGGGAAACATGTCCCATCCCCTGGTAGTAAGTATTATTTTAATTGAAATGGTATTAAAGTTTTTAAAAAGGGGGAAACCATTACCAATTCAGAAATTGTGGTTGAACTACTTCAGTCTGATTCTTTAGTACATGTTTTTATACATTATTCTAATCGTTCTCATGATTATTTGACTAGCAGAGAATAGTCACCTAGAAATATCTTAAATATTCCAAGTCTACTTACTGTTCATGCAAACTGTTCATAGATTACCTTGAAAGTAGGCTTCCTAGCATCTGTCTGTCAAGTCCTAAATTTTTATCAGCTTGATAGATCATTGTAAATGAGAGGCTTTCTGGGATTCCCAGCTCCATTTTGTAAACTCTGAATAATGTCTGCCTTACATATTTGTAGCTGCTTTCCTTCCCACCCATTCAAGAGTTAGCCCTCTTGAATGAACCTTGGTGTCATCCTTTACACTTCCTTCTTTCATTCTTGGTCCTATCCAATTTTGTAGCTCTATTCCTGGAATTTCTTCATTGTATGGCTTCCGTTCCCTTTCCGACTTTACCATGTGCTTGAATGCTCAGCAATTCAGAAATAGCTCTCCATGTTGTCTTAGTGTTTTCTCCGTTCTTTTCTGAAGTGCAGTTTTTTTGTGTGTGTCTACGCAATCAAGTGCTAACAACCCTTCACAGGAGGCCCAGGTGTTTGCAGCCTGATTGTAATTTGCATGTCCTGCCTGCTCTTTCACCCAGGACCCTGGGTGATTCCTTTAGGGGCAGGAGTGGATTCGGGATTTAGAGATATCCTGGAGAAGTCTCTGCTGTGGGACTCTCTGGTTCTCCAATAAGGTTCCAAGAATCCCTCCTTCCTCCTTTTCTGTTGTACCAAGTTGTGACCATTGATGCCTTCCTAAGTATTGCCTATTTGGCTGATGCTTAACTCATACATTAGATAGCCTTTTCTTTGTATTGAATTGAACAAAGGAGATTTAATTTGAATTTCACTGAAATCATGAATGTGAAGAATAATTATACTATTCATTGTAAGCCAGTGGGTAAGCCTGTGGGTAATGACCCATACAGGGGTCACATATCAGATATCCTACATATTAGATATTTACATTATGAGTCATAACACTAGCAAAATTACAATTACAAAATTACAATTACAATTATGAAGTATCAATGAATAATTATATGGTTTGGGGTCACCACAACCTAAGGATGAGAATCACTGTATTAAAGGGTGACAGTGTTAGAACCATTGTAAATATAACCCTATGGTGGTAGGCTGGGGAAATAGGAGATAGAGCTTAGTGGCAGAGCCCTTGGTTAACATTCGTGGATGCCCTAAATTTGATCCCTAGAAACTGAAATACAGAAAAAAAACAAAACCCCTAGAACCCTGAGGTCGGTGAAATTCAGCATTCCTTTTTTGGAGAAAATGTCCTTTAGCGTTGTTGATATTGCAGGTATAATGACAGTAATCAGCATGCAATAGTCATGCTAGTTGTTAAAATGTACTGTGCATTTACTGTGGTGCAAGGGATTCTGCTTGGTTCCTTCCCCTCAGTATTATGTTTAATCTTTAAACTAATAGTATGTATATTAAATGCTAATTGGGTATTTCCATGTTGTGGTTTTACAGGAAAGGAAACTGAATAGGAGAGAGTTCAAGGTTGAGTACATAGATGTAGTAAGGGTGGATGCCGGAGTCATGATTTTAAGTCAGAAAGCGTTAGCACCAAAACTTTATTTCTTTACATGTAAGCCCCTCCTTCTTGTGTACAAGAAAAAAAAATGTTTAAAGCCTATCTCACACATAGCAGGCACATTCAATCAGTGACACTTCTGTTTCTTTGGCACAAATTCACCAAAAATATAAACATATGTGGATTCTCTGTGCTGTGTCTCAAGATTCTCTTCCATACTCTCTGAAAACAACGGCTCCCCACAGAGGTTTGGGCAGTTGACCTATGGCTTTAGTTGCTTTCAGACTCTGATATGTCATGCTTTCGGGGCAGTGATGAGCTGCTGAGCTCTGGGGCTCAGTTCTAGGCATGCTTAGGTGTAGGATCTGCACCAAAAATGATTTTAAAGCAATAAAACCTGGCACTTTCATACTACCCACTAGGAATCAAAAGCATTTATAAAGAGAAATATAAATCAAGCAGGAATCTCCAAAGAGCAGCCTCCCATCAAAGCAGTGGAGTTCTGCCAAGGGGGTGATGCATAGGTGCTCTGTTTGCTGGCAGCCAGCCTGTCACATGTTCATCTGGGAAACGTTTGTTCATTAGAATAGCTTCTAAAATATTTGGTTTTACTGCTCTCCAGATATTTTATCATCAATAACAAACGGACAAGTTGGTTATATTTTTTTGCATTTAACATTTTTTATAGGAGTTTATTTGGGGCTTTGGGGGGGCTGGAATAAATGTTTCAGAGGACTATTTTTGACTAATTATGTTTTCTAAAGAATAAAATTCAGGATGTTGTATTTGTTTGATGATTTAGAAAATTATTTGTTTCTTTGACAACAGGGCACCCTGAAGTTTTAAATCAGACATGGTACATAAAGTCACACGGAGAATGCTTTTGTTTTCTTTTATGGGGGTTTTTGTGTCTTAACATTTAAGTCCTTTGGGTACAAGTTTTCAAAATTCTTCTTACATGCAAACACTAGACTATTTAGTCACACACTTTTCTACAAATTAATGTGTTAGCCATAATCTCCAGGAAGTGTGGGGAAGTACTGCCTTCTTTATGCTGAAAAGTCATCCAATTTTTGGTTCTTAATAAATCTTTAAATAAAAATACTAACAAATTGAGAATAACAAATTTAATAAATTTTGTATGCTATTTTTAAGCAATGGTGGCTGAAATATATTTGAATCTGACTTTGCTTTTTAGATGCAACATGAATTTGATATATCTTCCCACAAATGTTTTAGGAAAACCTTAATTTAAAATTTGATTTTAAAGTTTGTAATTTGGAATATTTTCTCGCGAATAATCTCTGTTTATTTTGGTGGTACTTGAATAGGCATTAGCCTCCTTTCTCCTGCTTTGTCTGCACATCTCCAGCATTCTTTGCCTGAATTGCAGCTTCCTTCTTTATGCCTTTGACATCAAGCCATTGCTTTTCTTCTCCATAGCTGGTTTGATCTTTAACAAACTGAGTATATACTTGTATTGATATTCACAAAGTACCTCCTTATGTGGGTAACATGTGCTGAGATTCTTCCACAGTTATTTAGGGCCTTTGTTGTTGTTGTTTGAGACAAAGCCTCATGTATCCCAGACTGCCTTTTAACTTGCTCGGTAGGTACCTGAGGATGACTTAGACCTCTTGATCCTCCTGCCTGTACCTCTTGAGTGCTGGAATTACAGGCAAGTGTCACTACACTTTGTTTTGGTAGCTAATAAATGATCTTGAAAAATAATACTCACAACAAAAATTTAATAAATATTGCTTGCAGTTCCTGTTTTCAGGCAACTGTTGGCTACGCTGATTTGGACTTAGCTTTTATTATTAAATAGAATATACTTGAATTTGGATCCTGTTCCCCTGATTATGAACCTTGAAATAATACTTAGCAAAGCCACCTGATTCTTCATGTCCTTTCAAATGCTTTTATTCTTGCCCCCTTAGCGTCCACATTCATTTCCTTTTTCTCTTTACCACCTCAATGGACACATATTATAGCTTTGCCAAAGTCTTTGCAGTTCCCAATATCCCTTTGGGACTCTTGTATAATTTTGAACATTCTCTGTTCCCACTTGAATGGGCTCTCATTTTCCACTATACACAGAAAAGCAGAGATGAATGAGTTCATGGTCCAAATATTACATGTTTAGGGTCTACAGTTTATGAGCATATTGTTGGTTCCTTTTCAGTACTTAATTTATTTTGTTTGAAAAGGTTCCACTTACCTAGTTGGTTACTAAACCACAACAAAGCCAAATTTGAGTAGACTGTGTGTATTCACTCATATGCCACTAGACAAGACAAATCTGCCTTTACATCTGGCTGTGGTAAGAATTCCCAGATGCACTTAATTCTGACACATGGTCATTATTGAACCAAAAGCCATCACTTGGCATGATTATAGCTCTTATTTGTTTTCATTTTAAGGGGCTTCATCTAGGCTGCCAAATGTACAACAGGTGCCTTGGTTTTATACTTGCCAATCTGTTGTTATTCAAATGACCGCCCTAACAGAGACTAATGGCATCTAATAAAATGATTTCAGTTCTGGCAAGCCAGGCTCACAAGAGCAAGGACAATAGGAATTGTATATACCTCATACACAGGCCTCTTGTCTGTGTTGAACCATGGACATTTTCTCAAGCCCAGTTTTACTTGAACCTTTAAGATGTGATTTGTAACAATGAATCTTATTTGAGATGGACTCCCTGTGTGGTATGTGGACAGGCTAGCTGCTCCAACTTATTGGTGAATGGCCATGCCACAACTGTAAGGCACAGACAGGCAGTCTGTTCATGCCAAACAGCTGGATGGCTTGTATTTCCTGTTGTTAGTAATTTGCCATACTGATTTCATAAGGCTATGGGAAGACTGGACTGTTACCAGAGAAAGGTGAATAGGACGTGATGATTGCATGTTATATTCAAGTGATATGTGTGACTTTGGTTTTATACTTTGTAGAACATTAATAACAAATAAAAAAGTTATTTCTGAAAGCAATAGCTTTTGACAACTGATCATGCACACTTTTCAATAGTGTGAGTGATGGCATAGGGTGGAAACAGGTTTCATAGGGACACAAGTATGCCTTAGTTTGGTATAGATTTCAGAGACCACACTAATTCTTGAACTCACCTCCTTTCCTATTGTGAGTTCATTCTTTAAATCATTGTCCACTGCACTGTGCAAGATGCTAAGGGGGTGTAGGGATGAGGGAAGCACTGCCAACTGTAATTTGTACTGACAGATGTCGTTTGCAGTTTTGCAAAACTTGAGCTACATCATCCTAACTTGCAATTGGAGAGCTCTGTACTGTCAATTGGGAAAACATTTCACTATATAACAGTCATGATGATTCCTAGAGTAAGAGATGGGGAACTAGATCTTCGCTTCATATATAACCACTCTTCATTTTTACTTGCTCCACACTTAACTGAGCGCATGTGATTTCTTGTGACCCAACATACAGCACAGTTCTTAGGTTAGGACTTGCCTATTATTGAACCATCATTTTGTATTATTTATTCCCATCCTACTTGAAAAAGGATTTGCAGCAGCTATTAAATCATACGCTTCATTATCCTTAATAAATCATCTTGGTAGATTAGACATGGCTTATTGTACAAATGGTTAGTTTCTATGAGAAATGTTTAAAATATGCACCATCTTGGACCCATTTTGAATGCTATTTTATGTCATGATATTTATGAAATGATGGGACCCTTTAAGTAGGATCATAATATACAGAGTAGCTAGTGCTTATTGTTCATATTTTTAAAAATGAACAATGAAAAATGGATGGCTTCCAACCATTTTAGCAAGTATATTACTTAAAAAGGATGTTCCTGTGATTAACACTTTTTAAGCCAAATGATATAAGATCTGCTACCTTTCATGATTGGGTAAACCTTTCAAATTCTTCATTAGATAGAGGAAAAGGCACGTAGAACTGTATAGGGCTTTTAAAATTGTAATGTTCTTGTTCTTGGCCATTAACTTTGAGAAAAACAATGAAGCAGGCAGAGGTTTGCTTCCATCCACACATGCATATCAACATAGTATTTCTTTTGGGAAGGATACAAGAACTAGGTAGTCTCTAAGCATGCCCCCTCCCTTTGTTATATTTATGTGCTACAGTGAAGCTTCACACATGGCTCCATATAAGTAGGTAAGCACTGGGGGCCCTTAGGGCAACATCTTGGCTCTTTGGTCCTGCTGAGGGTCATTTCTCAGGTACTAAATGGTAATTTTTCTAAACATTATAAACAGAACATTAAACTAAATTTCATAAGTTTGCAAAGGAAACTAAGATGCAAAAAATTTAGGAGTTCCCAGTTGACTCCTTGGAGCCCAAGACCAATCCTCTCCCTGCTGACACAGTAGCTGTCATTCTGACAATCATAGAGCAGACCCATGCACTTCTGCCTTGGGAGGAATCTGCCGGTGTCTAGTGTCTTCTCATCAGTACTCATGGGAAGCAATAGCAGACAGATCTTCTTGTTCCTAATTATCTAATTTAAGAAGCCAAGTTTCCTTATTACTTAATTAAATTTAAATGTAATTAAGAGCTCAATTTTGCTAGCTACATTTCAAGTGGCCAAAACCCACACATAGCTAATGACCATATAGAGCAGTTTTGATATAGAAGTTTCTGTTGTTGGATGAAGTTCCTTTGGACAACCACTGGTCCACTTGACTTCTGAAACACCATTTCATTTTTTCAAGGTTGCAGTGCAATAAAGGGCTAATATTTATATGCTTAGTGTACCCAGTGATCTTATTAGCAAAGAATGTACCAGCCAGATGGGAGAGAAAGATAGTGTGGTTCTGAAATACATTTATTCCCAGGGAAAGTGAATTGATAGCAGATTCTGTGCTTTTTGTCTAATGAGTCAGGTCCTCAGATTTTGTACCAGTTTATTGTTGAGAAATAAGACTTCCATGAAGAATTAATATGGAAACAGATTGAGCATCACCAGTTTCATGTCTCAGATTTCAGGAAAGCCTCTCTGCTGCTTGCCAGGTGATCTTTGTCTGTAACTATATGGGTGGAATTAAGGAATGGTAATGGAGTTGAAAGAGGAGGCTCAGCATGATAATTTTTTAGTTTAACATTCAAACAGAAAGCTGGGTGAGAGAGAGGGGATGCTACTAATGGGGCAGCAGACTGGGCTGTCCTGGGCAAACTGGATAGGTCTGCTATCTTAAATTCCACCTGCAGAGAGGAGCAGCTATATCAGGGGGTGGCAGAGTTGTGTGTATGTGGGGGGTGTGAGCCTCCTGAGCCTCCTGCTTGGCAGCTTTCCTGATACCCTTTTTCTTTATTATAGTGCTTTTAAATTTTGTCAGCGTTCAAGCCAATCCAGTGTCACATGTAATTAATGCTGACAAGCACATATCAGAACAACCTGTTAGAAATTGCTGAAAGAAGTCTGGGGGCAGATAAGTGACTTCCTGGCTCCACCTCTGACAATCTGTTGGGTATGAGAGGCAGTGAGAGAGAGAGACAGGACTAGGCCAGTCTCTTAACCCTTACTTCTCTATCTGAGACTGCCCAGGCAAGGGCTTAAAGGCTTGGTTTGAGATTTCTTCAGAACCATCGAATAGAAGAGCTGAGAGGAGGGAGATGAGCCACATGGCTTAATGTAATGCAACTCAGTCTTTCTTTTAGCCACAGAACCCACAATAATCCTTTCATGTGCCTTTCCGTTTTCCTCCCATTGTGAGCTTTTGTGGATCTCCACAGAATGCCATAGGATTTGGGCTTTGCTTGGGCTTACATTTTGCAGATAGATTTTTTTCTTATTATTATTATTGTTAGTCAAGAAGTTGTTTTGTTTTATAATGTTGTTTAGAAGACATATTTATGTTGCAGCCATTGAGGGTAAGGTATTTAAAATTCACTTCTCAGACTTTGTAGGCATATATCTAATAGTTTTTATAATTAAGATAAGCAAAAACAGCCTTCTGAGATGTTAAGGTTTATGATGCTGATTCGTAACAGACATAATCGGTTTATATATTTAGCAGTGCTTGTAATTTAAAAAAACACAAAAGCTTTTGCTGAGATAGCCTATTGTTTAAAAACTTATAAAGTTATCTATTTGTCATGGCGAGTCTATGTGGTGTGTATGCCACAGTATGTATCTGGAGGTCAGAGCTGTGGAATTGGTATTCTCCTTCTACCTTTACATGGGTCCAAGGGTTCAACTTTGGGCAACTGAGCCTAATACAAAAACCTGCTGTTTTTACTCAAGTCTAAGGGAATGCGTGTACTCGGGCATGAGTGTGTGTGTGTGTGTGTGTGTGAGAGAGAGAGAGAGAGAGAGAGAGAGAGAGAGAGAGAGAGAGAGAGAGAGAGAGACAGACACAGACACAGACACAGACACAGACACAGAGACGGAGAGAGAATAATCTTTGTTTTTTCAGAAGAGTGGACTTTGTCTTTCTACACATTTAATTAAAGAAAAAATGTTTTGGTTACAACAAAGGTGTTTCTTTATTTATTTGCCTAAAGGATTACTGGCTGGGATGGAGTTTTGTTGTGTTAAAGTAGGAGGTCTATTTCAACCAGTTAATCCACTAGATTTGGGAACATTCACCTCTTACATACTCTCATTTTTCAAGTCTTGGTTTTTTATTACATAGCATCTTTCTTAGTAATTGAAGTGAAATCAGCCTCCTTCCTATAATTACAGATCTAAATCTTTATGGTTACAAGAATATTATGAGCAATATAAAACAGCTACACATTTCACCCCAGAAAGATTTAATAGCCCATCTCCTCATCTCCATCACAGTGTAGCCATTGCTTATGATCTCCCAGGTCATGATGAAGAACTTGAACTTAGTGTCATGAGGAAGGATGTTAGGACTTTCTATTAAGAGACCCAGCAGTTCAGACATGGTACTGCTCTTTCTTCATGCTGTTTCCTGTGTTGTGGAAAAGGCAGGCTGGATCAAGTGATGAACTGCTTTTCTGGCTTTGCTGACACAATGTTGCTAAGTTCATTAAAAGGGCAATGAATCATTTCCCACTTTATCTGAGTTCCAGTTTAAAAGGTGGGCATGGTTATTTTCAAGAAAGACATGGTTTATGTCTCACTATTGTATTTGCTTGTATGCATGGTGATGCTGGGACTGGACCCCAGGTCTTACACATGCTGGATATCCACTGAGTCCCAGAGCCCTATATCCAGCACATGTCAGTTTACTGAGTGGTCATCATAGACTTACTGAATAAACTTAGCCTTAGCATTGATTCTCATTCTGAGTTGTCATTAGAAACATACATACTGAATACCCCACTTGGGCGTGTTTTCTAAGTAGCAAGATAAGAAAAGATGGGACTACAGTACAGTGGGTTGCAAGAGAGAAGGAGCCAAAGAAACTCTCCTAGCGAACTCTTATCATCAGTCACAAAACCAGAGCTATTGACTGTCGCCTTTCTCATCTGGACTTGTTTGTATTTTAAAGCCATAATTGTGATTGAACCTTACTTAGAAAATTCAGAACTGGAAGAAAAATGTCCCTTATAATATTTTCACCTGAAAACAGCCATCCTAAATGCCTAGTCCTTCATATTTCACAGTGAGTTTGCCGTATGGTAATTGTCAGTTATTATCTAGAACAAATGTTTTCCTTTTGTGTACCATCTTCTCCCTCATGACCACATATTCAGCAGCTGTCCAGTATTTTATTGAATGTAATGTGTTGGTTTTCCTGATGGTCATTGTCTCTTCTGGTCCAGGACACATTGCCTGTATCTCTTGGTATTACAAATACAAAGCGTTGCTGAACATTTGCACAGGAATAGTTGTTTTCTTTCCTCTCTCACCACTTGGAATATGTCTCTGTTTGCGCTTTTCTTTTTTGAGAAGATTCCTTATGTAACCCAGGCTGTCTTCAAACCCGAGTTCTTGTTTCAGTCTCCTGGGTGCTGAGATTAGAAGTCTATGCACTGTTTCTCTAAGACTACTATATAGAAGTGACTTCTAGACGTATAAAAATTTGGGTGTTTTGTATCTTTTGAAAGCAGTTGCCAACTTGTGATCCAGAGGAGATGTATGTGATGGCTATCTGTCTGGAGAAGACTAAACACTTGTTTTCTCTTTGCTCAGTTTGAGAATCACATCT
Organism: Cricetulus griseus; assembly: GCF_003668045.3. Taxonomy (NCBI): domain Eukaryota; kingdom Metazoa; phylum Chordata; class Mammalia; order Rodentia; family Cricetidae; genus Cricetulus; species Cricetulus griseus. The sequence continues at coordinate 70,802,127 of NC_048595.1, forward strand.
AAGTTTTGGCGACTTTTTCTTTTCTGCACATTGTGAAATGTTGACTGTGATATCAGAGACATGGATTGCTGAAGTATAAAGCTTTTTTATGGATATGCACAAACGTGCATGGACATACAATATATGAGTTGGTTTGGTAAGACTGGTATTGATGGGCATATTTGGAAAGTCCATCTCCTTCCAGGAAAATTATCTGATTTCTCTGGTTTCACTTGTGCTTGTTGATGGTGCTGGTGTGTTCTCTGGTCACCACTATGTGGACAATAGCATACAACAGCCTGTCTTCTTACCATACTTCCTTGTGGAAGCTAATCTGTTAGTTCCAAGTTGCAAAGGGAAGCACCTTATTTTGTTTTTAACACAGATTTCTCTAATTACAAAAGTGATACTTTCTCCCTTATGTATTTGCAAGTAATTGTTTCTGTTATGTGGAATGTTTATTTTCTTCCTAGGGGATTACGTTCATTAGTTCTTGTTCTTTCTATATATGAGATAGTAACTGTGTCATATTTATAACAAATTTACCTTAAGTCTGTTCATTGGCCTTCCTTTAGTGATTTTTAAATGTTTTATTAAATTTAAAATTTTTATTTTATGTGTGTTGGTGCATGTATGTTTGTGTACCATGTGTGTGCAATGCCAACAGAGCACAGAAGAGGGTGTCAGATGCCCTGGGACTGTAGTTAAAGGCAGTTATGAGTTGCCACGTGAGTGCTGGGAATTAAATCTGGATCTTCTGGAAGAGCAGCCTGTGCTCTTAACTCTGAGTCATCACCTCTCCAGCCCCCTAGTGATTATTTTAAACCTAGTGATTAATTTAAAAAAATTTAGAATTTTTATTTGTAATAGTTTATAGCTTTTACAGTTGATGGCATCCTCCTGTTGTATCTAGATTTTTACGATGCCAGACTGTTAGCTGTTAGGTGAATTTGTTTTTTAAATGGAAGACAGAAACTATATATATATATATATATATATATATATATATATATAATGTTGAGATAATTTTTATTCTATTTCATATTAGTAAAGGTGCTTCCTACTAACTAAGCATTCTCCTGAATCAAGATGTGCTCCCATGTCTGTAACTCTATCTCTCAAGCCTATGGGAGCTGGAGGCAGTGTGATACTGCCATACCAGGCTTATACTTCAGCATACTCTTCTGTCTAGTCATGCAGAAGAGTGGAGCTACGTATTTTCAGTGTTGTCCTTCAAACCCTGTTCCTTTTTATCTTGCTGTTACCTCTGTTGATTTGTCCTGTGAATGAACCAGATATTACATTTATGAGAATACTAACATAATGTAAAAGGTTATATTAGTTTTCATTTCATGCATGATTTTCTGTTTTGAGGAGGTATGCATCATTATCTACTGTATAGAAAAATGAAGCCCCATAAGAAAGAGGGTTTGGAAAGGGGAAAGGGAAGGAGAAATATGGGGAAGAAATAGATAATATAGCAAAAGAGAGGATAGAGGTAGATAACATGAAAATACACCAGTTCAGAGATTCACTGAATATTCAACTTCCTCCAGAGACAATGGTTTATGGTTGAAAGACTTCATATTTAAAGCAGTCTTCTTTGGAAAGTCTTGTGATCATGCAGTGTGACATAAACTTAGGTAACATCATGTATTAACAAGATACAAATCATGGGTGCAGACACAGCTACTTTCTTTTTTATCCCTGACAGTATGTGCTGGCCTTGTTCAACCCTGCATTTTTTCGAAGTATGACTCTTGTGATAGTTTGTTGGGACTCATTGCTTATGTCTGTCCTAATTCTCACATTGTGGAGTATTGTTTAGTTGCCATGTGCCTTATGTACTTTTGTCGTTCTGCTTTCTTGTCTTCAAAAATCCACTGCTTCCCACTGTTGGATTTCATTGTCTTCATTGACCTTCTAAAACAATTCTGCAGTAAGGGAGACTGAAGCAGGTGGGTCACTGCAGACCCTTTTATCTGCCATTTTCATGATAGGATCTGTAAATATGTTGTGGTTTCCTTAGCAGTCACCAATGATATGTATATAGACACATATACAGTTGCCTGCATTGTTTACATTCTGTGAACATGAGAGCTCTCTGAAGATTGTGGGCACTTTCCATTATTGTTTTTTTAGCTGTCATGCTGTCTGAATGATTTTACTGGACAGTGCTAAAGTAGAAAATAGATACAGGTAAATTACAACTTGTATCCATATCCAACTTTCAAGAAAAAGTAGGAAGGCAAAGTAGAAGCACTGTGATTTGGCAATGCATCTTTGCCAAATTAGTATATGTAAATGGGATTTACCCACTGAAACTTTCTATGAGGTTTTGCAGTGTTTACAACAGCTGACTCATAAAAGAAACACTGCTGAAGTGAATAGCCAAGCATTTCCAAAATGATAAGATTCATTCTGTGCTGGGAAGAGATGGAGCATGTGTGTTTCTTTTTCTTTTTCTTTCTTTTTTTTTTTTTTTTCTGAGTCGGTAGCAATGATACGTGTGATTCAGAGGGACTTGGCATTCAGAGGAATGTAGTGTGTGTTTATGAGGAAGCTTAGCAAGCTTGAATTTTGCTCACCTTGCCATTTCTCTTCCTGAAATGACTAGATTTGCTGATTTAGGCTGGGGTTCTTCTTAATTGTATGTGGACTCTGTGATCTGTAGTCCAGGCACACATCATGCTTACATAATGTATTCCTCAGGCAATTTCATAATGGTGTAATGGAAACCAGCCAAGTGGACTTTGACACAGAGTAGGCAAGGCTTTTAATTTTTTATCCCATATAGTTAGCATTTAACCCTTCTAGACATTCTCCTAAGATTCAACTGGATAGAACCAGGAGAGCTATTGAACAGAAACTGAAGAAAAGAGCTGAGACAGGTGTGAAATCCTAGGAACTTTGTGATGCATTTTAACAGATGGGTCCCTCAATGAGAGGACAAAAGAAAAGCCACTCTTTAAAGGGGATCCATGGGCCAAGACTGCAGAGTTTACCTGGCTTCTAACAGATTCAGAGTTTAATACACTGGTTCTGTGGATTGTCCCGTCCCTCCATTCCTCCTCCGTCTCTCCTTTCTTTCCTGTTTTCCCTCCCTTGTCTTCCTTCTTCCTTATTTTAATAAAAGCAAGCTGGTGTTCTCTGGCTAGCTGCTATTGCAATAGTCTACCATCTAGAGCAGTGGTTCTCAACCTTCCTTCTGCTGTGACACTTTGATACAGATCTTCATGTTGTGGTGACTCCCACCAATAAAACGGTTTTGTTGGTACTTCATAACTGTAATTTTGCTACAGCTATTAAACATAATATTATGAATCATAATCTGTTATGCAGTATATCTGGTATGAGACCCCTGTGACAGCATTGTTTAATCCCCTATAGGGTTCTTAACCTACAGGCTGAGAACCACTGATCTAGAGGCAAAAATCTTGCCTAGTTAAGCTTTGCAGATGCCCATCTCACCCAGCAGCTGAGCTGCAGGTACCTACCTTCTCCAGGGCACCTTCCCTGGGGAGAGTGGTATAGGCTGAGCTTCTGTTTTTGGTTCCTCATGTCTCACTGGGAACATGCTATGCACTGTGGATCACAGGAAGGGCTAGTTAACACAATTGGGAGTGATGTGGACTGCAGCAGGGCTGGTTTCCTTTCAAGCATGCAGCATGCAGTACAGTGCATGATACAAACGACTTTTCAAATGTGATTGTAAACTGGATAACGGATGTGAGCTGTGTACACGGAACAGGTCAAATGCATCTAAAAACATGTTTCTCCGAAAAACCTAATTTCCAAGAGCAACAAAACTTGATTTGGACAGCTTACACCTTGTTTATGGGGAGCTGAGGAGCCTAGACTTAAGGCTATCAGATGAGATTCTTATTGATCAGGTGGCGTGCCTTTCAATATTCAAGATGTTATTGCAGCTAAAGCCCACTACCCTCCCACACAACTTGTTGTCTATGCATGTGGGCTGAGCCAGTGTTTTCCTAGTTAAAAGAAATCTTTGATCTCTGGATATCACTATGAAAAAGAACCTTTAGATCAATGAAATTGTGTCCACATTTTTTTTTTCACAATTTCATTAGGCTGTCTTCCAGTGTTGTGTCGTATCACATTTTCTATAGAATTACAACACTGAACTGTAACACAGATTTTATGTGGAAGAATAGTATCTTTTTCTAGTTAGGGCAATTTAATCCAATCTAAATATGTCCTGTCTCTGTCCTAAGTTATTGGGAGAATTAGTTAAAATATCAATGCTTGGCACACAGTAAAATTTTCAATAAACATTACACTTATTTATTATCAATTGCGGACATACATGCTAGAGCTATTTTTGCCACTAGGATATTCTGCTGAGCAGTTAAACTTCCCAAGCCTCCTTGTTCTTATCTGCAGCATGTTGGAGCTGGGTTTGATCAGGGTCCCACGCTTTATAAGTGTGCATCTACCTGTGGGTCTCAGTCCTGTGTAAGCAGCAGCAGCATCTTTGTCATTAGTTTGTCTTATATTCTGCATTCTTGATTCACTATTGGTTTTTAATACAAGTGTTTCTTTTTCTTGATCATTCTTTTGAAGATGGCAGGGGTCTCTATGAGTTTCTCTAAAGTTCCTTAATCTTCGTCCCTTAGCTTTTGAAGCCTTTGAGTACTATTGGTCAAAATAACCTTCTGAATTTATGCAGCAGTTCTGAATGGAGTAAAACAAAGTAGTTCAGGATGCAGTTATAAAAGTCAAGGCTACAGGACACACAGCACAGCTCTCCTCTCTCACCAATGGGAACTTAGGTAGCTCACTCATTTGTTCTAGCATGTTTGATCATCTGAAAAATGAAGGTAATAGTTATGATATTAATAAATGACAGTATTAAATTTTAAAATAGCTAATATATATAATGTAATAAAATAATATGAAAAACAGTGTAAGGAAAAACATAGGAGGTGTACCTACCTGAGTGTTTGTAAAACTACAAATAATTTTATTAGTTCTTGGAGAATTTCATACGATGTATCTTGATGCTATTCACCCCCTATTCTTTCCCCCAATTCCACCTCCCCTTCTGTCCGTTTTCTTCCCCTTCTGTTCTTTCTTGCTTTCTTCCTTTCTTTTCCTTTGTTTTTTTATTTTTACGAAGAGATATCTTCCAGAAGATGTCTTGGTCCTCTGGTTCTTACAATCTTTCTGCCTCTTCTTCCAGAATGTTCAATGAGCCTTAGTTGTAGGTCTTGTGTTTTGGATTTATCAGTTGGGGATGAGCACCTTGCAGTCTCTAGATTTTGGCTACTTGTGAATTTCTGTTATGATTTCTGCTGTAAAAAGCAGGTTTGTTGATGAGGGATGGGAGATACACTTTGCTGTGGATATAAGGATAAATAGAATGCAGTTAGGAATTATACTGGTTTAGGAAAGTGGCAGTAATAGGTTCTTCTCTAAGTTCCATGGCCTTATCAGACATGGGTAGCTGGCTACATTTACAGTTCCATTTATGGATATCCTCAGATCCAGTGGATCTTAAGTTCAATTACATTACTGTTGGTTACTCACAGGATATAAGTGCTACTATTGTTACCGATCCATATATTTACCATACTGGTTATTGTTGGGTCTTATTGGCATTATATAGCTGAATAGGACTATTGATTGATTTTCTGCATTAGCAGCTTGCATGGCTTCTTCTAAGACTATGAGAATTAGTCCTTAGTGAGGAGGCCTCCAGGTCAGGTCCAGCTCAATTCCTCCAAATTCTGGGTCCTAATTGTGTGGTGTCTTCAGCAATAAATTGTTAGCTTTTTCTGGGAGGTACCAAGGGCAATGACAATATCTATATATTCCAATTTTGGAGGGTCTTTAGACTGCCCTGACCAAACTGAAAAAGAGGTTTGCCACTTTAATGTGAGCAGTCAAGGCTGATCTACAGTGACAGGCCATGGAAATGACTGTCTAGGCTCAAGAGGTAAAGAACGTAGGGAATGGGAAAAAGCCCAATATACAGGACTTGAAGGAGCTTATGTTGAAATGCATGTTCCATATCCTGATAAGTATGTAGCTATGTAGACACATGTGTTTGAAAATTTATCCTTCTACATTTAAAATCTGCGTGGATCGATTTCTAAATTATACTTCACGTTTAAAAACTGAAAAATAATTTGCTTGTGCACACAGAGATCTTTTTGATGTGGTAATTTCCCCACAGTAAATGCAAAACATACACACATTGCTGGTAGAATATAAAAAGCATCTCTTGGAATCCTTTGTGAGTACTACACATTATAGGATAGTCCAGGCATGCAGTGAAGAGATGAACGCATTCTGAATTATTTTCAAATAGGGCTTGAGTAGTCAGGATTTACTTTGGGATAGAATTGCACAAATTTTAATGGCATTTTACCCTGTTGGAAAGGTTAAAGCTGTACAGTGAATCCAGATGGAACATGACCTACATTTTGTTGTTTCATGTATATTAAAATAATTTTATTTTTTATGAACTTTGAAAAATAGCACCACACCTATATCACTCCTGAGTCCCCCTCCTCCTGCTGCTTCTTCCATCTCCAGTCCCTGTGCTTCACCCTCATCCTGAAACTCTGCCCAGGTCTCCTTCCCAGATTCAGGTCTTTATTCATTATGGGTATTTGTATATACATACATACATACATACATACATACATACATACATACATCCTATGTGAGTGAGATTGTTCATGGAGGAAACCAATTCTTCCTCTCTTAGCAGCCAGATGTTTTATAAATACATAGGCAATAAAGACCTCAGTAAGCTTCTCATTTTTGATAACTGGTCTGCAACTGAACTTGGTGTTCAATTTGAACAACTCTGTATATTACACAATAAATCGAGTAACCAACTGTTTCAAAGTATTGCCATCAAGCCTACTATCCTAACGTGCTCAGGCTGCTGTAACATAATATTATAGACTGAAAGGTTTAAACAACAAACATTATTTTTCACAGGTCTAGGAGATATAAGTCCATGACCGGGGTGCCAGGCTAATTTGCTCTGTGATCATTGAATCAAGCTCTTCATTTGTGGATTGAGTAACAAAAGACCTTCATGGAACTTACATTCCTTTCTAGTAATAAATGTACTAGTGAAATAGGTCACACTGTGTCCAGCATATTGAATATATTATCATTATTTTTGATGATAGTGCTAAGTGCTAACTAAATGTGCTTTGGGATATTGTGCTAATAATTATGAAAATGTGATTTCTTGAGAAGATGCTCTTCCACATAATTTCAGGCCTATTATTTTAAAGGGATTCTATTCAAGTCCATTTAGCCATGGCTTAATTGGATTGGATCCATGTTTAGTTTAATTCAGAAATTTTAATGACATCTAGCAAGTAATAAATCTTTGAGTGATGGGACTTGATATATATCCTATAGGTTCGAGGCATAATCTGCTTTGAAATGTAAATGATGAGCAGATTTATATTCTCGGGTCTAGGGGAAAACATAGGAAATTGCTTCCAGTTTTGTGGAAGAAAATGAAAATTCTTTGAATACCATCATTCATCCATAGACCCATTTATTTCTATTCACCATAAATTTGCCACAAATTGGAGGGATTGAAATATGAAATTCACCATAAATTTGGGGGATTGAAATATGAAATGGAGATTTTTCTGACTCTCTTTATGTTAGATAACCAACCTAGTTCTGTTAGCAGCTGTGGGGATGGAGACATTGCCCCATTCTGAAGCTGGTTGCAGCCTAAGGACTTGCCTTCATCTTTTAGGGACCTCAACTCAGATAAAACTAGATCCTTGGCCTGGCTGTAGAAGAGAAGAATTTCTGGGCAAGCCAGTGTGAAGAAGACTTAGAGTTTTTCAAAAGACATCCAACAGATTTTAGAATAGATGCTAATAGTTACTCAAGGGAGGAGAGAGATACACTGAAGTTTGGGTGTGAGCTTCTTCAAGGAGGGTCAAGATTGAGTGTCCACATTGCTACAGCTTAGGGAAGCTTCTGAAGACACTTGTTAAGGGAAAAAAATGAGATCCTAAGGCAGGGCCTATTCCTTGGGTAGGGTTGCAGCTGTTAAGAAAAAACATCAAGGATCACAAGGATCGCAGGGAAAGATATTTTGTACTGTAAATTTGTTTCTGAAATGCCCGGAATATATAGGAAATGAATGAGGTTATGCTTGAAGATCACATAGGCTTAGGCCTTAAACATGGTTCATTTCTATGTCATCATCCACCATCGTATAAAAGGATCTTTATGCCACCAGCCCTCAAGAAAATGGTAATTATGCTGGGATTCTTGGCTCCCCTCTGGTAAGAGGCTTTGGAAGAGGGGTTTCACTTGCTTCCCATATTTCCTGTTTTGTATCCTACCTCTGTGATATTAGTTCAACAGGCACTCAAAACAGAAGGAGTGATCAATTCTCTTTTCTGATTCTACATGTGGCCAGAGACCCTGGCATATGAGGTAATGGATTCTGAAGTCTCTAGTCTGTCTCATGTATGTGTATTAGACACTGTCCTAGGCACTAACTATTCTCTGTTGCCCAGGAGATGATATCTTTGCCACTAGGGAATTTGGTATCCAGGAGAGTAGAATAGTACATGCATGTGAAAAATACAAAAATTTAGAGACAATTTTAGGGTTAAAAATGTTGTTTGACCTCTTAGAATCCCATGTTTATAATTTCTCTGCTGAGGCAACAGAGGGATGAGAAATCATTATCTGGTTACGTGTAAGAGATACCTACATATATTAAGGACATGAAGAAGGACATATTGCTCTGATAACTAAGAAAAGGTCAGTAGGGATAGAGAGTAAAAGACTGGAAGAGTTGAAATTAATGATTGGAGAGAAACAGGGGATCTGATAACTAGGTGCTGTGGGGCTCCTTAAGGAGACTGTGTTACATTTAGGGTGCAGTGAGAGCCCATGGAAAGAGTTTCAGGCGGATGAACAGCACATTGAATTTTGTTTTAGAAAGATTACTCTGGCTTCTGTATTAAGAATAAGCAGGGAAGTAAGAAGCAGGGAAGCCATTTGGGAAACTTTTGTGGCTAGTCCAGATGAGAGATGGTGGTAACTGTGGAGATAGGGTTTCTAATTGTTTAGATCATGGGAACAGGAAGGGTAGGATTATGAAGAAATTTAGGATAGAAATTTAAGGTTTTGATGTAGAAATATCAGCTTTCTTCCAGAACTGGCAGCCTGGAAAATGTTAGGGAATCAGAGCAGGGTGGTCGTGTTGTGTACTAGCTGATTCTGTGGGTAAGAGTCATGGTGGTTGTTGAGATAAACATCAGAGACCCACTGGACATAGAAGGCAGTTACAGCCATGCTGGGAAAAGTGAACATATCCAAGGAAACTGGGAGTGAGTATGTGAGACCTGGCAGGCAGGAAAAAGGTGATGAAACCTTTATGGAGTTAGAGGAAAAGCAGGTCATGCCATAGGAAGACTATCATGATAGTTGGTAGGGTAAAACTCCAAGAAGGAAGAGGGCTCAGGGTGGTCTAGGGATCCACCACTGTCAGAGGCTCAAATTACAGTCATAGCTCAAAGATCTGAATTCACTTTATAACACCTTGTATTTCCTTCCATCACATAGAACAAGTGTTTCAGTAAGCTGAGGAGTTTGGTTCTGTACATCTAACAAACAACAACAACAAAAGAACAAAATACCTCAGGTGTTTCACACTTAGTTTCTTTGTTAGGGTGAGGATGGGCACATGGAATGACAGAATTGCTAACTGTTGATTAAGAGCATTTAGCATGCCTGACACTGTTCCTGGAGAAATGGAAATAGAGAACTGGGGACAGATCATATTGATGGTACCACTACAGCCCACCACAGTGAGCCAATGACTTTTGGGGGATTACTTACAGGTATATGGGTGATTCACAGACAGCTGCATCACCAGTCACCAACCAGAAGCGTTCCTTTGCCTCTGCCTGACAGGCATTCAGTTTGGCAAATGGAAAAGTCTTCTTACCTCAAGAGCTCTCTGTCTGTCTGTCTGTCTGTCTGTCTGTCTGTCTGTCTACTTATAAGGAGAGGAAGGGGCCTCCACTGTAAGGAAAGTTCAAGGACTTCCTGAGCCAGGTGAGTTGTTTACTTCCTGAGTCCTAGAGTCTGGAGGTGTTTCCTTCATGTAGAATGTTTCAATTTGAAGAAATTTTCTGCATCATACATGCTGAGTGGAATTTGTCTGTTCCAGAATTTGTCTTACTACTATGGTACTTTGTATGAGTTAATCTAGTTTTGATTTTCTGTCTGGCCTTTTCCTTCCTAGTGCAGGAGACTAGGCCACAAGTCATCTAGTAATAAGTTTCTTTAACAATGTAAGCCTTAAATATTGTACTAGAGTATCTAAGCTTTGCTCAGCTGCTGGTGGGAGTAACTACAAATATTTCCTTTGGGCATCTGAAGTGACTAGAAGCATCTTACTTACTTTTCTTATTGCTGGGATGAAATGCCCTCACAAAATCCAGTTAAGGGAGAAGGGGCTGATATTGTCTCATTTCAAGTTCACCAGGAATGGGAAGTCATGGTAGCAGGAGCTAGCTGGTCACACTGCTAGCTCCTTTTCTATAGTCCAAGATCCCAGGGGGTGGAGCTGTCCACCTTTCAGGTGGGTCTGCCCACCTCAACTAAACTCCTTTAGGTAATCTCTCACAGCCATGACTGTAATGATAAATCTTTCTGCAGAAGCTGTCTGAGCCCTGCCACCACATGGGTGCTTTCCAGTCAGCTGCCTGAGTTCTGCCCACCATGTTAGGGCCCCAAATAACACACAGAGATTTGTTTTAGTGTCAAATGCTGCTTGGCCAAATGACTAGGATTTCTTATCTGCTAGCTCAGTCTTAATTATCAACCATAATCATAAGACTTATCTAATGGAGGACACTGGCCTTCTGTCCTGTCTTCCTGGCAGTTACATGGCAACTCCACAGAGAGGAGGAGGAGGAAGAGAAAGAGAATGTTTTCCTTCTTGTCCTTGGTTATATCTGAGTCTGCCTGCTATGTTACTTCCTACCTGTATCACAAGACTTCTTTTTACTGCATTTCCCAGAAACCTCCTAGACTCTTAGTCCCACCTAGCTTGCTGCCTCATTGGCCAAACAGTGCTTTGTTCAACAATCAATAAGAGAAACATACACAGAAGTATATTCCCCATCACATGCCCAGAGATATGTGCTCAAGTTCTAGATCTTCTCCAGTAAGGCACCAATATTAACCGAAACAAGCATGTTTCAGGAACATTACAACATAAGTGTTATGTGAATACTGGGCTGGGGTTGGAGATGTCTTCCATTCCTTCTCTGTTTTCTAACCTGTTAACTTGCCTAAGCTTAAAATCAGCCTCTTCAGCATGCATAATGTTTGAGGGTGGGGGGGGGGCGGATGGAAACTTGAGTTTTGACAGAATTCAGGCTCCAGTTCTGAATTCAAGCCAGTGGATCCTGGACACATTGCTTTCTTGGCAATTTGATTTCCTTTTAGGACTCTAAGAAAGAAAAAGTCATGTCACTACCCCAGAGGATATGTTGTTAATAGACAGTAAAGTCCTCCTAATATCTCGTTTTGTGTATTGGATTTATAAGCATTTGTATGCTTCTCTTAGTGATTTAGGCTGAGTAAATCCTTTTGCTCCCCTTTTCCATGCCCTACTATTTTAACACCAGCCATCAGTCACCGTGTTCTTAACCTGTCAAAGTATAAAGGCAGTACTTCTACTCTCACTGGGCAAATCTCCAAATTGTAGCAAACTGCCTTTGTACAATTTCAGGTCCATTTTCTCTGTCAGAACACATGCTTGCACTTTAACATTTTATTCCCAGTTCATATAGCCTTTTCTTTCCCCAACTATGTCTGCTTTGAAATCAGTTAGCATAGTAGTGGTTTTGCTAAGATAGACACTACCCTTTTGCATAATATTTCAGGGGCAGAAGTCAAAGGAGACAGGTGTTCTAGATTATTGTTGGGAATTGTTGATGGCTCATTCAGTACAGGGTAAGAAATATGAGGAGTGTAGAATCCAGAATGCTGAGTGAGTACAACACAAAACAAAACAAAACCCATCAAAAATGTGTTTTCTACTATAATAGTAACTATTGTTTTTGCCAGTATGATGGAAGCCAGTCCTGTTACTGCTTGTGGCCACAGAATATTTGATGATGTTTGCCTGTTTCAGAATGTTATTTCTTAAAATACTGAAAGATAGCTCAGATTAGTATGTTTGTATGATTTGTTAATAAAAAATGAGCTGTTTTTTGCAAGCAAAGCCCATTTCATTCTAGTCCTACTGATGAGAACATTTGCTCTTTAGTACATTAAAAATATTTCAAAGTATTACTTATTGAGTATTCATTACATTTATAAGGAATCTATTTTGTTAATGGATAAATCATAATAAGCATACATGTCTAGAAAGAGCATGGTGGCACACATCACAGTCTCCCAGAACTTGGGAGGACTAGAAATACAGGCTCAGCATCAGTCACATACATAGTAAGGGTTTGAGTCCTCCATGAACTGCATCAGATCATGTTTCAAAAAGTCAACAAAACAAACTTAACCAAACCAAAAATTAATCCAACTACAAACAAACAAAAAACCCATAAAATAGCAATATAAATATAATCATAAAAGAGACTTAATTTACATAATAGTAAGTCAGATTCATGCATAATAATACAGTGACTTCTTAATAACTGGTATCTAAAGCATCTTATTCAAGAACTCGTCATTTGATATTGGTTTCAGAATGATTCAGGTACTGAATTTTCTTTCTTCTTTGGTTGTAGGAGGATGCTGAGGATTGAACCTTAAACTTAGGCTGAGCATGATCTGCTACTGATTGCTACCTGCCCCACTTCTAGCACTCTGACTAGAAATACTGGGAAGTCTTTAGTGATGCAGTTAAAGGACAGAACTCACAATGATATTACTTGATCAAACCCTCCTCTGTAAGAGGTCCTCCATTGTCCCAACTAGACCAACAAGGCAGGGGACTTTCAGAGGCCACTGCTGTTGGGCTTAGTTTCTGCCATCTGGATGCAAACTAGTGTTATCTGAGAACTGAGAAAATATCTTCATGAGATAGGAATGTAAGCATGTGGGGTTTCCTCATTAGTGATTGAAGTGGTAGGGCCCAGCCCATTGTGGTGTTACCAGCCCTGGAGAGAGGGTCCTACACTATATAAGAAAGTAGGCTGAGAAAGCCATGGGAAGCAAGCCCATAAGCAGTGTGCTCTATGGTCCCTGTTTCAGTTCCTTTTTTCAGGTTCCTGTCTTGATTGTGATCAGCAATGGATTGTGACCTGAGAGTTGTTAGCTGAAATAAAGCATTTCCTCTGCAAGTTACTTTAGGTCATGGTGTTTTATTTAAGAAATAGAAATTATAACTAAGACAGCTCCTTAGATTTATCCATATCACCTTATTGTTGAGGTACATAGAGGGCTAGTAATCTTAATTTCTATGTACAAAATATAAGAGGATCAAAAGAAAGGAGGCTCAGTTATTCATCCTAAGGGGGAAGATAGAAAAACAGAAGAGGCACATGTTGGCATTGCCTTCACTCTGAGTTTTGTGGTGCAAAAAAAAAAAAAATGAGGCAGCCTATAAGAGAATTTAGGCCCTCTTGGCTGTTCTGCAGAGAAAAAAGCAAACTACCTCAGCACAATCCAAGTGCTTATAGGGGTTAGTACTAGTTGCAGATATTATGGAAGAATTTGAAATAGTAGTATTTGTGGATATCATAAATGTCTTTAAAACTATGGAGATACACACACACACACACACACACACACACACACACACACACTTTTCATGGGGTGGGCAGATGCTGCTTCTGCTGATAGAACTAGGGAACATGGGCTTAGCTCCCAGTGAACTACAGGCTGGCAATTCTCTTAGTCCAAGTCAGTTACTTCATTCTCATCACTTCAGCCTGTTCATTTTCAGTTCACAAAGAACCTAAATGGGGTGGAGAGATCAAAGGAAGGAATAAAAGTAAAGGGGGATAACATCACCCTTTTTTTAATACAGACGTACTGTATCTGGGTGGGAGAGATATCTAGAATTTGAATTTTCTGGTGGACAAATATGTTGACTTAGGAATTTTACCTTCTGAGTTAGGTCTGTATATGACGCCTTAAAGTTTTTGAGGTAGAAACATAGTTGAACGGTTTGAGTTTTTAATGTCAGGAATAGAAAAGAACCTCCCCTATTGGCTGCATTTTAAAGGGATGGGGAGAACAGCATAGTTGCAATTTTATTTTTCTTATTGCTGTGACAAAAATATCTGACAAAGGTCACTTAAGGATGAAAATCTGATTTAGGTTCACAGTTCCAGGATCTGGCATGGAAGGGCAAGGTGGTGGTGAGGCAGCTAGTCTTATTACATCCAGATTAAAGTAGCAGAGAAAGATGAGTGTGTACACTCAGATGTCTTTCTTCTTCTGTTCAGTCTGGGATCAATCCTTGTCAGATGAATGGTGTGCCCCACATTCAGGGTGAGCCCTACCTCTTTAGACACACCAGGCATATTTCCATGGAGGTTATAAATCCAATCAAGTTGACATTCAAGATTGACTATCATCAAAGTGTTCTGTGGGTTCTGCTCCTGGACTCTTGCATGGACCCAGAGATTTAATACATAGAGACACAAATATATGTAGGAATGCAAGCTTGTGAATTCTGACATCAAGGAGGCAGATAGGAAGGTGTTCTCTTCAGTACTTTCTTCAACTAAAAAAAAAGGGGGGAGGAAGCCAGGCTTGGTGGGTACTGGTTTGTAGCCCAGCTATTTGGGATGCTGAGTCAGGAAGGTGGTAATATGGATTGAGTTCAAGGTCAGCTTGAAAAAGTCTGGCAAACTATGTCTCAAAGGTGGAAAAGAGTAGTGGACTGGGAATGTACATTTGATCTTTCTGATGGACAAACATATAAATATGTTGACCTAGACTTTTTGACTTCTGAGTTATGACTATATGACAATATGTGGTAACATATATGCCAAAGTTTCAATTCCTAGCACTGAAAATGTGCAAAAGCTAGTGAGGCAGGGGTTATGCATTCATCACTTCTTCATCTCAAATGATGTGTTTCAAAAGACAGATTAAGGAGCTAAATTGGTTACTAAGATGAAATTGTAGTTGAGTAACACGATTTCTGAGTAAACCACATAAATCCTGTGGTGAAGGCAATACAGAGAAACCCTGTCTCGAAAATCCAAAAAACAAAAAAAGAAGAAGAAGAAGAAGAAGAAGAAGAAGAAGAAGAAGAAGAAGAAGAAGAAGAAGAAGAAGAAGAAGAAGGAAAAGAAAAGAAAAAGAATGGCCCCAATAGGCTTAAATATTTGAATGCTTGGTCATTACAGAATGCCACTGCTTGTGAGAGATTAAGAGGTATGGCCTGCTAGAGTCAGTGTGGCCTGTTGGAAGAAGTGTGTCAGTTGGGGAGGGCTTTGGTATTTCAAAATCTCACGCCAGACCCAGTGTCTCTCTCTTCCTGATGCCTATGTATCTAGATGTAGAACTCTTAGCTCCTTTTCAACACCGTTTCAGCCTGTGTGCTGCCATGCTTCCCACCATGCTGATAATGAGCTAAACCTTTGAAACTGCAAGCAAGCCCCAATTAAATGTTTTCTTTATAAGACTTGCTATGGTCATGGTATCTCTTCGCAGCAAGAGAACACTAAGACAAATCTTCACCCTTCATATTTAAGTGGTGTATATACTGTTAATGTTATATTCAATACACAGAAATAGTTGTGTTTAAATTGTTTTTACTTTAGTTTTATTTTATGGTTGTTTTTGTTTGGATTTTTGTCTTTTTGAAACAAGGTCTGCTTATAACCCAGTCTGACCTTGAACTTCCTATGTACTCAGAATTGGAACTCCTTATCTTCCTACCTATGTCTCCAGAGTGCTGGGAATTAAGTCATGTGCACCATTCATGGCTTTCAAATTTAAACTGACAGAAAATTATGTGTACTTATCTTGTACAGTTTGAATTTTTTAAATTGTTTTTATTTTTATTTTAGAAGCACTCTTATTTACATATCAATTCCCCTTTCCCTAGTCCTCCCATTCTCCATGCTCCCTACCTACCACCCCAACCCACCCCCCACCCACTCCCCAAGGATAGTGAGGCTTTCCATGGGAAACCATCAAAGTCCATCACATCATTTGGGGGAGGGCCCAGGCCCTCCTTCCTGTATCTGGGCTGAAATAGTCTTCCTCCATAGGGAATGGGCTCCCAAAATCCATTTGTACTCTAGGGATAAACACTGGCTCCACTGTTAAGGTCCCATAGACTGCCCTGACCTTCTAACTGGCACCCACATTCAGAGGGCTTGGTTCGGTCCAATTCTGGTTCCTCAGGTTTAAGACTAGGGTCTCCATGCTCTCACTAGGTCAGGTCAACTGTTTCTGTGGGTTTCTCCAGCACAGTCTTGGCTCCTTTGCTCATTCATCCTCGTTCTCCACAACTGGATTCCACTTTATATTATACATTTGAAATTGCACACATATGGGATCATTTTTTTCACTGTACTTCCAGAGAGAGAATGAGGTTGCAGCATGTCTAATACGTTGTCTGTGAGCACCTCTGTCTGCTGTGAAATGCTACTTCAAGCATCTTGACACAAGAACATTCAGATCAACTGTCATGGGAGGTCATGCTCCCTTTATACTGTGGCTTTAAAGTATATAATTGTATAGACAGGAGAACAAGGCACAGAGAAGCCCAGGAGTGAGCCTTCTGTTTGCTTTGCTCAGCCTGATTATGTGGCAGATGAGAGAATTATCTGGTAATTCCAGCTATCAGAAAGTTCACAATGCTGGGGCACAAAGGGATTTGGCTTTAAAGATCTCCTAGATAATGTTACTGAAAGAGTCAAATATAATGTAGTAGATTAAAATGTATCGCACATTTCCAACGAGCTTTTATATTAGAGAAATATATAACATTGAAATTAATATGTTAATATAAAATAGAAAGAAAGCAAATGTGTTGGAAGAACCTTTATGTATTTTATACTTCCATTTGTCCACAGTCAAAGGAGTAACAAGCTGACACAGACAGTGTCTCCACTGAGCAGCAAGGGCACAAGGTGCAGAGAGAGAGCCAGGTGCTGTACACATTGTCTGTCCTAGTGATTTCCTTTCATCTTCACAAGGTTAAGGATTAATCCTTGTGTCTTCCCTTTGCAAGGCCAGCTCCTGTTAGAACATCCTTTCTTGGTATTTGAGCCTTGTTCTGGTTCCATGGTATTTTGTATTTAATTAACAATCAGTCATGGAAACAAGTAGACTAAGTTCTTTTACTTCTTGGTTTAAAGTTCTTCTAAAGGCCAACAGAGGAACCCCACTGGAATCTGCTGTAAGTGCAAATGACTGTTTTATAATGAAGATCTTCATAGTGTCTCTGAAAGGCAAAGCCAAATCAACACTTTGTCTCAAATTTTGTAACTGTTAGCTGTAACTCTGCTAGCAATGGCATGTCCTGTATGAAAGGCAGTGATCTGTAGGAAGCATAGCTAGGTGTTTATTTGTTCCTGGTGCAAACAGAAATGTGCCGCTCTACTGAGCTGACTGGGGGTTCTAGCTACTGGTTCTCACTGCTGGACTTTGACAGGCCACTTAACCTTCCTGAACCTCTGTGCATTAGACTGTAAAATGAGTGTGGTCACATCTCAGGATCACTGTGACAACTGAAGACATTGTCTGTCTGTTGGCCCTGATAATGTGTAAACAGTGAAGAAACATAGACTAATTACAGTAGGTAGTTAATGAAGTTTGATGTTTCAGTTATTAATGTAAGAGGAAGCATGGGTAATACACATTGTTAAACCGATTCAAACTCCATTTTCTCCCACTAGTTCCTGCCTATCTATCTAACAAAATTGTTATAAAAGTAAAATATTGTGAAGCAGAAAGTAGCCAAGGCAAATTTCCCACTTCACTCCCAAATATAAGATAACAGCACTATTTAAGTGTAGGTGCTTAAAGTTGTGTGTACGTTAAGTTAATAAAAATGTCAACTTCTATAGCTTTCGTTGACAGTATCTTGATGATGTAAAATTCTTGAAATTAAAACAAGTAATGAATGTTGATCCATTCAGTGTTTTATGTTTTCTTAATTATAATTTAATTACTGATTGTTTGATACATAGGGATCACACTTAGGACCTTGCTCATGATAGGGAAGTTCTCTGACACTAAGCTGTGTCCCCATCCCTTAATTTATGGTTAGAATTTGATTTTAGATGAAATGTCCTAGGTCCCTACTAAGCTGTGCATACCTCAGATCACATGAAGACTGTCTGTGCATGAGTCCCTACTGAATTGTACATACCTCAGACCACACACAGACACTAAGTTCAGGGGTCACAAAGAAACTGTGTATACCTCAGCTTAAATGAAGATAATTAGTTCAGGAGCATAATGTTGGTCAAAGTTGATGTTTAATGGTACTGATGATGTTTGTTGTTTAAAACCTCTGAACAGTTAACTTTATTTGCTCTCTATTTATCTTATTAGTTTCAGTCTGGTCATAATTATCAAGTATTTTGACTTACATTCTTTTCATCTTCGTCATTAACCTTGAAATTCTACCCATTCTAGAAAAGAGATAATATTTATTTTAAACTTAAGATGAATATTAGATAGAGATTAGACTCATTACTGGCCCTTCTCATAAAATGTGTGTCTATTTGAGTGTATTAAGAAGTTCATCATTCTCTAACAATAATGTAGGATGTACATATTAAATCTAAAATGCAGGAATTTTGAAGACTGGTCAAATTACAGACTTTATTAATTTCTTTGGGACTTTAGAGTAAAGAATATGAAAGTCTTACTTTGCACACTAGGCTATTGCTTTCTTTTAAAATTGCTTGGCTCTCAAGCCAGTTATTGAATAATCAATCTCCCCCTCTCTCTGGCCTTGAATTCTCCACATAGCCCAAGCTAGCCTTCAGTTCACAGTGACTCTCTTACATGCTGAAACCACCATAGTAGTAATTTCAGTAGTAATTTCTGTTTTGTTTTAAAACATGCATTTAACAGAAAGTGGAACTTTATAGAAATGGAATTATGCTAATGTCAAACTGTTTTATGTCAATAACATAAAATAGTCCTAAAATTTATTACTATAATCAATATTACATCTCATGGATCCTTTCTAAGAGAAACTACACTGTAAGAAATGGATTCCTTGTTGCTTATCCAACTTCTGTGCCCATATGAACATCAAATGTTAGGCCTGCAACATTACTGTGTGTGTTAGGGTTCTCAGTGTGAGCGTTAGACCTGCAGTACATACTAACGCATGTACTTGGGTTCCCAGTGTCAGAGTTAGAGTTAGATCTGCAGCACAAATGCATGTGTAGCACCAGGCTTTCAAAGAAGACACTGCAGAAATACAGGAAGGCAATCCTCCTGGTAGGCACATTCCTCCCTACCACCCCCTGGAGAGTTCTCTGGAGGCTTTTATGTAAGAAGACTAAACATGATTAATGTAATATGCTAATATGCCCAGTACTAAAAAGTTCCTCTAATTTTCTGAAGTGCTTGTCTTTTGCCCATTTCTAATAAGATAATAAATGTAATATTAAGTGGCTTGAGTTACAGTTTCATTTCTTATTTTGGAGAGCATTTTTTTTTATTTATGTAAAGGAAACTTAGCCGTGTACATTTAGCCCTAATTTAGTGGCAAGTTCTTTGGCCTTGACTCCCCAGTGGTAGCCAGTCTCATTCTTGTAATTAATCCTTATAGCTTCTATCATCTTAGCTAGAGCTCCTTTGTCTTCCAAATTGACCTGTGTGAAGGCAACAGTTGTTTATCTTCCTATGAACCAGCCATCCCAGCCTGACCTTTCCCTTGATGTAGTAGAAGACCATTATCTTGTCACACAGGGCAGGTAGGAAGACCATTACTTGAATGGGGTCTATGTCAGACATCCCTCTTTCCTAGAAACTTTCTTCTCAACAGTGGCCAGCAACCTTTCTTCTGCTGCTTTGTCTCTGGCCTGTACTTGTGGGCAAGTTTAAGCAGCTGGGCAGTTGTCAGTTCAGGGCTTGGCTGAACCGGTTAATGACAGGAAATACTCTGAGCCACTTTTAAAGGATGGTCCTTTGCTGTTGCAGACTGATGTAGCTAGAGGGACTAAGTGATGGAGTTCTCCTTTGGGCTGGATGTTTCATTCAATGCCAAAGTTCTTAGGACTTCTCAAATGGTATTTGCCACCTTTTTGGCCTCTTGCTTCTTGCTGACAGCTGAGACCTGAGGCCGGGGACCCTTTCTTCCCCTTGGCTTTCTTTCTTTTGGGCAACTTACAGCCATACCACCCTGAATGTGCCTAAGCTTGGAAGCTAAGTGGGTCAGGCCTGGTTAGTACTTGGATGGGAGTTACACTTTCTATATGAGTTTGCTAACAGAACTTGACACAAGAGCCTTTGTGAAGTGGCTTGATTGGTGTGGTTACCATAGCAACATGGTTGAAAGGAAGAAAGATTTCCTTTAGGAACCTTTTCTAAATGCTGTTTTGTAACCCATAACGATATCACTGGCTTGCCATCCCTGTGTGAAGGGAAAGAGATCACTTTGAGGGTCAACCTGGTGTCTTGTGTTTATAGATTATGCTAAGCAATCAAGACTGCTTGGCTCCTCTCACAGTCCCATAGCAGAGCGAGCTCTGTTCTTTAGGATTCTGTGAGAATAGGAATCTCACACAGGAGCCCTTTATGTCTGAAAATGCATAGAGGGAACTGGACCCAGACCAACAATCACGTTCTGTTTATAGCTAATGTCTGCAACAGATTTTTAATTCCCTCTTTATCTTTGTTTGAAATTCTTCAATTTATCAATAATTTGTTCTGTGCACGATGTTACTGTTTTTAGGAGACAAAGTGGTTTTAACCAGTAAATTGATCAGCAGGAGCTTCATTTAAAACTTCCTGGTGGTTTGATATTCTGGAATTACTGTAAACCCCAAGGCTTACATTTGCACTTTGCTTTGTAACAGGGTAAACGTCTGTTCCATTATCACAGCAACTGTGTACAAAAACACATCAAGTCAGTCAAGTACCACCATAGGGTGTTTTCCAGAGCTTAAAATGACCTGATGGTTATTTCACTTGTACCAGCAATAATAACAGCAGTCATGACTATTACAACTATTTTTCTAATCAGCCACATGTTTGCAGTTTTTCATTTTCACTCATTGGTTCAAGACCTTGGAATCAGACACTCCAAAATAGATCCTTTGACTTTAAATAGAGAAGTCTAACTTCAAGGTTGTCAAGGTGTAATTTTGTAAAGGAGTTAGAAGAAAAAAATACTTTATATTGATATGAATATTTAAAGCTTCTAGCTTTTGGATCTCATGATTGATAACAAAATTCACATACAAAAACATGATGTAATTATGTTCGAATGATTTTTTGATGAGTAATATTTTTGAATTGAGTTTCTAGATGCTTACAATTTCTAAGCCAATGTTTTATTTTATTTTATTTTATTTTATTTTTGATTTGTGTTATCTGGAATGATCCTGCCATTTAAACCTACTGGGAAATCACAGATCATGCCTTGAATCTAATTCACATGACAATTATTATTTATTTAGGATTTTGCTGATTGTCACGGAAAGTCTTATGTTTTGGAGGCATGCCACTGTCTGTGACTAAGTTTATGGTGACCACAGCTTAGGTGTGACTAGAGACTGTATCAGATTAGAGCTTGTGAAGCCAGGCACTTCTCTTCTCTCCTGTTCTCATCCTCCATTTGCTCCCCCTCTAAATAAAAATGAAGTGGAAGTGAAAATGAAACAGTAGCTTTATAACGAATACCATTATAAAATATGCAATAAGTCAAATATTCATCTATTAGTGGAACTTGAGTATAAGAAAGCTACAAGAGATTTGTCTATACTTAACTAGGAAGAGAGAGCTAAGAGTCAAGCTTACAAATGTGTTCTCACTTGCTATATATTGAAATGAGCCCCCTCTCCAGTTAATTACGTGGATGCACTTCAGGTTGAATTTCAGGTTCAGTTATGGATGCCCCTGCACAAGGTCAAGAGCTTCTAATTAGCCTTTGTTTTGTCCTAGACATGCATGTCTCTTAGTTGGGGTGTAACCAGTGCTATGTACATATATGTGCTGCGTATATCTGCATAGACACCATTCTCCAGTGAGGGGCTGCACTTTCCTCCTCCCAGCCATGCTAGAATTATTTCTGGTTTCTTCCACTTCCTGCCAGCCTTGGAATGGCTGTCATCTGTGTGTGCTCACAGTTTTCACATATTTTGACTTCCCAAATAGGTATTTGTTTTTGTTTCTTTCCCGTGTTTGATGCTCTTGACTTTACCTTTTAATGGGACTTTATTTTTTCCACTAGCTTCAGGTTGGCAGCTTCTCCCTGATTCCCTAGCACCCCTTTTTTTTCCCCTTCCTTCCAAATTCCACCCTTGACTCTTAGAGCAGTTCATTTTCAGAGATTATTTCTGCCATCTGCCCTCTTGGTCTCCAGAATGACTTGCTATGAACCTGCATGGAAAGCAGCTTGTGTAGAAATTCTGCTCAACATGATTTTACTTGCTTTTGTTTGTCGTTTTGAAACCCAATCTCATTATGTAGCTTAAGTTGCTTTTGGCATCACTGTGTAGTCCAGGCTGACTTGAATGTGTGATTCTGATGACTCTACCTCCAGAGTGCTAGAATTATTGGACATGTTTCACCTACACTTAGTTTTCAGTGTTTCCTACTTTTAAAGAAAAAAATTAAAAAGATTTTATTCATTTTTATGTGAGCCTTTTACTTGTATGGATGTGTGTGTATTGATGTATATCTGGTGCCAGTTGGAGGTCAGAAGAGGGCACCAGTGTCTCTGAAACTGGAGTTACAGGTGATTCTAAGTCCCATATATGTACTGGGAAACGAACCTGAGTCCTCTGCAGGTGTAGCCAGTGCTCTTAATTGCTGACTTAGTGCTCCAGCCCCATTATTATGCATCTTTAACCTCACCTTTGTGGCTGTTGGATGACATAAACTCTTTACTGGGTTTCAACATAGCACCCTAGATTCTTTTCATACGAGCACAGAGCCCACTTTACATGGGCACAATTTGTTTTCAGTTGTAAATCAATAAGCACTTATTGAGCATCCATTGTGTGTCAGGTGCTGTGCTCTGGGGTGGCAAAGATGCATAGTCCCTGCCCTGTGCTCTTTTAGAGATTAGCAATTTAGAGGGAGACAAGTAAGTGTGATTACACTCCAGTGTTCTGAGACATAGGAAGAAAGAAAACACCCGAGAGAAATAATTACCTCAGACTAGGAGTGGGAAGAAAGGTGAGCCAGAAGCAAAGAAGGCACCACACATAAGACTGTTGTTACTGGTGATATTTTCTTCAACCAAGTAGTTATTTCTGTGGAATTGAAAGTCAGGACTTTACTTCTTAAGTCTGTATCCTGGGAACTCAGCACAGCATCTCATGTATATTTACCAAATATGGTAGGTATATTTACCAAATACATGAGTGAGAGGAACATATCTCCCATCCTGTGAAAGAAAAGGCAGGGAGAAATGCATTCTGTCTGTGGCTTCTGCAAGTTTTCAAGGCCATTTTGAATTTGAATCCCATATTTGTTAATGGCTGGTAACTCCCTGCTGGCCTCCTTGCTCCCTTTTCTCAGTCTTGGTTTTAATTTGATCTCATCTGCAGACTTAATGATGGTGCCTGGTCTGGAATCTAAGACCCTCCAGGACCTTCAGTCTGGTGTTGAGGTTATAAGCATGCATCACTAAGTCTGCTAAATGGATTTCTTTCACTGCAGTCCTTCTGAGGTAATTCCAAGGTCATTGCCTTCTTTGAGAAATGTTTGTCTGTTTTGTTAACCTTTAAGAACCTTAAGGAGTTTTCCTGGGAGTTTCTAATGTTTGCCACTTTCACAGGTATCAGTGATATTCTTTAGGATGGTGGGCTGAGGGCCAAAATGTGTTCTACTAAAGGTTAGAATAGGTAAATAAACTCATACAAAATTTTGTCCCAAATCTGTCTTTCCTAGTTGATCTTTCATTTTTCTTTTTAAAAAAAGCCTGTTTGTTTTATGTGTGCAATAGATGTAAGCCATTATTGCTTAGTTAGCTTAGCAAAATTGAGAATATAATAGCAGGATTTAAAAATAATATTTTATTAATTATTTGAGTATTTAATATAACATGTTTTGAAAATATTTGTCCCCAACTCCTTTGAGATATCTCTACCTCCCCATTCTCTCAACTTCTTGGTTTTGTTGTGTGCTCTCCCAGTCCCTGCCAGTCCCCTTACCCCTATAGAGTACAGTTTGTGTTGCCAAAACACTTTTCTATATGGGGACTTCCCTGAAGCTTAGTCAACCTGCTAGGGCCACAGCATTAAAGAAAACTGGTTAGTCTTCTCTCAGCAGCTATGAAATGCAATAGTCCTTTTGCTAAGGGTGAGAGTTCATGAATGCCTACTACCAGTCCTGTCCATGCTGGGAATTTGCCTGTTCTGATCTTGAACTGTCCTTGTGCATGCTGTCACAACTCTTGTGAATTCATATTTTGGTAAAACACTGTTTCTTTGTAGTAATCCTTTGGCTCTAGTTGTTGCTATCCCTTCTTCTGTAGTGACCCCTGAGATTTGGGAGGAGGGGGATGACATAGACATCCCATTAAGGGATGAGAACATCACAGTCAGTCTCCGGTTCTCTGCATGTTGACTAATTGCAGGTCTCTGTGTTAATCACCATTTACCAAAAGAAGTTCCTCTGCTGATGGTTGAGAGATATACTAATCTATGGGCATATCAATAAGTCATTAGGAGTTGTATTTAATACTATGTCAATTTAACAGAATGATAATTGTAGGTTCTCTCATAGAACCTATGGCCCATCTAATCACAAGTTTTTGGCCTTTTGTGATAGTCGTTCTGGTATGGCTTCCATCTTGTAGAATAAGACTAAAATCCAATAAGATGGTGGTTGGTTACTCCCATTATATTCATGCCAGTATTGCAACAGTGGGCATGTCCTGCAAGGAAAGTTATTATTGTAGATCATATTGGTTTATAGTTGCATTAAATAGATGCACCTATCTAATTATTTATTTTCCTCTGTTAGTAAGCATAGGATCTTCTAACACTATGAAAACTAGATAGTGGGGAGTGCCTGCTTGATTCCTTCTGCCATCTTTTATGCCTCAGATATGTAGTGTCTTCCACAATAGGGTCTTACTATCAACTTCTGGAAGGTAACTGAGATAGTGGTAATCACCTGTAAATTTTGGCAGACTGTGGGACTTTACTGACGACAATTAAAAAAGAGATAGCCTGTTCCTGGTGATAAGGTTTTTATTTGCTAGAATAAAAAGGCTAGTTTGGGTATTATACCCCTGTTATAGGATAATTCTATATTGAAATCTATTTATCTATGTATATGTCTATGTGTATGTATGTATATGTCTATGTTTTGGAAGCTTATACATTGGTAGGTTTCTATGTTTTTTTTCCAAAAGGCTTTTATTGTTTAGTTATCCTTCACAATCTACTTTTGGTAGCAATATTCTCTTTGCAGGGAATATTGAGTGGAGAAATTGCATGAGAATAAGCAATTAGACAAGTAAGCAAGCAATGTACATGCATTCATTTATCTCTCTGTTCTTGACTGTGTGTGATGTGACCACCTTGTTTTGCTTTCCTGATGTCACAGACTGTGAGCTGAAATAAGTGACATTCCTTCCTAAGTTGCTTTTTGTCAGGGGGTTTATCATAGCGATAGAAATGAAACTAGTACACAGAATTTTCATAGGAAAAGGCAGATTTCTAGGTGACATGTGAAGAAATTTCAGTTTCAGTAGTTGCATGTGATAGAACTGAATCACCAATGCTATATTTTTCTGTGTGCAATATAATTTCAATTTTCTCACTATAAAATGCACTGGTATTTTTAAATTTATAAATATGATTAAAATATCTTGGTACATAATATATTCATATATGTATATGCATGGGCCTGAGTATGTGTGTGATACAACACACACACACACACACACACACACACACACACACAAATACACACATATATGTATATATATCACACGCATTCTGTTGCCTGCCAATGCTAGAAGAGGTTATCTGATCCCCCTTGGACTGGAGTTTTAGGCAGTTGTGAGCCATGTGCTGTGGATACTAAAACTCCCCATTTTATAATTAAAATTTTTGTAATTGAGAAATATATATCCTATTCAGGAAACACATTTTATCTTTATCAGTGATTAATGTCTTATAATGAGAAGGCTCTTTCAGGAATTTAGAAATTATTATTCTGCTTACTATGGTGGCTCATACATTTAATACCAGCACTGCAGAAAACAGAGGCATGCAGTACTCTATGAGTTCAATGCCAACCAGGCAGGCCTACATAGAGAGTTCCAACCAGTGAGACCTATACAGTGAGAACTTGTCTTGACAAAACAAAGCAAAAACCCCCAAGCAATAACAACAAAAACCCAGAAATGATTGTCTAATACCTACCTTGGAACTCTTTCTCCTGATGAAGTTTGATTTTTACTACTGGAAATTATGTTATGACTAGGCATTGTGGCAAATGCCTATGATCCCAATACTCTCAAGGCTGAGGCAGGAGAATCACTAGTCAAGGCCAGATTAAGCTATATGACAAAACTCTACTAAAAAAAGCAAGGTATCAAGTATATAATATAATGTACACAGTATACTATGTAATAACTAAAGTCTCAGTTACTTTTCTTTCACTGTAATAAAATACCCTGAACAAAGCAATGCAACACTCCTTGGAAGGGTTATTTGTTTCAAAGTTCTTGACAGATTCAGGTCATTTTGTTAGGAAAGGCATAGCAGTGATGGGGAGGAAAGTCTTAGCATCAGGAGCAAGAAGCTGACAGTTCACATTGTGAGTACTTCAGGAAGCAGAATGTGAACAGGAAGTGGGCCAGATTAGACAGCCTCAAGGCATTCCCTAGTGCGCCACTTCCTCCACCTTGTAAAGGTTCTACAACCTTCCTAAAAAGGAGGGTGTGGGGTGGGGTCTGTGTTCAAACAGATGAGCTTGTGGGAGACATTTCGCATTCAAAATACAATGTATGTGTGCATCTTTCAATCATCATTCTAATGTTTGTTGATTCAGTTCTACAAACATTCATGGGCCCTTCCCTTGAGCTAATTCTGTCAGATTTTTATTGACTGTTTACCTGTTCCAGGTCCTGTGGTTAGTCAACAGGTTATATAACATTTCCTCTATGTGCATAGTGCCTGTTGGTCCCAGACATGTTGACACATGGTTCAGTTCAGTGGTGTAAATGCTGCAAGATAGTAGGGATGCTGTGTTTCCCTGTAAGGCAGTTGGGCTTTTGTCCAGATAAAGAAGAGAAATTCGTGAGCCAAACCAGGACTCTGTGGAACTGTTTCCAGCTTTATTAGCTGCTATCCATCAGGTTTTTATTATTACACCATTTCAGTTGCCTTTGTCCTCAGTCACAGGACGATTCCACCTCTGGAAGTGTTGCCTTTTTCAGTTCAGGGCTTTCCCCAAACTAAGCCCACACAGGGCTTTGGCATGCTCAGTTAGAAAGTGCAAGGGGATGATTATCCTGAGGAACACCTGCAAAAGGCAATAGGGGACGGGTGCTGGAGGTTGGGGTACATGCCCCTGCTTTCCTTTACCCATAGGAGTAGTCTGGAGGTCAAGGATCTCGCTACCATCTCTTATTTGATTTTAATTCCTTCTTTTCTTTACCTTGCTCTTCTGGAGTCACTTCTGAAATGAAATACCAGAAAGTTTTAAGTCTTAAGTCATGCTTTCAGGGGAACCAAAATATTTAAAGATTTGCAGTTGGCAAATGAAACAATGACATTATCCAGAACATCTGGTAAACTTGTCTCTCTCCTTATGACAATGGTCAGCTGATGCTGAAGACTGACCACTGCTTAGATGGGATAAATGTTACAGGCTCCCCTAATCTCAGTCAGAATCTCTCTTTAAATTACCAGTCAGGTTGGAAAAGCAGAGGATGCAGAGACCTTGGATAACACTTGCATTGAGTCTTTCAAATGTTTGGAGAACTTTTCAAAAGGAGAGTCAGGAGAAAGCCTTACATGGCAAAGGCAATAGGTCAGAGACAAAGAGACATGCTTGTCATTTGTTTCCTGGAAGGACTGTGAGTGGTTGTTCATCTTCCTTTTCAAAGTTTACACTATGGTAATAGATGTGGTCATTCAGTAAAGTTATGCAGTTCTTGTTTTCATCAATTACAAAAAACATGACTATCAACAGTGATTAATTGGATCATTGTACAATCAGCCCTATAGTAATAAGCACCCATTGTGTTGCAGGGAGGCATATGCTCATCATACCCATTAGGGCGGCACTTTGGCCCAGAGGCCTGATGAATTGGCCTGCCTTTTCTTGCCACAGCTGTCACAATGGCTCTGATAGCAGGTGATAGTTCTGTTAGAACATGTCAGCTTGGTGCTTGTCTCTCATGACATCTATTGAGGGAAGATCCCTTTTAGATTTGATCCAGACAATGACCTTGATATTCCCGGTGAAGAATAAAGGCTCACAATTATTGTTTCATGATGGGCAGACTTGTAGCTTGTGCCTCACACCCATCATATCAAATTATCAGCCTGAAACTGGTAAGGTGATGAGTGCTGGTTCTTGACAATATGTCTATAACTGCTGGGATTGTACAGATACTAAACCTTCTATGAGTTCTCTTATAGGGATGCACTGAGGTAATGTGCATCATTAGACTTTCTGGTGTGTTCATAGAGACCATGATGCTGTAGATTAACATATGGCTCAGAATAAGATCCTTAAGGAATCATTATTTGAATCCAATATATAGGTAGAAAATCAATAGTTTGACTGACAGGTGTTTTTGTTTTGTTTTAAACAAATTTCAGGGAGGCATAAATGGAAGCAAACCTGAACTTTGGAATTCCTCTTCTATATTGGATTCCTGGCTTCACTGTTGAGACTGGAAAGCTGGAGAACTTGCTAATGTCCTGGAAGCTTCCCTTGTCTCATTTGTGGAGCTGAGATGCTCCCACCAGCATGACTCCTTAACATTCTATGTCAGTCAGTTGTAAGAACATTGGAAGCAGGTTTTAGTTAGAGAACATATCAACATATAGTTGTAGTATTGTTTTAGTCATCTAAGTGTCTAAGTAGTTTTGAATGTCAAAATGTGAAGTAAAATAGTGTTTTAAAATTGCTTCTTATTTTAAAGACAAAGTTTTGCTACATACTTTATGCTAGAGTCAAACTCAAAGTCTAATTGTCTTAGCATTTTTAATGCTAGGATGATGCCTAGACTATGGAGAGATAGATATGGTTCAGATAGAGTGCTAGAGAAGACATCATCCAATGAGGGAATCTATATTTGAGTATCAGAGATGTAACTGGTAGCTGGTGCCTTTGCCCATGCCATTTCTACCCTTCTTTAGTCCATGGAACTATTATTCTTGGCTTTTTCTCCTGTTTTTCTGTTCTCTGGGTGGTGGCATCATTCCTCTGTCTGGCACTTGTTTTCTCTCAAAGTGGTCTTTCATTTCTCTGTGATCAGGAAGTTGAAATTTTTTGTCTATGTCTAAGTCTGTAGTACTTCATTGCTTATGAAATATCTCTGAAAATGCATGTCTGGGGCCCTACATCCTGAATCTGATTCACGGAATTCCAGTCTAGATCCAAGGATTCAAATGATTATTACTTCTCATTTGAATCTGTTGAAAATGGTCTTTTGAAAGGCATGGGTCCTGAACATACATTACTAAAATCCAGCCATAATTCATAGACCACATGAAATCAGGCCTTTTCAGGATGATATGGCATAGACAATTTATATAATCAAAGATGTTATTGTTTGTTATTTTAAGATAAGTCTGTGGGTTTACTTTTATCACTAAGTTGACTTTACATAAATATACAGAGCCAAACAGCTCAAAAGGATTACTGAGTGTTTCTGCATTAGTATAGTATACAATGTGCTTGAATATCTAGTCAAGATATATTTCTATTGGGTATTGTTTCTTTGAAAGCATCAGGAAGCCACATATGCTTTTTTATGGGTTCTGTGAACTTTATGGATGGTAATTTAGAGAGGAGGGCTTATCTTAGAGTTTAATTGCCATGAAGAGATGCCATGACCACAACAACACATATGAAGGAAAGCATTTAATTAGGGCTGGCTTACAGTTAAGAGGTTTAGTTCATCATTATCATGGCAGGAAACATGGAGCTCAAAGAGAGACACAGTGTAGCAGAAGGAGTCAAGTAAGAGTTCTATATCCAGATCACCAGGCAGCAGGAAGAAAGAGTTAACTACTTGGCCTTGTTTGGGCTTCTGAAACCTAAAAGTCTACCCCAGTGACACACTTCCTCCAACATGACCACACTTACTCCATCAAGGCCACATGTCCTAATCTTTTCAAATAATGCTACTCCCTATGAGCCTATGGTGGTCATTTTCATTCACAGTACAACAGGGTTCCACAAAGTCTTCTCATTCTGTGGATCTTGGTAAGCTGTGAGGGGATATGTTTAGTGCATTGGGAGTTAGGTTGGTCAGAGAGCATAGGGTCTCCTCTCTTCTTCTCATGCTCTTACTGGGGTAAGTTGTTCAGGGCATTTTGCTCCATGGAGGCCATTTGAACTGTGAAGTCTACCATCCTGTTGCTATAGTCACATTCCTTGTCATACCAATAAATCAACATGACTACATAGTCCTTGAGGGCAATTCCAGCCCCACCATCAAAGATAGAAGAGTAGCTGTCACTGTTATAGTTTCTGGAGGCAACCTGATCCTCAGTATAGTCCAGTATGCTCCTTAGAGGTCTCTCTGATGCCTACTTCAACACTTTCTTGATACAGTTATACTTGGCTGTTTTCTTCAAATGTAGGTCAGATCTATGACACATAGTTTGTGGGTAGGGATGCATGGTGCCAATGAGCTTTCATTCAGCTTTTGAATGACCTTGCCTGAAGCATTAGCAGTGCCAGTGGATTCACTGATGATGATCTGGGCAGTCCCACAGTCATCAGGGCTCTCCACAGGTTTCTGGGTGGCAGTGAAGGCAGGGACTGTAGTCATCAGTCCTTTAATAATGTCAAAGTTGTCATGATGACCTTTCCCAGGAGGCCTAAGCAGTTGCTTGTGAAGGAAGCATTGCTGACAATCTGGATTGAGTTCACATGATCCATAGCCATCACTGACATTGGAACATCAGCAGAAAGGGGAGAGATGATGGTCATTTTGGTTCAATTCTTTCATTGGGCCACTGCTTTCTCCTTGGTGGTGAAGAAGCCAGTATGCCACACAACATATTTGGCACCAGAATCAGCCCATTTGTTATTGATGGAATCTTGTTCTTTGAGGATGGAGATGACCTTCCCACTGATTATAGGCTTCTCATTCATAGTCATGACTGTTCCAAGGAACTTGTTGTAGGTGGCATCAGACTGGAATAAACAGATCATGTTCCAAGGTCAGTGAAGGGAACATGGTTGATGACAGTATTCACTTCACCAGAGTTGAAGACAATCCTGGTGACCAGGCGCTCTATATAGCCAAATCCATTTCCTGTGACCTTTACCACTGTGCCTCAGGGACATTCTGGCACTTCATAAGAAGATGTGGCTGTCTCTGGAATGGGGCAGAATAGAGTCAAACCACATATACTTTTAAAGTTGTGCTAGCACATAATCTTTGGATTTGGTATTTCATTGTAGTTATTTTAAAATTGGCAAGCGTGGAATTGCAGTAGGGTTTCCCATGCAAAAAGTAACCTTGGTGACACATTGGTTGTATCTTGAAGGAAACTACTAGGAGCAGCATTTGTTGCTTTGTTCTAGTCTTCATACTTTTATAGCCACACACTTTTACTTTCTTTCCTTTTACTTGCAGATCCAGATCAGGTGCTACAGTAGGATTTAAAGAATACAGTAAATTTAACTGGGGACTGTATACCAACTTGTACTGAATGCATCAAATTTCCATTGCTCATCAATTTTGTCCAGAATGTGTTTGGATTTAAGGTCCTAGTCAGTGTGTGCTTTTATTTGAAGGATGCTTGTAGGATGTATGTAGTAGGACGCATATTGGTTAGCTCTTAGCTATTGTTTCACCTCTACTGCCCAGCCATTCATCACCCTCATTGCATGTTTCAATAATGGAGGAGTATCTCTAGGAAAAGTGGAAGGACTATAGATGGAAAAGATAGTACAACAACAAAATAAAAAGCACTTCAACCTTGGGCTCATTAAGCAACTTCAGGTTCTCAATAACCATGCAAGACTTCCTGTAGTTTATTTCATAAACTTATTAAAAAGGGAGATGATTAGATATGAAGTGAGCTTTGACCAAACCCTTTTTTTCCAAAAAGCAAAATTGTTTATAAGAACCAATTCTAACTTTATTAACCACTCACAAATTACCAATGAAGAGATCTAGTGAAACTTTCTGAATAATAGTTCAATCTCTCCTAATGTGCAGTTACTTTGTTTGTTTGATTACAGTGATTATAGTGTTCATTAGTACTGACTGGGTAGGTGCAGTGGCTCATATCTTCAGATAAGCTACAGCCTGGGAAATCTCACAGCTTCTATTTTCATCAGCTTTAAACCATACTTCCCACTCCTCTCAGTGTCAGCAGCTATTCCTTTAGCATAATATTTTTATCACTGTAATTGTGATGGAACAAAAGCAATTCCTGGTTGTTCTTGCCTTCTAGTTGTCCCAGTTATAACTCTGGTGACAGAATTGGGTTTTTGTCTCCATGGGCCAGGTTAAGTCAGTGTGAATGTATTTCTGGCGCCTTCATAGTGTATCTCAGCACAGCAGTCAGTTGGAGGGAGCAGATCTGGATGTTGAACTTGGGTGAAGTGATTTAAAAACATGTTTTTAATGGTGGTCCAAATATATCTCTTAATTGAAACCCACTTAAGCATATGTGATGTTTGAAATGTCTTCATAGCTTCACAGTTGGTCAGTATAGGAGAGTGGTTATGCCATTCGTAAGCCAGCCAAGATGAAAATCTGTGCCATGGACCAGCCTTAAACAGATGCAGTTCAGCCCTCCTCAGGCTTTGTCAGTATGTACTTGATAGTTTCAGGTAGTCTCAGAGCATGAACTTCTGAAGCTACACATCTCATAGAACTTGAAGGTGGTTTAATTTGAGTGACTCAGGGACTATTTAAATATCTGGAGAGCCCATGATGGGAGCCTTGATTATGTTCATTACACATGAATATAGGTTCTCTGTTTTAACAAAATCAGATGGTTGCAGTTTGGAATTTGAACCTAATTTGCTGTCAATGTTTTTGAAAGTCTTTGAAAATGTGATATTTATGTGCACACAAAGATGTCCCAGTTATCTCCAAAAATAACTACCAAAAGTATATGCTGTAAATCATAGCTTGGACATCCAAAAGGCTTTCCTTCTCTGTCTATTCATGAATCTTCTTTTCTTTGTATTACAATTAAGTTGTATAGTCATCCTTTGTAATTGTCAGCCTCTGCCTAACTTGCTTTGTGGGCTTGAGCTACTCAACTTATTAAACAGTTACCCTACTGTAATTTGGATTGTAACAATCTCAGATAATTGTTATGGAAATTTAGTGATGCTAGGTATTGAGTAAACAGCATCTTCATTAGTTTCCCCATTTCCTTCTTATACTTCTGGATTTTGAGAAGGGTTCTGATCCAGCAATGTTGGCCTGTTGGGCACAGGTCACACAAAAGGCACAGAAGGAGAGTTTCTGTCAAAAGAGAGACAAAGTCCCTTCTGTTCCCCCCACTCAATTGGCTCTGTTAATATAGAAACAGAAGACAAATTTTTGGTTGGGTATAGTCACCAAGGTTTTCTTTCAAACCTAGAAGTCATTGGTCACTGAGTCCTTTAAGCTATCTCTGCAGTTAACACACTTTCTACATGGGGGTTTTATTTGGGTTTTTCTCACCTGTCTTCTTTGTCAGATTTTGAACATTTGAGATCAGGGGTCATGTCTCAGTTACTCTTCATGGAACTAAAATGTGTCCAATATGCAAGGTCTTTAACTTAGAAAGAAATAGAGATAAAATATTCTAAATTAAAGGAAACATGCCAAATGCCTCGACAGTAAGGATAGGTGTTTTAAACACACCTGTAGTTTTATTAGAGAGAGAAAGAAGGCTTTTAAAAAATAAAGGGCAAATCAACTAGATATAAAAGAACAAAAAGTCTGGGTTTATGTTTTAGAAAATATTTTAGCAATAAATATTGTTGATAGAATTCTTTGGCATTTGGTGTTTTTGTCTTTTCTGTCAAAATAGTTGTCATAAGTAGGGCTGTAAAATATATTATATTTTTGTAATATTAATATTAATGCAAGGAATTCAAAGGTTAATGATAATGCTGTAAGATGCAGTTGCTAACAGAATCAGAAAGTGTAGGTTTTTGTACTCTGTAAATGAGGTTTCAATTGAATTCAGTTTTCTGATTGGCAAAACTAATTCCATTTGAGTTATTCATTATAAGTGACTCATTGTTTCAGTTACATTACAGGATAAGCTAAGCCTAATAACTGTTTACATGATTACTATTATTAATTTTACCTGAGGTGTGAATTTTTTCAGATGAAAGAAGAGAAAATTTCCCACAAACACTTGCAGGTATATTTACCCATCTGTAAGTAAAATGATAGCCAATGAAGGCAGTAGTAAATCCACTGACTGTCAGTTACATCATATACATACTCTCCCACTCAGCTCTCTTTACCTTCTCAATGGTCACTTTCCAAGGAAGAAAACTGAAAGTCATAGTTTCTTCGAGATCATATACCTAAGTGCTACTTTTTGGGTGCTCTCCTTTCCTGCATAAATACCCATAATTTTAGCATCTATACATCTCCTTGGAAGGAGGGAAAGAGAATTTTAATGTAATATTGGAAGCACTTGCTGTTTTGGGGAATGTCATGTACTCAGTGTGACCTGTTTACAGGTACTTAATTTGTCAGTCTCTTTTTTAACTTCTCTTTTTGTGCTTTCTTCTTTTGCTTTTGGATTTAGAGATATCATTAGGAGAATAGGCTGTGAATATTATTTCATATGACAGTTTAGGCTTTGCTATATAGGTCCTTTACCCTATTACTGTTAATGGGATAAAACAAAGAAACAGTCTCAGGACTCCTGTGTACACCTTGTGTCTTGAAATAGTAATTTCATCACTTTCTTCACCATTTCCTCTGAGTGAACTGACATCTTCAGGATAGGAGAAAGCTCCCTCAGGTAATCCTCATGAAACTATGTGTATGGATAACTGGAAAAGTTAGAGTCCTCAAAAATCCCAACTCACAGTGAGAGTGTGGTGGTGATGAAAGCTCAGGAGGCCTCAGACTCAAAACACAGATGGAGACCTCAACCTATGATTTGCAGATTGGAGTATCTTTCTGGGACAGATGCTGAGACACAGTCAGGTACTGAGGTGCACAATCAGTGGATGAGTGTGTCTTCTTGAGAGAGAATGACACCCCATACTGCAGAATTTTTAATCCTTGATGAATTTTGCATGGCATGTTATGAGAAGAAGATTTTTGATGAATGATAGTGGTGGGTGAGAAGGGGGATTCTGGAAATGAATAGGGGTTTTCCAGTTATTGGAGCAACTCCTCTTTTCTGTCCTCATATGAGGCTTTCTCTTGAGGAGTGACAGCCATCTGGATAAGGATAATGAAATAGAGATGGCATTAAGTCATTATTAGTGGTCATTTCAGTAAGATGTGCTGGACTCAGATGGCTTAGGTGGTCTTTCTGTTCTATAATTTTTGAGGTCTCATGATATTCCCTTCCAGAAGGTTCTGAGGTTTTATCAGCATTCCACAGCATGTTATCTGCTCTTCTCACATGTTGATCTAGCAAACCTCCACAATTTAACAAATTAACTTTACCATGGATGCAATTGACTCCAGTTGTGGAATGGAATCAAAGTTTAATATTAGCAACAATAAATAGTATGTTAGAGTTTTCATACGCTTTCTCCTTATATTGTTTGAGTGGTATTAATAAGAGAGAAATATCCAATTTTACTGTCCTCTTTGCATCCCAGCTTTCTTTTTAGAATGCTAGCATTGTTTGTAGAGAATTGTGGTAATACAATCAAGGGCTAAAATGGAGACTCAAGGGAAGCTAAACATCATGCCACAAAGTAGATAGTGGAGAGTTAGGGGTAATGGGTGACCCTTATTTTAAATCATCAAAATGATTAAAAGATACTCAGAATGCACACATATTTTCTAAACATCAGTGAAATAAATAGCCAAGCACCATTTTAAACTCTCCCTGATGACAGGAAAATGTTTGGCTTATTGTGTATAGTAATGGACATGAGCTACTAGCTAATATTTGAACTGACAATGGCTTTCAATGTTTTCTCTTTTGAGCCTTCTGAACATATGTAACTGGAGGGTAGTGGCACCTCCTGTTACCATGTATGTGTGAGGCTGGCAAGAGAGAGAAACTGGCAAGACAGCAAAGATTAGTGTGACATGTAGGTGTTAGGATCTAGATGTTTTATTTGTCCTTAAAAGAAATAAATTCACTTCCTGGAATACAAAGTTGACAGATGAAGATGTTAGACTAAGCAATTCTTTTATGCTCTAGTCCCACAGTGCTGTCACTCAATTCAGTTTGACCCAGAGTTTCCTCATACATTTATGCAGATTTTTAGCAGTATAGTCTTCTGTCAGAATATACTTTGGTCAGTTTACTGAGAGAGAATGAATGGTTCATGTGAAAAAATTATAATCAGTTGTTGTTAAAAATTTCCTCTGGACTTTTTAATACGCAGAGACAAGAAACAAAGTTAGCATGCATTTGATGTCAGGCAGTCAGTGGATACTTACAGTGTGTCTATGTACACAATCTGGAGTAGGGAGAGAAGGATGGAGTGAGAATAGCTCTTCCCTGTCTGGGACTCTGAACACTGGCCCCAGAGCAGCATGCTTGTGTAGTTTTGCAAGCTCCTGGATGTCAATATTTACTTACCATCTCTCCACTAAACAGTTATTTTAAATTTCCAAAAGAATTCTGTTAACATTTGCTTTGGTAAAGTAGGGATTTGGTGTTTGAAAGTAACAATGTTTGTTTTGTGTTTCTTTTCAATTATTTATTTTTAGTTTGGGGCAGGGGTTCAAATTGAAGTGGTCAGGCTTCCTTTAAGTGTCATTACCTGATGAACCATCACAAAGGATCCTGTTTTGGTTTTTGAGTCTGAGAAAATTCTTCCCTGGATTGACTAGGGTCACATATCAGTCACTGTGAGTGTTTGTGTGTGTGTGTGTGTGGGGGGGGTTGTTGGGTATTAAAAGTGTAATTAAGTGGGAGGATTTCTCTGTAGAGAGCTGCTAAGGTAAATAAGAGTGATGGCTATTCATTACAAAGTGCATCTAAACATGTAAGATGGAAGGCTAAATGTTAATTGAAACTGACAGTATTGCCTGTACTGTCTTGATTGGGGAGGCAGCCACATTTTCACTAAGGCCTTTGAACGCTATTGCTTCTGAGTTTCATTTCTGGGAAACTAGAAGCAGGTTTCTTCTTTGCTAACACTAAAGACACCAGAGCTTGCAAGGTACCACTCCTTTCCTCTGCTGGTGGCTCTTCATCTGATCCCATTCTTCCTTTTTCTTAATCACTGAGCTACATATTTAGTGCTTGTGTCTTCCAACCTGTTAAAGTTCCTGGTCTTCTCTGCAAAAATAAAAAGTTCCCCAAAGGCTCACCTGAGACAGTTCTCTTTAATGAACATTTAGATGGACTCAAGGATTCTTTTTCAAATCAACATAACAAAAACTGATAGAAGCCTTTAAGGGGTCACAGAAAACTTGATGTCATTGCTGTCAGAGGACTAGTGATACTATATGGCAAAAACCAAATAAATGCATTCATGAGATGAACAAAACTGTGAGAGACCAATTAATTATCTATCTATCTATCTATCTATCTATCTATCTATCTATCTATCTAGAGACACACACATATATATGTATGTGTGTGTGTGTGTGTGTGTGTGTGTGTGTGTGTGTGTGTGTGTAACAAGTATTTCATTAAAACACACAGGACTTTAATTAGCATGAACTAATGTACATTCACGCTCAATGTTTCTCCACTTTTTGAGTATTTTATGAATCCTCATATTCCTGCAGGAAAAGCAGGAATATGCGTCCACCTTCACACATGAAAGCAAAGACTCAGTCCTTACAGGGTTTCTCATAGGCACTTCACTGCAGACATTAGACAGGAGTCTCTGTGCTCTGACTCATGGCTCTTTGTACATTTCTATCAATGAGATGTCTGACTGAAACAACTGTGTTTATATGCGATCACTGAAGCTGAGTGGGAGGCACAGTTTCGCATTAAATATATTTAACTACCTGCAAATTTCCAGGAGGCTTATCCTTTTTGTACTAACTGCTGAATGGCAATCTCCATGAACAACACTACACATGGAGTAGGTTCCTAGTAAACAGTTGCTAAGTGAATGGATGAGTAAGAACGCCACCACTTCTAGATGGTTTACCATGCAATCGCCAGAATGTACCAGGAAGTCACTCTTTATTAAGATGATTCAAAATGACTTGGGTAGATTATACAACTCCTATTTATAATGTTTTTGGTTAGTATCAGACCCTCTTTGCTGATTTATTTTGCTTAGACCAGCACATTTAGAGTAGTTTGGTTCTGCATTCTTTGAATAGCCCCTTTTAGAAAACATTATTGTCTGCATCCTTAACACAGGAAGGGGTTTCTCTGTGCATTCTAGGTTAGCCTTAAACTTTCTGTCTTTCTGCTTCAGCTTCCCTGGTGCAGGTATTACAGGCGGGCACCGCCACACCTGCTATATTTGTAGCTCTTAAAGGATACATGGGGCCCTGAACGTAATGATCCTGGGACCTAACCTACATCATCAAATTGTTCAGTTAATTTAAAGAGGTAGCATATTAATACTTACTTGAGAATAAAAAGGAAAAAGAAAATCAAAACATTGCCACATAAATACTTAAACATTTAAAATGTTCAAATTATATACCAACTAAAGTATAAAAAGAGAATTCTATTTAGTAAAATATTAATCACAGCCTGAGATATTTTATACAATCTTGGTTTGAGCAGTTTTGAACTCAGTTTGTTTTCCTCTTCCAAAAAACATTCTAGTAAACCTGTCTACTGAGGAAGTGTAGACACCAAAATGAACAAATTCACTTGGGAGTGAAAAGACATCTTCACACTTCTCAAGGTCTCCACAGATTAATGGAGTCATTGACAAACACATCAGGTTCTTTAATACAAGCACAATGGTATACTCTGTTGGACCTGTGCTCCCTGTGATACAGAGAGTTGCGAGGCCATAAATGATGGGACATCTAAGAATTAGAATCCCTGCCATGGGTACCTATCTTGATATGTGAGTGCTGAAAGGGCTTTCCCTAGCTACATCCTGGAGAGATTAGGCACTCTGAGCATGTCAGCAAGCATCCTCTTTGGCTGTCTTGCCCCTTGCAAGACATACATTGGCACAGAATAAACAGATCACAATTAAATAGTCTATTTATTTAATAACTTTGGAAAACAAGAGAGAGTTTGGAATTCATTCCTAAAGGAGGTTTCCATGAAACTGCATGTTATAGCTTTGGCAGAACTTAGGCAAATCTCTTATCGTAACACAATTATAGTCTGAATTTGTTTATAACACGATCAAATTTTGGGAGCTTTAAGTCTCTTGAATATGAACTAATACTAAGGAGAACCACGTGATGGCGATTTTCAATTTACTGCAGATGGCTGGGATAGAATGTTTCGGTTAATCAAACATTAGAGTAGCTTAGAGAGTACAGGATTATTTTGCTGGGGTCATTCAAGTCCATTAACTAGAATAAAACAAAATTTCTTGGCATGTAAAATATTGTGAGCATATGTGAATTAAATTCCATGTTTATTCAGAAGGCCCCTTCAGGTACTAGGGAGGTTCTGGGTTATCAATTGAGGCACATGATTTTCTGTTTCCTTGAAAATAGGTTTGACTACTTGGCATTTCTAGTTCTCCCAATTCTGGATAAATTAATGCCTGTATTTCTTAGCCTCAAGATTATAGCTTTTGCCTTTAGTCTACAAAGATCCTGGATGTCAGTAAAATAGGGATCATGCTGTTTTAAAGCCTTTGATTAGGATGGGGATTTGACCTGATAAGTTACTGCTCTTAAATGTACGTTAATGTCACCAGATTAGAGAGCTATAGGTATTTACAGTGATTTTGAAAAATTTAATATTATGAGGGAAAAATAGTCTAATGTCATATTCCTACTTCAGAGTCACACACTCTGGTGTCTAATAAACATTCCAGGCTGTAGAATGCTCAGTTGAAGAAATTGGTAAGTGAGGATCATTGTAATGAAGTGAGGTTAGTTTTATGTCTGAGTAGTATTTTACTTTAATATCAATGGTCAAATGTTCCACTGACCTCTGCTACTTCTAATAGAGAATGGTTCTCAATTTTATATATTTAGATATTCCTCCCCAAGAATTTAACATTAACATTCCAGTATTATTAGAATTTACTTATAACTTGGCAAATGGGAAACACAGCAAGCTGAACAAGGGAGTGCATACCTGTAATACCAGATTTGGGAGGTTAAGGATTCCAAATTCCAGGCCAGCATGGGCTACATAGCCAGGCCCTGTCTCAAAGCACTAACACAAGCAAAACAAATTAAGGCAGTTCCTCACTGCTTGCCCTGGTTTTCACATGCTCACATGCTATTTTCTGACTTCAGTAAACTTTTCAGTTGTGGTACCAGCAGTAGGCAGAGTTGACTTCAAAAGGTCTGTGTGTTTTCATCACGGACATCACTTGGCAATTAATTTATTCAGATATGCTTCTGGACTTCAAGCTGTAGTAACTTTCTCTGCTTTTGAAACATATAAGATAAAAAGTGCCCTCCTCCTCCTCCCTCCTTCCCCTCCTCCTCCTTCACCTCCTCCTCCTCCTTCTCCTCCTCCTTCTTTTACTTTTTATTTTTTCTGAGACATGGCCTTGCTATATAGATCCAAGCCCTGTGGAGCTTGCCGTGTATACAAGGCTAACTTTGAATTTATGATCATCTTCTTGAGTCTACCTCCTTAGTGCTAAGATTATGAGAATGAGGCATTGCACTTGTCTATCTTTTTTTATTTTAAATTGAAATGTGATGATGTTTTTTGATTGTTTTCTGTATGCTTTGAGCTGAATTTTTATTTTGTTTTTTTTTTTTGAGATAGTCTCTCATTATGTAGCCTTTGGCCGGCCTGGAACTCACAGAGATCCCAATGCTTCTGCCTCCTGAGCTCTTAAAGTTGTGTATCACCACACCCCACAGTTGAGTTTATTTTATTTTAAAGAGAATACATAAACAAGCTGTTGTAACTCCATTCTTTAGACTTGATGTATTGCATTGCTTCCCACAGCAGAGCTTGCCATAGAAGCTTGGACTCTGGGTTTCCCCAAAAGAACAAGATTGTGTATTTTCGAGTCTTAAAATTTTAGACTTTTAAAGGATCTTACTATTTATTATTATTTGAGCTATGGTAAAATTGATATGATAGCAACCAGTATAATGATTTATATTTAGTGTGTTCATTTATGAGAAGCCCTTTGTATAATGGTGTTAATAAGCCTGTGGAGTGAAATTCTCATCATATTTTATTTGTTGTACATCATATGTGAGCCATTTTATTTTGGCATTTAAAGTCAACAGGTATGCAGGTAATAGAGTAATAGAAATATTTTCCCATTTTGGGTTTGCCATAGAAATTTTAATGAAATCTTAAAATGATTTCTGAAAATGCTAACATGCTTTACCTTCAGGCTAAAGGAGATTAGAAACTATAAACAAAAACTTGCATATGTGCAAAAAAGATAAACAACTTTGAGTTAAGATTGGGCCAAAAAGAATTTGCCTGGAAGACCAAACATTGACTTACAACCCCTTAGTAATGTAAGTCATAGGCCATTGTTCAAAGGCATTTGGACTGTAGTTTGTATGTTTAATCAGAAGTTCAGGTATCTTCACCCAATCTCTAGCTCTCATGCTACTATTCTCTGATACATATTTTATGTTTAAAAGATTTCCCCTTGTGTGTGTATATGCACATGTGTGCGTGTGAATACCTGTAGAGGCCAGGAGAGGGCATTGAATCCCCTAGAGATGTAGATGTGGGTGGCTGTGAGCTTCCAGAAGTGGGTGTTGAGAAGCATGCTCTAGCAGTAGCAAGTGCCCTTATAGGCTGAGACATCTTTGCAGCCTGAACATTATCTTTTAAATTGCTTTCCCAAGTTCTTGAAATCAAGAAACATATCTATAGTTATTTTAGGAGGAAATAAAAATTTGGCCCTCGATTTGTGGTTGTAAAATTATCAATTACGATAAATTCTACTAGAGAATTTCCTGTAATTATTTGAAATTCTTTCAGAGTGGTGGATACATCTAAAAGGCAATTCTCGACACAGCTTGACAACAGTGTAACCTAATGGGCAGCAGTATGTGAAATGGGTTTCAGTGTTTTTGAATTTCCACACTTTCTGATTCCTCAATTACATCCTCTTCCCCCATGAGCTAGACATGTTGCACTTCCATCTGCTGTGTGCTGTGGACGCGTCACATTTATTTTTGTAGGATATTTTTTAAATGAGTTTCGGGAGCAGCTGTTTCTGCATTCGTGCTTGCCTTCTTTTTCCTTTGCACGTATAGGGGGGTGCATCCCTGCTGTCCCTGTGGGGTTTGCATATCTTTGGTTCAGGCTGCTGCACTGTAATGCCTGATAATAGGAAAAATGCAGCCAGCTAGCTTTTTTCCTTAGTTCCCTAGTATATTTCTGTCAGGAGCACAGCTGTGCTGCAGGGATCTGGCTAACCCACCAGCTCTTACTAAGTCTCCCTAGGATATTTGGGTGCAAAGCAAATCTATGCAAGTCTCTCTCTCTCTCTCTCTCTCTCTCTCTCTCTCTCTCTCTCTCTCTCTCTCTCTCTCTCTCTCTCTCTCTCTCTCTCTCTCTCTCTCTCTCTGTCTGTCTGTCTGTCTGTCTTTCTCTCTGATACTTTGTGATTCAAGAGAAGTGTCTCCTGAAATTTCATTTGTTAAATTGGTCCCTGGACTGTGAAAATCTTCTGAGGTGGTGGACCATAGCAGTTGGGGCTACTTTGAGAAAGGTGGGTCACCAGAAGCATGCTTTTGAAGCAAGTCTGGGACCCTGAGCATTTCCTATCTGTCTTTGCTTCTCTGCACTCCAAGGTTAACTCTTTGCTCTATCACATATTCTGTTCCATGACATTCTGCATCATGATACGATGCTCTGCCACAGAGCCCAAAGCAAAGAAGCCAACTGACCAAGGACTAAAACAGACAAAACCAGCCATTGCTCTTTTTTTCTGTCTATTTCTGGAATCTTGCTGCAGTAGTGCAAAAGAGAACATATCCCCTTAATCTATCCTGTGCATCCACATGCTGTATTGGCAGTTACTTGAAGAAACTGGTTTGCTATTGTCCACAAATGGAGCATTTCAGCTTTGTTTTCCACTTATGAAATGACTACAACAGGTAATTTCACACTTTCTAGATAATCCTCACACATTTCTTGCCTCATTATTTACCCAGTCTTGATTTTTCTGTCTATCTCATGTCTGAGATACATGTCAAGGAAGGAATGAGGATCTGAGTTTTTACTACAGATATTCTCTGGCCCTGAGCACTTGACATCTTTTAAAATGCTACCCTTTGAAATAGCCTTTTATCTGAACACTGGATTCAAGAGAGCTGTTTGTCCATCCATTAAAGTGGCTTCTCCAGGAATGCTGAGCACCTCAGTCCCTCAAGTCCCCTTCTTCTCTGTCACCTTGCAAGCTTGGAGAACAAATTCTGATCCTCCCTTAGCAAATCCCTCCAATCTGCTCTCCCTCTGCTCCCCAATGTTGGTCTTTTGCACATGTGTCATTTTAATTTCCCTGTAACTGAACTTCTTGGGGATTCTACATCTTTTCATTTTAATTCACTTTGCCTATAGGTAACAACTCCTTGAAAAGCATTCAAACTCAAGTTCTCAGGTTTGTGCAGAAAAGAACTGCTGAGCCATCTCTTAATCTCTAAGAAATACATATTGTTTTGCAATTAAGATATGCATAGCATAGTCCTGTATTTGCAATGGATATATATTGATCACCAATTGTATATAAAAATCTTAAATACACTTATTGAATAATATAAGATTCCCAACCATCTTGAAGGTAGCACTCTACTGGCTGAAAAAGATGATGTTCAATAAGCAACAAACATTGAAAAGTAATTTCATAGGGGATTGGTAAGGGCTAGAAAATTAACAGGCAGACTGTGAAAAAGAGGAATAGGGTAGGTATATGTTGTAATGTTAATGAGGGTGTTCTGGGTAAAATTTGTCTGAAAGCAAATGTTAGAAGAAAGTAGAGCTAGCTATTAAATATGGAGAGGTAATACAATCATTCCAAGTAGAAGGAGAATGCACAACAAAGGCCAGAAATGTACCTGGTAGGGGAATGTGACTGCAAAGGTAGAGTGGGAAAATGTGGAGAGGCAGTGCAGATGGAAATAGAAGAGAAGATGTGGACTTTGGAGAGAATTTTCAAAAGCATTTCCAGTAAAAAAGGATTAGGAACAGGTAAAGTAGAATGGTGCCATGAGCTGACTAATTTATGCTTGAAAAACAGTCACTGGCTAGCATGATGGTGTTGTTAGTGGATAAAGAGAGGTGGGGGAGCACAGAGGAAATCAGAGTCCCTACTAGGTATC
The DNA here is from genome assembly GCF_003668045.3 of Cricetulus griseus. NCBI lineage: Eukaryota > Metazoa > Chordata > Mammalia > Rodentia > Cricetidae > Cricetulus > Cricetulus griseus. Next base: position 70,846,996 of record NC_048595.1, read on the forward strand.
TCTTTGCTGCACAGGCAATTGCTGCTGGTATTTACACATGCATGGTAGCAACAGAAGCAGTGTCTGAACCTGTATGATACTTGAGTGCTCAGTAGCTTCCAGTGGGGGTGGGCCAGAAAGGCCTGCTACTCAGTCTTATCTCACATAATCCACTTTTCCCCCAGAAGAGGGACATAATCACTATTCTTATGCATGTAGTGACTTCATAGTCATCTTTCTTCATATTTCTATCATCTATAGGTGAATCCCTAAACAATAGGATTTTCTTATTTCTGTTCTTTTTAACATGGAATAAAATTGTATGTAATCTTTTCATGTGGCTTTGGCACAATCTCATGTTTTGTTTATGAAGTCTGATGACATTTTTGCATTTGCTTTTGAATATACAGTGGTACATTTGTATAAGCATGCCTTTGGATATACAGTGTTGCATTTGTATAAGCATGCCCTTGGAGATGGGATAGGGGGCTAGTGGCGGGCAGGGGAGGAGGGGAGAGAGAGGGAACTGGGATAGACATGTAAAACAAGCTTTTTTCTAATTTAAATAAAAAATAGAAAAAAGATGGCAAGAAGAAGAAAAAAGCATGCCTTTGGATATACAATGTTGCATTTGTATAAGCATGCTATTTGATATATAGTGTTGCATTTGTATAAGCATCCCAGGCTTTTATCTGTTGAGCTACTGGAAGATATGTCCACTGACCCTTGGCCATTTTTGAATAGTACCACTATGAGCACTGTATTTTATTTTGTTGTATACAAGCATGTGTCTGTCACTGACAGTAGAATCATATGGCTTCCTCTGTATTTATTGAGCACTAATTCTCTTTTCTTGGGAAGTGTCTGTTTATTTCTTTTGTGTATTTTTCAACTTGATCACCACCATTTTTAAAAAAATGTATAAGACTTCTTTATATTTTGTTGGTATCTTCACTTGCCAGTTGTGTGCACTCTAGATGTTCTCACTTATGTAACTTGTTATCTCCTGTGTGGTTAAAGGATTTTTAATGCAGCAACATTTGTTGGTCTTTTCCTTTATAGTTCTTTTCATGTGTTGTTTAAGATACGCTTTTCTGCCTTTCAAGAGAAAGATACTCATTAGAAAAGTTGTATAGTGTGAATTTTTATGTCAAGGTAGTCAGTCTACTTGGAATTAATCATTGTGTGGTGTGAGGCAGGGTATTGTCACTGTTCTAGAGGTCATGGGATCTGGGAAATGGAGCCAATAAAATTGGGGGACTGAAGTCTCATGCAATAGCCAACTTTTGTATCAAATACGTTGTACTCCAAGGGTTATGAGGGAATCACACTAGTAGTACAAGCCCAATGGTAAGTTGCAAGTAGCTGATAATCCAAAAACCAAATCATGGTTGCCACTTGTAATGAATAAAGCAAACTCATTCCTATCCAGTACACTTGGGAGGGGCACAAAAACACATTCCAAGAACAGTTTCATGGTTTTGAAGAAACTGAGGTCCCAAGACTCTTGTCTTGGTTTCCCAGAGTTTTCTCACAATCATGGAGAAATCTCCTCACACAACTACATTCTTGAACTGTATACTGACAGGGTATGAGTTTTTTTTTTTTTTTTTCCCAAATTAGAATGCCATTTCTGTGGTTTTTTATTTCTGTTGCTACTGCAACATTTTAAATAGTACTTTTTATTTATTTAATAAAATATTTTTGTATTATGGTGAGAGTAATAATTACTGTTTTTGAGACAGGATCTCACTGTGGTTGGCCTGCAACCTCATGATATAGACCAGGCTGGCCTCAAACTCACTGAGATTCACTTGCCTCTGCTCAGGAATTAAAGGCATGTGGCATGACCCTGACCCATGACATTATTTTTGCCTCATTACTACTACTAATCCTTCTGCAGCTTAAAATAATTGTTTTGTACACTAAACCACCTCATAAATACTTAGAGGCATTGCTAGTAAGTAATGGGCTCTGAATTTCACCAAGTAAAAGGAAACAATTATGATAGGAGTTGTTAAGACTGCTCTCAGGATTGTAAGGCTGGGGTGTAGTCTGAAGATTAGATTGAAATCCTAGCATCATTTGTGATCTGATGCATGTGTGTTTCTCATATGGAGTTGGTATGTTAGTATGAAGTAATGTTACTAACAGTTCCAGACTTTATGTGTCGTATTTCCACAGTATGGAGGCTATTGCCATTCCTCTTTCAAGTTTTCATTGGCATGCTTATTTGTGTGTTTATTTTATTTTCCTTTTTCCTTTTCTTTTCTTTCTTTTTGGCTTCATGTAGCCCAGGATGGCATTGAACTTACGTCGCCAAGGTGGAGCTTGGTTTGCTGATCCTCCTACTTCTGTATCCCAAGTCCTGGGATATGTCAGTGTGCCTAGCTCATTGACATGTTTAGAACAGGTTTCCATAAACAATGGCAGGTTCTATTGCAAAACATGGCTGTGATGGAAAAACATAACTTACATGCTATGCTTTGCATCCATAGTGGCTCCATGAATTAGAGCACAAAGTATGGCTATGCCTCTCTGCAGGCTCCATATCACATCTAGGATTCCATTTCAAATATGTCCCTGGCTCTGTGGACCTTACTCAAATCACATCTGATTAAGATTTCACTCCTGTCTAAACTGGCAGGATTGGTGAAGCCTTCCTAGTCATTCTGCCAAATGCCATTCTCAACATCAAGGGACCTCTGTGAGTGCTGTCTACAGTAATTGCTATGGCTCAGTTACACTTCTGCTTCTGCTATGAATTCTGCTGCCGGTGTGGTTATGTGATGCCAACAAAGTCTAAAACCCATGGAAGTGGTGATATAGGAACAACATAATATTGAACACTAGATTAAGATCTCCATAAAGTTTCAATACAGTATACTGCACCATTATTAAGTAAATAAGTGATCACTAAAATTCTGTTCTTCCAAGATGGATCTGAGACAGCAAAATTGACTCAGGCTATTTCCCCTCATTTACTATTTTATTTTGCATTGGAAAAGAAGTCTATCTAATTTGAATGATAGAAAATGTCAATAGTGAAGGTGTTTCTTATCATTTCTTCATAATAATCTATCCATTGTTGATTCTAAGGAAAGTGTGTTTGAACTAGATTCAAGAATGTCATATTCTATCAACTAAAATAGATCCGATGAGGTTTTTCTACCATAACCACAGCACACACAACCTCTTTTTACTTAGCTAATTTAATTGTCCTAAGTGAATTTTGAATTCTCTGTGACAGATGTGATCAAGGCCAGAAGGTTTATGGTATGTCCTGTGATTCTGCTCTGCTCTAATACAGAAAAACACTGGCAGAAATGACAGTAATTGAGCTAGTTTGTTTACTTTTTAAAGTTAGCAAGAAACAACATCTAAAAAAATGAAAATGTCATTTTGGAGTAGGGTTTAAGAAGTTTCTGAAAGCCATGGCAAGGCTGCTTCTCTAGAAGAAGGTATAGCCAGAATCTCCACCCAGTTTGACTGGAGGTTAGGACAGTGTGGACAAGTGCACCTGGCAAGTATAGACTGAAAGAGTCGGAATATGCAGAAAGATATGCAGAGGTAGCCAGAAAAAGAGCAGGGAGGAAGCTTCCAGCTTGATTTTAGCTTGCTTTTTCTCTCTGAAATCAAAGAGGTTGTCACTGTCTTTACTAAGCAAGAGAATGGAGGAGGAGGAAGGCTGTATGCCCATTTGTAATATCAGGGAGTAATATTAGTAAAAGCAGCTTTGACTCAATATTGCAATTGTTCATGAAAAGTGAAGCTGAGTGCTTCTAGAAGATGTGTTGAGTTGATATAATTCACATGAAGCGCCACCATGCTCTAATTTTCCACAGTACCATGGGAGACCAAGCCCCAGCTGTATCAGTGGTTCTCAGTCCTCCTAATGCTGCAATGCTTTAATATAGTTCCTCCTGTTGTGGAGACCACAACCATAAAATTATTTCATTGCTACTTCATAACTGTAATTTTGCTAATGTTATAAATTATAATATAAATATCTGAGATGCAGGATATCTTATGTGTGACCCCCCCAAATGGGTCACAACCCACAGGCTGAGAATCACTGAACCACTGAGCTGCTTTCTATGTCCTGAGCTGTTCAGAATGTTTTTCTCACTATGCCTCAAAGATTTATTTTATTTTAAAACTTGTTTTATTTTATTCTGTATCTTTACTGTTTTGCCTGCATGTATGCCTTAGTGCTTGCAGAGGTAACAATAGGGTGTCAGAAACTCTGGAGAGTTTTAGATGTTTGTAAGCTACCTTGTATGCGTTCGGAATGAAACCCAGGTCCTCTGCAATAAGCTCCCTTAGCCACTAGGCCATCTTTTCAGCCCTTATATTTATTATATCATTTATTATTATTATTTATTTTATGTGTATGAGTATTTTGCCTGCAAGTATGTATGTCTATGTACCTAATGCGTGTGGTTCTTCTGAAGAAGAGCATCAGATTCCCTGGGACTTGAGTTATAGACAATTGTGAGCTGCCATGTGGATACTGGGGATTGAACCTGATCCTCTCAAAAAGCAACCAGTGCTCTTAAGTGCTGAGCCATTTCCCTAACCCCACATTTTGTTATTTTGAAATCATATGTCTGTGAGTAGGTGTACATATCTGAATGCTGGTGCTGAGTCCAGAAGAGTACTTTGGACCTTTTGAAGTTACAGGGTGTTTGTAAGCCACCTGACATAGGTGTTGGGAACCAAACTTGGGTCCTCTGGAGGCGTGGCGATCTCAGGACAGATAATAAATTTGGGCAATAAGAATCATTTTATAGTTCTTCATGAAAAGGCATCCACTTTTACTTCCATGTAGCTGCAAACACAGAACTTTTTGTATTTTGACACTCAGACAAATCTCAAAAGCAGATATTGTCTAACATAATTAGTTTTCATTAATTGTTTTAGGTGATTTTGTAACATTCTCTATGTTGAGTAACAAAGCCAAAATCAAATCATACTTAAAGCAGGCAGTAATGCAGTTGGCCTGGGCCATTAATTTATAAATGATGCCATGGTCTTTGTCATAATTCTCATGTCCTGCATCAGAGTTTGAGTTGCCGCCAGTGATAGACAGTGTCTCCCCCACCCCCACCCCCATGGCACACACACATGCACACACTAATTGAAGTGCCTTCACAAACTCTGGAATTTGTGATCCATCTGTAACAATTAGAGATGACAGTGAGACATGACAATTAGCGATACAGTCTTAAAAGAACATGTTACTTTGGAAAAAGCTGATAGCTTTTGTTTCCTTGCTAGTATCCATAGAAACTGGCCTGATTTTTCTTAAAAACATAAACAACAAACCCAATAGTACAATTCAGGAGAGTTTCTGTGTTCCTTGTGCTTTTGCTAGTTTCTGTTTGTAATTTTGCTAAACTGACTGTAACCTTAACTTACCTCATATGAAACTCTGCTTTAATGCTCTTAAGGACTATGCACAATGTAGCTTCCATCATCTTTTCAGCCTCTGTGTGTGGCTTGATGAGTTTTTTTCCATGCCCTTTATTTATTTGGCTAATTGACAGTAATTCTGTGGCATGGCTTTGACTGGGAGAACTGTTGTGGTAGCCAAGGCCCTCTGCAATCTGGAGGCAGAAGAATTGGCAGGAAGCAATAGGAAGAGGATTCACATTGCAATCTTTTACTGAAAGTGTGAATACACTCTATGGGTCATCTGGAGGGTATTCAGGTTCTGAAAGACCCATGACCAAGGGAGTTTACTAAAAGGTTCTTGTCTTAAGGAACCCTAGTCAGATTAAAACTTGTCTATATTTCCTTTTGCACTAATGAAAGTTACAGTACAGTCAGCATTGAGGCTCCTATCTGCTTGCTATGCCAGATTTGACTGTAACAGGTTTCACTTTAGGAGATTAGCACCCTTTCCCTGCTAGGGACCACCATTTCCTGGTCTCAGTCTCTTTTAAATGCATGCTCCCTCTTACCAGGAATCTTTTCTTGTGCCTTTGTGCCTACACAACCAGCCAGGAGTTTTGGTGGGCTGTGGGTGGCCTCTCCATTTCTGTTGAACAGCTTCATAAGGAGCCCAGCTGTTCTCTGTCAGGGGTTTTCTCTTTTATTAGTCTCACAAGGCAGGACTGGCAGGGTGCAGCATGTTGGTACAAGATCCCAGCTGTTGTAATTGAGCCCTTGGACTCTCTGATCATTTTAAACTTGAAGAAAAATTTGACCTCATCATAGCATTTGTTTCTGTTTGTTCGTTTGGTTGGTTTTGCTTATCTTACAGTGGAATAATCACTCTAAAATATAAAAAACGGTATGGAGAAAAATTGAAGTTGGATTTGCTTTTAATTTTTTTTTTTAATTTGGTGTGGGGAATTTAAGAATTGAGTAAAATGTGAGTTAATGAGGTTGCAAATAATTCTGTCTGGGCATACCTTTATTTGGTAAACAGCCTAAGCAACGTCAGCAGGATTTATTCACACTTTTAAAAGTAGTGTGATAAGAAAACATTTCTTAAAGGCCCATTGAAAGTGGGGTAGCATTTGAAAGGATTTGGTGCTGCTTAATTAGAAGAAAAACTGCAGCCAAACCCAGATTCTGTTTAAATGTGTTTTGCAATTTTATGTATTTAGCTTTTTTCAAGTTATTTCGGTGATTCTATAGTTGACCAGCTATTGACTAATAGAATCAAACACTTTAAGCAATGAAAATATCCACTTTCACTTCATTGTGGAAGATTGACAGACAATGACATAATACTAATACACATTTATATGTACGAAACGTACTTTATTTAAAACAGGGAACCTTGAGGGAAATGCTTGGTTGGGACTGAGTCATTACCCAGTTAAAAATAACCTTTCCAGGTCATGGCGTTTTGTTTGCCGCAGTGAAATAAGTTTATTTCAGCAGAATGAAGCCATTATTAGCTTGGCAGAGTCCACTTGTCAGAATTTTATGGAGCAGAACACCGTTTGGCTGGGAAATTCAATAAATACTGTAATGTGAGAGGAGTTAAACTCCAAGGGCTGAAGGGGCAAAGAGTGGGGGATTTGTTACTAATTCATAGTTTTACTGCTTGAGTATAGCATTAGGAGAGATGAGGAGTTATCATTAGAGGTCAGGTGGACAAACCTTTTGTGAATTGCTGAGGAACCAGGATGTGTGAGTAAAATAAAAGAATCTTTAAGGTGTATTGGAAGATATAGCCCCGTTTGGAGTGACATAAATATCAGTTTTTCATTTTTCTTTTTTGAAGTTAGTGTCATCCTTACTTGCTGTCCTGTCCTATCTTGGAATTGCTAAAGCATTCGAGGAGAGTTCAAAATCTTGTGACAATCTCCTTCAGTCTTCAGAGCAACACTGTGATGTTACAATCGACCTGAGTCATTTGTCATTTTAACAGCATAGAACCCAAAACATTGGCCACTCTCCAGTGAGGACTGGCTGGCTTCACTTTTAGCAAGTTTGTTTGCATGACAGAGGACTTAATTCCTATCTCTTGTCACAGTTCCACTCTAGGCAACTCATGTAACCTCAGCAAGCCTTGGTTTCTTTATCTGCAAAATAGTGCTAGTAATAGTATTTACCCTAAAGACTAACTTGAAGGTAAAAATGAAATCATACGTAGACATTTAGCACATCTACCTAGCAAATTAAGCATAACTACTTATCATTTCTCAGTTGAAAGTATTAGTCCCTTTCAGATACTTAGAGACTTACTAAGATGAAAGTCTCTAACTTGCTGCTAGACAAACTCAACAAATATGTTTTATGCCATTTTCTGGCTGTATGCCATTATCCATTGACTTTCGAGTGTCAATGAATAAATGTGCTTTGTTCTTTACCAATTAACAATCATCATGTAGGTACTTATTTGTGTTCTGATTTTAAGATTCATCATGCTATGGACATTTACATTTGTTTTATGATTGATAAGTATCTTCAGTAGTGATTTAATATTCTAATTGTGTTGATACGCTGTAATTGGCTTGATGTTATTATAGTCTGTTGAGTTTGCAACAGCAATGGAATCTTCAGTGATGGATAGGAAAAGTTCATTTGGATGGATAAAAATATATGTGGCTTGGAGAAGGAAGCTATTTTTAAGTACAGTGTTGCTGCATACCAGCTTGATATTATTTTCTTACTACTTAGATTATTGAATTTAATAAGAAGAACTATAAAGTATGGATACCCGAGTTTTCATGAATGTGAAAACTGTACTGAGACAGGCTAGAGTCTTTTCATATGTATTATTGAAAAAGATGGGTTGAGTGTACTATACCCAGGGTTTTGAAGAAATTGAGGTTACAAAATTCCATTTATGCAGATGGAAAAATTCAAGAGATCCATTATACAACATGGTGACAGTAGTTAATAACATTGCATTCTACATTTGAGAACTGCCATGGGAGTAGATTCTTAAATGTTCTTATGACAAAACACTGATAAGGATGTGAAGCAATAGATATGCTAAGTATTTGTTTTTGCACTTCCATAGTAGTACATGTAGAAAAATGTGTTGCACATCATAATTGAATAAATATTATTCATATTTATTGTTACAAAAGAAAATTAAGAACAGTTGCTGCCAATATCCTACTTTTACACTGCCTAACTGGGAACTCTTATGGACATACTGGATCTATATCCACAGTGTAATGATGTAATGAAGCTTTTCACATTGTCAGAATTATTTGGACTTTAAAGTTACTGTCCACCATCTCCCTCTGGGAAAGGTGATCAGTGCTGGGTGTGAGCATCGTTTGTATCTTTACTCAACAGTCTGACCTCCTCACTGCCCAAGCTGATTAAGAGCTTTTGAATTCATTTAATTATAATACTTCCCAGAGTCCATTATTGTAGAATTTGGATGCAGTGTGCCATGTAAACTTAACAGTTTAGGAAAATAGCAGTTGGCTATTTTGTACTTTGTTTAGTGCTGTGCGTAGCATGCTTTTCCTGTTTTCTCATATTAATTGGCTGCTGTCTCATTTTAATGAGCTTCTTTCCATTCATCATAAATATTTTGACAAATCTTTTCTCTAGGGGCGTGCAGGTCTCCTGACCTTGTCTCTTCTTTTACTTAATACCTTTATCTCCTAAGGGTATTTTCTTTGAGACTGATAATTTAAACTAATATGGATTAAGAGTCCCCTGCACCTCAGGCTTCAGGCAGGCAGCCTCTAAGCCTTCTAGAGGAATCACCAAAGTCAATTAAAGAACAGCCTCTGGACTCCCAAGATTCTTTAGATAAACAATGCACCTCTTGACAGCTGAGTACAAGCCACTGACAGTAAATTGTATTTCTTTTGCCATTCCGTCAGTCTGAAGGTGTACCAAGGCAAAACATATTTTGAGTCATAAATTGTAGAGTCTCATTCTCAGGGACATCAACGAGTGACTGGGAAGAAAATGGCTAACCCCTCTTCGGTATTGTCCAGTGAAATTCTGCTGTAATTACAGCTAAGCATGGGAGAGGATTTCTTCCCAGAGTAATGGCTCCCCTGGGCATTTTCACTGGAGCATGTTAATTTATACTTACAATATCTGCCCAAACTGATCAATACAAAGTCTGAGATGTGCAGAGCCAAGCATGAGACAGACTCTGATCAAATTTATCTCAGTAATTGTCATGAGTGTAATTGTTGCCAAGCTTATCTTGATGTGATCTTACTCTGTTGGCCATGTATAAAGTGAGGTACAAAGATTGTTTCGGTGTCTGATCTCCATCTTTTGGGAAACACAATATCCTGAGCCTTACAGATCACATGATAATTAGTGTTCATTGAAGAGGTATCATTTAGGCCTTGTCAGCATTCTAGGAGTCTTACCAACTGAAAACCTGTGGAACCTGTGTGACTCATAAGTAGTGTAAAGTATCTCAGATAGAAAATTAAAGGACTTTAGTTTGACAGAAACTGCTCTGGATATTTTCTTTGGATTTCCCCAGATATGTTAATCCTTTGGCTGTCTGAGTAGGACATAATGCAGTCTAAACCCCTTTAGGAGATTCAGACCAGATTATGAACCACTGCATAACAACGGTGTTTGAATTTTTTTTGCGAGTCTTTCTATTGTGCCCAGGAACATAATGTGTGAGCAAATATGTCTCCTTGGCCTGCTGACTGCAGCATTCACAAAACCCCAGGATTTGGCTGAGTTTGTGGAACGCCAGCCTGAGGCACAGAAGCTTGTTTACTGTGCTGATTAAAAGGCAAGCTTGAAATGACTGAGGAGATAGTGGTATTTCTAGCTGTGTGTGTGTGTGTGTGTGTGTGACGAGATGACCCTTGGTGATGTGGTTCTCTCTCTCTCTCTCTCTCTCTCTGTGTGTGTGTGTGTGTGTGTGTGTGTGTGTGTGTGTGTGTGTGTAGAAGGTGGCCTTTCATATGTAATAACATTTTACACTCATTGAAAGTCAATACTAGCTTCACCTTTCCCAGCTAATCCAGATGGAAATTCCATTTAGGAGTACACATTGCTTTTTGGCTCCTTTGTAGCTCCTCTCCAAGATCCTTTGTGATAATGCTAATCTGTCCTGAAAATTTGTGATGTTGGCAGGGCTGAGGGCTAATGGAGAGAGTGTGTGAAGTGCTGAAGGAGGCCCATGGTTGTGGTTAATATCAGAAATTCCAAAAAGAAAAGAACTAGATGTATATACAGAAAAGAAAATGGATTGGAATTGCTTCACTTTGCACTGTTAACAGTTCCATGTTCTTTGTTATTCATAACATTGTTTCCTATCATACTTAGCTGTCAATATTTATTATGCCTTTTCTCAATGCTTGTATGCAGCTGTGTGGCCTCTCCATGTGAGCATAAAGGAGCCTGTTCTCTTACCTAGTTCCTGATACCTGTTAACATTGTTCAATGTACTGAGCAGCTTCTTATTTCATCTTCACTTTAATGTGATAAGCACTAGGCTCAGAGAGGAGATATTGCAATGACATTGTTACCATAGGTAAGTGGGAACCACCTAGGATGTAGGACTGGCCAATACTTTAAGAAGGGCTCACAGGTTCCTTCTGTTGTATAGATGAGATTCTTCAGGGTAGGTTATGTGACATGTATTAGTTTACTTTCTTACTTTTTTGACTGAGTACTTGACATGAAGCAAACTTAGGGAGGAAAGATTTGTCGTGTCTCACAGATTGAAGGGTGAAAGGACAAGGTGCCAAGAGCATGAGGCAGTAGTTGCATTGCCTTGTTTACTCAAGACACAGACAGATGAATGCTGATGCTCCACTTTCTTTCTCCCAGTTGCCTGTGGTTTTTTGTTTTTCTTTTTTTTCACTCAGTCCAGAACTTCAGGCCTTATAATTGTGATTTAGTCTCCTCTGACTAAATCCTGTCAGTTAGATTAAAAGCTTAAGCATTGTACATGCTGCTTGAATTCACCCATTAAAATTAGATTCATAGGACCATATCCTTGGCCAAAGAGATATAAGACTGTAGAGATCAGTAAGTGAAATGAATAAGGACTTCAATAAAATTGGGCTGGTGGGATTGCTCAACAGGTAGGGGCCCCACCAAGCCTGACAACCTGAGTCCAATAGCCATAGTATAAGGAGAGAACCAATTCCTCCTTGTTGCCTTTGATCCATATGAACACACACACACACAGTAAGTAAATGTAAGAAACTAAAATTCCATATGCTATCATCACCTTTATAATTGCTGACCTTCATACAACAGATGTTTATAAACAACACTTAAGCTGGCAAAGTTTTAGAATTCAAAATTAAGGTAAATTTTGCTCAAAATGGACAACATTCTCAGGATAGTTTTGTGGTCTTAGCAAAAGCACCAACTCTCAAATTTTTCCCGAATTATAAAATTGACTTTGATAGGAAACAAAATTGTTTTTCTTTGCACATCTGGGAAAGGAAGCATATCAATTATTTGTAAGGCTACATAAAAATATCCTGCCATTAATTACTGCCAGTCTGCCCTGAAGTCATTTCCCCATTAATGCATGCCTGTTCCCAGAGGAAATATAGCAGAGGGCGAATGTGTTATTACCCAGTTGGGCAATGCCCTGTTTACATTTTATTTTAGGCATACTCACTTAACAGGAAAGCTTTAAGTGATAACTTTGCATAAGAGTTTTTTTTTCTGATGAATGAAATCCTGGACTAACCACTCAGTCATGTTTCTTTCTAAAGGGCTTTTCCTCTGTTTTGTTCTTTTGCATGTAGCTGCAAAACACTGCAGCATCTTGTCTTATCGCCATCACAATGTCTACTTCCTTAAATGCTGATTCCCTGGGGTGTCTCCTTTAACATAGGCAGCATCCCATTTTCTCCTTAGCAGAATGAGCCTCAGTTCAGTTTTGTTGATCTTCCAAAGTACAGCCTCACCATTTAGCTGACCTCAAGTTAACCTTCTTTTCCTTTAGTCTTTCATGAGGGGGGTCATAGAAACTCTATAATGGTTTCTGTAAATATGTGTTCTTCTCTACTCTTAAAACTCACACAATAGAATGCAAAAGCATCACAAAACTAATCTTCTTTTCTCTTCTGCTTAGTTTTCAATTCACTGAGCATTTTCCAATTCAGTCTCTGTGAACTTTCCCTTGTTGCCAAGACTTGAGAATTACCCAGTGTAAACACCACAATACTTGTGAAAATAGTAGTTTATATTACTAAAATAATCATTTAGTGTTACTGATTATTTGATCATGGAAATTCTTGGTTTATAATTGAGGTAATAGAAACAACATGTGGTGGAGGCTTTCCAGTTTTCTCCTCTATGTCTAAGCACTCAAATATTGCACAACCATTCACTGCAGTGTCTTACCTAATTGGCCTTTGCAGAGACATGGCTTTGCTCTGTACACTGTTTTGGGAGTTCAAAGTTATCTGTCCATTTTCTCCAAGGAGAAGACTATCTCAGCATCCCCAGTCCTGCCGCAGGAAGCAGGAAAGCTCCTGGAGCATCTTAATTAAATGTTGCCCAAGGCCTTTATTTTTACTGAAAAAGTAAACAAAGCTTAAAGAGACCACAGTCAGGAAAAAAAGGCTCTTTCCTCAAATGTTGCTTTAAAAATTATGATTTACTCTCTGCTGTTTGCTCTGCAGTATTATAGGCTATGTATTTTAAATACAAACACACAAAACCAATTAGAAATTCCTTCCAAAGGATTTTACAGTGCTTCATTTAAAGCATCTCTAGACATAGCCACCACTAAAGAATTGTACATTTGTTTCACCGTGAGTCATTATGAAATATTGCTCCCTACTGTCCTCATTTCTACCATAGGTGAGTAGGCACTTTAATATTGTCTCTAGATCCACTTTATTACCAATTGAACAATAAAATATCTCTGTAATCAACAACTGACTTATTATTCACCTCTAATGCATTTTCTTTATTTTTCCTGTGCATTTTGATTATATTTATGTTATCTTACTGTGTTTATTTTAGGTTATAAAGCCCTTTACATAGACCCTCAGGCTCTCTGGTACTTCTTTAGCCTCATCCAGTTATCATCCCGCTCTGGTGCTCTGGTTCTCCTTTATCTGTCATTCGTGAGCCCCTGAGGTCACTGCTGTTTTAAGATTACCCATGTGGTATTTATGCTATATATGGCTTTTAGATTAGTGAATGGATCCAAATGTCTTACAGGTATATGATCTTTAATAGATATTTTGGAACGGAAGAGATTAAATGAACCATGTTAATGGGAAATAAAGCTAATTTACTCATCAAGGTAGATTTTCAGAATGTGACCCAACTTTTTGTCACCCTTTATTTTCTCCATTACACATAAGAAAACTGAGCTTGAGAAACTTATCCTAGGTGGGGAAGTTGAAGACAAATAACTATGAAACAAAGTACAGACACTCTATTAGAAGTCGAGAGAGGAGGGTCCCCAAGGACTTCTCTCTGGGTTAGAGTGAGGGAGTAGAGTGGCAGTTGGGAGGAAGGTGCCTCACTGATACTGCATTTGTGTTGTTAGTCCTTAGATAAATAAGACATTCACAGCTGCTAAGGAAGGGATGAGCTTTCCAAATAGAAAGAACCTCTGCACATGGAATGAAAAGTACTTTGTGAATTTGAAATTGCAATTATTTTATTCTGAAGTATTGTGAGAAAAAAATGAGGAAAACAGACATGCTTTAGAAAATCAATTTCTAAATCAATAAAAACCTTGGAATATATTTTAACAATAAAAATTCAATGGTGCGTTTTAAACAGGAGAGCTGTGATCAAAACTGAGTTGTCCAATGTAATTTTGGATTTGGCTTTGGATATACAAATAATGGACCTATTGGGCAGGTTATTCTACAGACTGAAGCAGGACATAAAGCAGATAAAAACTATACAAGCCAGTGGTCCTCCATACACATCATATTAAGTTACAAAGACTAGTAGTATTTGGGCAGAACAAACCCATGGGTCACAGTGAGATAAGATAAGAGCCTAGGGGATCAAGACAGTTACATCCTGCAGGACACAGTGTTAGAGATGAGATGGCTAAGAGAATTCTGGAAGTCTGCAGATCTCCCACAGAGTGGTTCAAAGGACTATTCAGACAATCCCTATTCTTTAAATGATGCTACTTTATATCCTCTTTTAAAATTAATATTACTATTGAAACCCCTGAATGCCATGGGACTGGGATGAGGCCTTCACTGGGGCATGGACAATTTTCCTTTAGCCATATTCCCAAAGAAAAGTGACCTTTCTTCCCTCAGAGCTGTGAGGTGTCAGTAGCTTTTCAGGTAGAGATGGGCCTACTCTCAGGAAAGAAGGGTCCTTGGGAGCCCCTTCCTTACCCACACTGGAATTTTGGCTGGCATGATATTGTGCAAGCAGTTACAGCTTCTGATGGTTGATGTGTGGAATAGGGAAGTCAGGCCACGAATACAGTATTTCCTAGCTTTGCTCCCTGTTCCAGCTCTTACATTCTTTCAGCCTTCTTTCTTCAGTGTTTTGTGAGCCTTGGGTTGGAGGATATTGATATAGATGGCCTTTCTCTGTATGAGTGCATACAATTACTAATTCTTAGCACTTTAAATAACCCCTGCAAGAAAGAATCTTCTTGACCAACCTTGAGAGCAGTACGAGTCCATGCTGTAAGCACAAAAATTAGAAGGCTGGTTGACATTTGTGAAACAATTCCAGTGTATCCCCTCCTAAGGGTTACAGACATGGGCTTTTGACAAAGTTTATAGTACTGCACTATAAATGCATCATGTAGAGAAGTCCTCAGAGCCAATCAGAAAGCCACTGGTTACCCCTATAGCTGCCATTTCACTGTTGTACCAAGTGGGTATATCTTGCCTGGTGGATGAGTGTTTTACCATTCAGAGTTAGGAATCGTGTTAGCCAGCTGGTGTTTTATCCTCCTCCAGTAGCCTACATAGCACCTTCTAGCACTGTGTAAGTTAGCCAGCATGAAGAGAGTTTCTTGAGATTTCTTGATGCACTGTAACCAAACTATGTGTTAAGCAATAGGCTCTTTGCCATTTATTTACTGTGGGCAATCAAGAGCAATGGCAATATCCTGTCTTATTTTGAGTACCTTTGGGGTCTTCCTACCCAATAACTCATAGGAGGTATCCTGTGCCCAGCACTGAGATTTTCATTTAATAACCCATAACCCACGTTATCCGGGAAACAACATTGTCCACCCATGAAGAGAACCTCTGTTCAAATTCTCTCTCACATCTCTATCTCTATCTCTATCTCTATCTCTATCTCTATCTCTATCTCTATCTCTATCTCTATCTCTATCTCTATCTCTATCTCTCTGTCTGTCTTACAGTCTACTGGACATGTTACTTGTTTTTAAAAACTGAGCCCAAAAAGTAGTAATAATAGTGTTGTTTGGTTCTCTATCACATAGTTATTTGAGGAATTTGTGAGATATGGTCTTCTTGCCTTTTGGAGTTGCGGCAATTCATATTCCTTCTTTAAAAAAATAAAACTTAAGGGTACCGTTTCCTTCCTACTTAGTTAACATGCTTCCTTTGGGATAGGAAAGATACGCACAAAATGGGGCCTTTGTCCCGATTTTAGTAATTCAAGACCATGCTTTTAATGGCTTTCAGCTGGGATGCATATTGCATCATCAAGTAAATTTTACAATCAGCAGAGAGCTGGGACTTGCCTTCAGACATTTTAGCAGGAGAAGTCTGCAACATAGCTTCAATAGCTGAACTGAGGAACAAATACCCAAAGCCAACTTCCTCCTTTTAATTTTTATCATTATGAAATAGAACAAAGTTGTAATAAACGTGTTTTTGAGTTTTTATGTGAAGTTTCCATAGGCAGTGTTCTACAAGACATGGTGCGGGATGAAGAGCATGAAATATTTTGTAAATACTTGTGTAAGTGTGTGTGTAATGTATACATGAGTATTCTAATGCATACACAGGTGTGCACATGTAGAGGCCAGAGGAGAATGCTTGGTGCCCTCCTTCATTACTCTGTCTTATTCATTTGAGACAGGGACTGATACTGACCTGAGCCTTGCCCTTTTGTCTTGGCTAGCTCACTAGTGGCCTCCCAGGATCACTTGTCTCTGCTTCTCACTGCTTGGGTTAGAGGATGCTGGGTTCTCTACAGCTTTTACCCACTGTGCCATCTCCTCTGCCTATGGATATGTCTTTACATTACCATTATGTGTTTATATCCTGCTTAGAATCCAAAAATGATAAAAGTCATATATTAGCTTAAAGAACATTTTGCTTTATTACTTCCTGGTATTAAAAGGAAGTTGATAGCATTGTATCAAAAGGAACAACTGAAACATAGTTTTAAATTAATATGGAGCACAACAATGTGCTAGAGGCTGCCTGGTTTATAATGAGGTGACATCCGCAGACAATTTTTTAACTTGTGTATCCTCATGTCCAGTCATGAACCTTGTTCAGTAACTACATGATTATATATTAACTTATGCATCACCTCAACCCTACTCCATCAAAAGGACCAATATTTTGAGTATTCCATAATGGTTGATATTTTTAGTGCCAGACTCATGATCCCTAAAATCTTAATGCCTGCATTCCAGATGTTTTTAATCTCTAAACTGTCAGGGTGTTACTAGGAACATAAGGTAAATGCCTTGAAGCAAAACAATAATGTGTTTTTAATGAAGAGGACTTTGTGTGTTGCTGAAATCTGAATCAAGAGGTTCTCTCTCTTGAAAATGGCCTTTTATGCCACTCTTTTTAGCAGAACATATGGCTCCCACCCCAGTGAAATATGTAAAGTAGGAAGGAGAAGAAGGAAAAACCTGCTCCATGTATGTGTCATGTCCAATGTAAGGCCATGGAACATAGCGGATGAAAGATTAAGTGCAACCATGAAATGACCTTAGGGAATCAAGGTTCCTTCGAGTATCTTAAATGCTGCAAATGGTTTTACATTTTCAAGTAATTAACACTCCTTTCACTTTTAATATTTGCATTTTCTTATTAAGAAACAATCTCCCAATAATTCTTAATGAAAGCCTGAAATGGTGATATTTAGAAAGCATTAGCTTTCTGGAAATAAATTACCAGGGGAAATAGTTAAGTCTTGAATTTTCCATATTTAATATGCTAACAGAAAGAAATAAAAAAATAGAAAATGTCTTTTGTGAAATACATGTGATTATTTGTCTTTGTGCACGTGACTTCATTTTTTAATTTTTGTTTGTAATGTGAATGTTACCTTTTAGAAAATTCTGCCCTCTAAGATAACAAAGTTCTAAAAAAAGTAATGGTTGTTTCTTTTGAAACACTTTTCTTTCAGTTATGCTAGCTCTCATTTTTTCAGAACAAAATGGTTTTCATAACAATGTGTTATAATCTTATGCATATATTATACACATGATTTAGTATGTAATTATTATTATTATTATTTGCACTGAGATTGGTTATGGTAGACTTGGTTTGCTCTACTTGCCTGAATGCTAAGATATGGAAACTAGAGAATCTTTTCCTCCTGATAGTACCTCCTTTGAAGTTGTTTTGGCAGACAATCCAGGAAGTCTGACTGACAGGCTACTGAAATGGCTTTGTAAGGGTGCCTGGTTCCTGAGCACACTTCACCTCAGGTTGACTACCAGCCTGGAGGAGTATACATAACTGGACATTTTGGTGATTAGTTGGTAGGTGCTTCCTCCTCAGCTATAGAAGAGAACGGGCCAGGCACAGATTAGGACCCCTGTTTCATGGGACCCTGTGCTTTTATCTCACCACTAGGAGGCCAGCCTTTGGGAGGAAGTGCTGAATTGGATCCCTCATCTACATAGCTGTTATCTTTGGGCACATAACATTTTTCTCCCTGCTATAAAGAGAGACATTTTTCCTATGGGTTAACTGGAAGAAAAAAAGGTGGAGGAAGTGCCTTTAATTTCAAGGGTCAGAAGTTAGGAGAAAGGCCATAAATATTTCCCTCCTGAACACTCATCTTGTGCATTAGGCCATGAGCATTGAGAGCTTTCCCTCTGAAGAAACCCACTTCTCTGGTGTCAGGATATGTTACTCTGTGATGTTTCCGTCTTCCACCCCACAGGATTTTGCCAAGGAGGAAAGTTTTGATTTAAGGATGTATCTTAGGAAAACTTTAGAAATTAGATTAAATTCAAAAATGATAAAGGATATATATTAAACCCTATCAAAATGGAAGGCTTCCCCCGTGGTTGATACTCGCCATGCAGCTTATATCTTCAGTTTGGTTAATGTAATTCCAACAAAAGTGATGTTTGTTTATGTTCTGTACAGGCAAAAATTCCCAAAGCTTGTCAAGTTTTATTATTCCAATGTGAATCCCCACTGTTTCAAGTAGGGTAAGATAGGATACAGCTCCATAGCAAGAGTGGCCACTGAGAACTATATTGATACAATTCAGAGTGGAGACATTCCTGCAATGGTTATTTACAGTGCACATATTGAGATTCTTAGACAATTTGTGCATATGCCCCCTGCATGTCTTTAGCTTCAACACTGGAACAGACAGGCTTTCATTTTCTAATCTCTTCTCATTGTTTCTCCCCAATAGCTATTTTTAATGCACCTAAATTTGGCATCCAAGTTTACTTGGCCATCTGTGGTTCATGTGTTGATGTTGCCTGAGGGAATTTGGTTTACAACTCACCAGAGAAGAAAGGGATAATGGACTATGTTTCTTCTCCTAGACTCTTTTGCAAATATAGTTAAACTGAAACGTAATAATCTCATCTTTGTTTACTTGGTGGCAGAATCCGGGCCCAGTATGATGGTTTTCTTCCCAGCATTCACCATCATTCTATTCCTTTTGTTCATCAATCCTGTATGTTTAATTTATTGCCCTTGGACCAGGATTATTATTCACAGTGTAATCACACTATAAAAATTCTCTGTGCCAGTGGGCTTTATAGTCAGCAATTAGCTGTATCTTTTAGGACTGTAGTACCTTCCAGGATGTTTTTGATGGATCTGAGTTCTTTTAACCTTTGCCCTCTGCTTTCAGCTTCAGCTTTGGGTGTAAAACCACATGGAAGAAACTCTGTGCTTAGCCTTTTCCTTGATTGCCCTTTCCACAAACAGTTGTTTCAAACAGGAATAGACTGGGATGTGTAGTTTCAGAAAAAGAGCCATTCAAGGAGATTTCATAGTTAATGGTGTAATAAGAAGTTTTTCTATTCTGAGTTTGTCTTATACAGTATACTTTACTAGATTATTCCTTCCTTAACTACTTTTGATAGTTTTATTCTTTATGCTGGAGTATCTCAGTTGCTTTTTATAGCTATAGTCTTAAAAATTATTTCTTGTTCTGCCATTGCTTGGCAGTCACCTAGATGCCCTGTTGGGATAACCTAGGCAGTTATATCTACCTCCACTTAGGAAATATTGTTAGCTGAGCTTTTACATGGCTGCTTCTTTAGGTACAGAAATGTCATTAGCTTTTTTTCTTTTTTAAATTTAAATTTGCTTACATGGAGCTTTATCCCACAATAGGGACAAAAGAGATGCTTAAGACATTGCTGTCATAGATCCCTCTAATTGTAATTCTTTCAGTGATAACCACAGTTAGAGATTAAATGATTAATTTATTGGGTAAAATATGAGATCCATTTAATATGTGCTGGGTGGAATTCTCTGGAATCCAAGTGGAACTCATTCAGTAATCAAAATTCACAATCAAGAATGCAAATGGAGAGAGGGTGGTATAGCCCTGGAAGAGTGCTTGCCTAGTGAGCACAAAGCCAGAGTGAACCCCAACACACCACAAAAGCAAACCAACAATTTGTAGTGTTAACCTATCTTCTAGTTCTACTTGTATTAAGCCCTAATAATAATAAAAATGATTTCCCTTATCAAGAAACAGTGGCACTAAGGATAACTGTCTAAACAGCCATTCTTTCTTTGAATTCTTGTAAATATCAAAGGCAAGTATGTACTGTTGTTACAAGTCAAAGTGATAGCTTCCATTGCCAAATAGGGGAAATACTTCACAGACAGGAGAGAAAGAAAAGGAAAGAGAATGTATGTGTGGACATTGAGGCTGTCTTAGTTTTTGCATTTTGGAATCTGAGAATGCAGAAGACTTTACAGAAAAAGAAAACATTTAGATGTGACTAGGAATAAATTAGGAATGATGGAATCAAACTACATTCTTCTTATTTTTCACTAGAATATTCAATTTAAAACACTCTTTTTTTTTTTTCCGAGACAGGGCTTCTCAGTATTACTTTGGAGGTTGTCCAGGAACTTGCTCTGTAGCTCAGGCTGCCCTCAAACTCACAGAGATCTGCCTGTGTCTGCCTCCTGAGTGCTGGGATTAAAGGGGTGAATCACCAACACCCAGAAACAAATACTTCTTTAAAGCTGGTCAGCAGCAAAAATAAGATAATAAGGAATAAAACAAAACCTAACATACAGAATATTTATAGCACTTATCTTTATCTCTTATTTAAGTGTAGTTAAGTTGAAGAAACTCTAATATCATTTACATAAGATAATATATACAAATATTTGCATAAGATAATGTATACTTTATACATACATATCTTTGTAAGAACTGTGTTTTAATTCTAAGCATTTTCTTTAAAAAAGGTATTATGCCAGGCATGGTGGTGGATGTCTTTAATCCCAGCCCTCAGGAAGCAGAGCCAGGTCGATCTCTGAGCTTTGGAGGTCAACCTGGTCTACATGGCGAGCCCTTGGTACAACCTCTTCCATTTTACAATAAAGATGATAAAAAAAAGCATCCCATGGATCCTGAAAATGAGAAATGAGTAATAATAGAAACTAACATGACAGATGGCTATGATTGAAATCCAAAGAGGAATTCCTTCATCACATAGCCATAGGAACAGAATGGAGGGTGTCCCAGTGCTTTCCATGGTGTTGGGATCTAGACTGAGAGGAATTGTCATTTTGAATAACTGTCATTTGTGGCACTGCTGCATTAGTTTTCTAGTCGTTGTGTTGAGCCTTCTCTTCTGATGTAGGTAGTACACCTAGCCTACAATCTTTGTAATCTTGTAATCTTGTAATCTTTGTAATCTTTGTAATGTTGTAATCTTTCCCACCTCCCTTTGCTCCCTCTATTAAGAAATCCAGACACTGAGATTACAGGAAGGTCATGCCTCAACCCAAGATGGTCACTGTCGATCAGTTACAGCTAAACACCTTAATGTTCAGATCTGAAAATATTCAGCTAGTCACCTCACAGGTAGTGAACAGTAAGGGACCCAGGCGTCTTAGTTTCTTTTTCTTTGCTGTGGCAATGTACTCCCATAAAAACAGATTAGGGGAGAAGGGTTTACTTCGGCTTACAATTCCAAGGGATAGAAGCCTCCAGTCAGGGAAGACATTATGGCAGGAGTAGGAAACTGGCTGGTCACATTAATACACTATTAGGAATCTGGGACCAAGGTATGAAGGCAAACAGCACACTCCTAGTGACATATTTTATCCAGTATTTCTCTTAAAGGTTTCATCACCTTCCTAAATAGCACCACCAACTGACAACCAAGAGTTCAAACACATGAGCAATTGGAGACTTTTGTTATTTAAACCACAGCAGGGTAAGCTTCATTGACTATGTATACTTTTACACATAGTATCTGCATAAGTCTTTAAGAATTAAACAATGGCCTATGAGAATAAAAGCATTGGCATGATGCCATGAATCCATGTTTCAGCTGGACAGAAAAATTGTTCCGAGTGCTCTTCGGAGGAAGATTTATTACAGTTACCAGAAGAGAACGTTGAACAGATGGTTTTCCTTCCTGACCAAGAAGGGGGAAGATTGATGGTTCTGAAACAGCAGAGAGACATAGGCATCAGGATGAGGTGGGAGGAAAATACTTGAAGTGATTGGAAAGGGGGTTTGATGAGGAATAGAAGGAATTTGGAGAGAATGGAGAGGACAAAGGCAAATTAGAGAACTCATTGATATATAACTGAGGAAATGTGACAATGCAAAAAAAAAAAAAAACAATGTGTCATAAAGGGTGTTATTGACAGCTTTTCTGAGATGTAGAAAGTCACACAATACATTGAAAACAGTGAGAAGATGAAGAGACAAAAACCAAAAACCAAAAAATGAACTCAAGAAAAAAAAAAAAAGCCAAACCCAACAATTAAAAGATATCACTATGATCTTAAATAACTCCTGACTTTATTGGTAAAAAAGCTGTTGCTTCCTCAGGAAAATTAATTTAGAATGAGATTCCTGATTATGACATATATTTATTTATCTTTATCACTTTCTTCCAAATATTTAATGAAATGAAAATAAATAACATTATTAAAATCTAAATTAATAGTTACATTTAGTCCATTAAAGTTTAATGAACCATTAAATAAGTACAATTTCTCAGTATTTTTACATTTAATATTAGATTTAACATAAATTGGACTTTTAAGGATTCATTTTTTTTCAAAGCATGTGTACACGAGTGTCTCCTTTTGGGAATGTGTATGTGTGTGTATGTGTCCATGCTACATAATGTGGGTGTTGGAAACTGAATTCAGGTCCTCTGCAAGAGCAGTATATGCTCTTAACCACTTAGCCATCTCTCTAGTCTCCAAATGAAGTGCTTAAAAACTGATATAATAACAGTAATAATAATAAATTAGGTAACATTCACTGGACATATTCCCATGTATCTTTCTCATTAACCATACCATGAAAGAACCACTCCTGTAATAGATGATGAAATATGCCTAATTTCTCTGTCATCTTGCTGCTGATGATAAAATTATCATCATCTTCATCACCACTGACTTAAAAATTAGTGATATACCTGTATCATAGTTTATGAATACGACATAATATAATGAAGTTGGAAAATGCAATTTCCTTTTTTTATCAATGCTTTCAGAGTTTTATACATTGTGTTTTGATCATATTCAACTCCCAAGTCTTCCTAGATCCCTCCCTTTACCTACCCACCCAACTTTTTACCCTTTCTTTTTACTTCTTCAAGACCAATAGATCTTCTGGAGAATAGCGTTACTAAGGGTTACACTCTTAGAGAAAAATCTCAAACCTTGTCCTACCAGCTAACACTTGCCAATAGCTCCAAAACTAGTAGTTGGATTGTATGCCCAACACCCTCCTCTGATGAGCTGTGGTCTGGCTTATACTTGTACAGGTTTTGTACATGTTATTGGAATACATTTACCTGAAACTTTCATTTTACTGAGTGAGTGAATAATATCCCACTGTGTAAATATACCACATTTTCAATATCCACTAGTCAGTTAATAACTGATTGCCATTTCTTGGCTATTATGAATGAAGCAGCATTGAACATGGATAATCCGGTGTCTCTGTAATAGGATATGCAGTCCATTGAGTATACACCCAATTTTTGGTATTGCTGGATGATTATAGTTTTTGAAGAACCTTCACACTGATTTCAGTACTGGGATTCCTACAAACAGTGAATAACTCTTCCTCTTTTTTAATGCACACTCCAAAGTTTGTAGCCATTTTTGTTTGTTTGTTTGTTTGTTTCACCTTAGCCATTCTAACTTTGGTGAGATGAAATCTCAACAAGTTTTATTTTGCATTTTTTATGACTTGGGGTTTTGACACATTTTTTTAGTTGTTTCTCAGCCATTTGTATTTTGTCTGTTGAGAATGCTCTTTAGTTCTATGTCCCAATTTTACTTGTATTTTTTCTTGTTTAATTTTCTGAATACTGTGTTTAATCTAGATGATAGCCTCAATCAGATATATAGTTAGTAAGAATTTTCTTCCTTTCTGTAGGTTAATTCTTTACTTGAGTGATAGTATCCTTTAGTGTACAGAAGCTTTTTAGTTTCATGAGGTCCAGTTTATTAGTGTTGTTCTTAGTGCCTTGCTGTTCTTTTGTTCAGTCCTATTCTCTACTTTCTTTTATATTAGATTCAGGTCTATTGCTGAGGTCCTTGGTCCACTTGGGGTTGATTTGTGTGCAGATGAGAGATGGGGATAGAGTTTCATTCTGCATGTAGATATCCAGATTTACTAGTATCATTTGTCGCAGAAAAAAAAATGTCTTTTTCTCCAATATGTATTATTGTCTTCTTGATATGGCTTTATATGTGCATACTCAGTTGTTCCATTGATCAGTGAGTCTGTTTTAACGTCAGTATCATGTTGTTTTCCTTCCTGTAGCTTTGTAATATGACTTGAAATCTGGGATGGTGAAACTTCAAGTAGATTTTTGTTGTTCATGACTGTTTTCACTACCCTAAGTCTTTTGTAGTTTCCTATGGAATTTACGATATTTTTTCACTTTACATGAAGGTCTGAGTTAGAATTTTGATGGAAATTGTATTCAATCTGTATATTTTGAAATATTCTGGCAATTGTGAGCAAGGGAGGCCTTTCCATCTTTGGAATCTTCTTCATTTTCTTCTTTTTAGTGTCTTAAATTTTCATCTGCTAATATTTCACTTCTTTGGTTAGATTTATTCCAAGATTTTAGATTTTGAAGCAATTTTGAAAGATATTGTTTACTTAATTTCTTTCTTGGTATCTGTGTGATTAGAATATAGAAATACTACTGATTTCTCATTTCTACATATCACATTGCAGAATGTATTTTTTTTTTGATGCTAGGAGGTTTCTGTTGGACTCCTCAGAGCTCTTTAATGTATAGATTCAGCATCTGCAAATAAAGATAATTTTATTTCTGCATTTACTATTTGTATCTACTTATTTTCTTCATTAGTCCTATTTCTCTAGATCAGAAGTCAAGTAGTGTATTGAACAGGAGGGAGGAGAGTGGACATGCTTGTTTTGCTGATGATTTTAGTGGAAATGCTTGCGTTTTACTTTTTGCATTTGGGATGATAATGTTTGTGAGCTTCCTTTTTATAGAAGTTTATCCTCTGTATCCCTAATCTCTTAAATAGATGATACATTTTTGTCTGTTTTGTATAAAAGATTCTATTTTCATTTTAAAAAATGTGTGTGCTTGTGTGCGCACATGTGTGCACGTGTGTGCCTGTGCAAGTGCGCACCAATATCCATGATGCTTGTATGGATTCAGAAGAGTCTCCCTTCACCATGTGGGAACTGGGCATGGACCTCAAGTTGTTAATCACTACCTGCTGAGCATCTTGCCAGTCCCAAAATGCCATTTACTTGGAAATAGTGTGAAGTTTCTTAGGAAGAGAGAATGTTCCATTTTTTTTAACCTGTTCAGATTATAAATAATCAATATAGGTTTTCTGTGTAGATTTTTTCTTTATTTTTTCAAATATATGTAGTTATGCATACAATTCACAATAATTCTTTAGAGCCAGAATATTGTCAGGAAGTCTGTGAATTGGCATTCACCATATAGTGAATATATAAAAATATTTAATACTAGGTGGTTGAAGTGACAGATATTTATAGTCTGGGCTCAAGGCACATGGGTGGTTTTAATGTCTGTTTGGCACAAATTAAAATCACCTGAGTAGGGGGTCATCACTAAAGAAGTGTCCCCATTGCCCTGATGGACATGGGAAGACCCACCTGATTGTGGGTGGTACCTTCTGACAGCACCTCTTATAAAAGGGGATTTCAGAAGGAAGATTCTGGAGCCTTTTGCTGGCTTATCTCTTTCCCTTTTGGGGGTCTTACTGATGATTGTCCTGCTGATTCCGTCCCTGACAGAAGCTTTCCAAGCTTTCAAACATGGAATGAAACTAGCAGCTCTCCCAGAACTTTCAGCACTCGTGGGTTCCAAACTGGGACCATTGAGGCAATTTGCCCTGTGAACTGAGTAACTGTCTATTGTTGCCCTCCACGGAAAGACAACTATTCTGAGACTGCTTATAAAGTTGAGGCATTCAGCCTTAACTAATAAGCCTTTGGAATCTCAGGTATGATTTGGCTGTTGCCACTGCTTTAAAGCTTGCTTAATAACTAACCCCCCCAATCACACCACACCCTCACACCCTTGGTTCTGTTTCTCTGGAAAACCCTTACTACAACAGGACAATTCAAACAGTGAGGACATTGGAGATTGAAGGAGGCATCCATTTCCATCTGTTCCCCTTGATTGCTCCATGGGTCTTCTCACACACTGTCCACTTACTTTTCTCTTTAGATAGCTGTGTCTAACATTACTCTTCTTGTGAAATATCAAGGCCCAGGAATCCCTAAGGATTCATTTTAACCAAATTAAATCTATGAAGACTCACATCTATCTCATAGTGAGACTCACTCCCAAGATATCAGGGATAAACAAACTGGGGACATATTTCATTGATATCAACAGTCTTGGTCTTCTTGTCTTTTGTCCCAATGCCCTTTAGGGAGCTGGGCAGAATTTGCAGTTAGAGAAGACGTATCTGAAAAGTGCTTGTGTTGAGCATTGCAGAGAAATACTGGTTAATTCTCTGGACCTCGGTTTTCTTGTCTGAACAATGACATAAATCTTTTATGGATATCTTTTAGTGAGATTAACTAGCTGTAAGGTAGACAACTCTATGTTGTGTTGGACTTGCTTGAAGTCAAGGTTCTGCTTCAGGCTAGTTTTTAAATATTTCAGTAGAAGGTGATTTTTCTTGAGCACACATCCTCAAGAATCTTAAATGAGCTTCCTAAGTGTTGGCTATTAAGTCAGAGAATGATTTTCTGAACACAATTTATCAATTGTAATATTGTTGGTCCTTCTTTTATGTTGTTACTTTTCTGTGACATCCTTAAATCCATAGAGAATTCAATCAAGCATTCCTCCAGGCTATTTTATTTTTCTTCCATGGTATAGTGAGGCTTTGGATCCACAGGTCCATAAGTTTTTTTTTTTTTTTTCTTAAAATAACAGCACATACCAAACTAAAATCTAATGTGCATATTACATATAGTGCCAGCTTCTTCTAACCTGAACTCACAGGGAAAGTGAGACTTAATGCCCTGAGGCATTCACAGTGTGTAATGAATTTGCTTTCACCCTGTGCTCTAGAATGGTTCTAGCTTTGTGCCAACCTTGGGAGAATTAGGAAGTGACACTCAAATCAAACAGGGCATTACCTATCTCATAGAACCCCATTTGAGAAAGGCAGAATGAATTTTACCTTGGATTTTTTGACAAGGGACTGATGTTTCTCTCCCAAACCCTGTTGTGTCATTGATTTGAATGTCCTTTGTTTGCTCACTGATGTTGAGGCAGGGAGGAGGCAGTGGCTGTTTCGTTTACCACAGATGGGCTTTGCAGCATGGCAGTGTCAGCAACTGTGTTTAGAGTCTTCAAGAAACAGATAATGACAAGGTGAGGAGAGAATCCTTCAGCCTAACCAGCAGTCTACTTTTGGAGGATGACAACACCAAATTACGTGGTGGATACCAGGTGTTCTTTAAAGACACGGATCCTAGGGAAATCAGAAATGTGGAATGCTGTATGTGGCAAATGGGATTGTAGTTTCATCACAATTGTGGATGTAACTTGAATGTACTTGTATTTTGATTTGCTATTTTTAAGCTCACTAACATCCCTGCATTGGTGTTTTATTTTTGGTGTTTGGTTGATTTTATGTAAGAGATGAAAGTTTCGCTTTAAAGCACAGGAACTGGGAGTTCTTAACTTCAGTTCTATCCCCAATTTTCCTGTTGATGGTTTGAGATTTAGTTCCTATTATGATAAAAACCATTACATATACCTGGCAAACTTACTAATTTCTGAAAAGGTTTTGAATGTATCAACTTCTGAATTTTACTCTTACAGTTGAAATGCCTTTTGTGTTATCAAATCAATATTCTGCATAATCTTCAACATCTTTGTTAAATATGTTTGGTTTTTTTAAGAACTTTCCTGACCATTGAAATTGTGTTTTCTTCCTCTAAACACTGTGTTTATTATTCCAACCATGTTTACTGCTGTACCTTGTTAATAGCATATACTCCTATATTCCCAAACAAGAAAACCCTCTAGTAATTTTTCCACGGTCTTAATAATTTTTGTTTCTGACATATTAGCCTTAAAATATGGGGTCTACAGTGTTGACCTTCAATGAGTAGTTGTGTATGGTCTTTAGAACTATATATAACTCTGCAGTTTAGCATTAAACAAGCTTAAAATTCTTGTTGCATATAGCAATTATGAGACTCTTGTCTTGTATTATGTGTGTTCATTCAGAAATACTGTGTGCTGGTAGGCACGCACCTCGGTGCAAATGTAAAAATCAGAGGACAACTTGCAATTGTGTGTGTGTGTGTGTGTGTGTGTGTGTGTGTGTGTGTGTCTGTGTGTGTGTGCCAGAGAGGGGGGGATTTCTAAATGTTATTATTTACTCCTCAACATTCATCATTTTTCTTATTAGTTTAGAGCTTCCTCTTATATTTCATATGCTAATTTATCCTGCCTCTTTGCTGATTGTATGTTTCAGTTCTGAGCATTTTCTTGGGGAGGCTCTTGGGTTTCTTTCGCTTATCGTCAAATTGTCTATGTCAGGACTCTATGACTTCTTGCCTGCCTGTTTGGATACCTTTGGTTTTCTTACTTATTTGGCTAATATTCCCAGCACTGTAATAAATCAGAATGCTGAGCACATATGCCCTTGTTGTTGATTTTAGTGAAAATGTTTTGTTTTTTCCATTTTCTTTAATGTTGACTCTAGGTTTGTTGTATATCACCTTTGTTCTTATTTTGTTGAGGTATGTTTCTTTAGTTCCAATTATCTTTAGGACTTTTGCCATGAAGGGATCTGGGAAATTGTTGAAAGTTTCTTTTTTTTTTTTTTTTTAGGCTGTTGATTATATGTTTTATATGTTTTCTCTCCTTGAGTCCATTTATGCAATTTTTTAAAGATGTTTGAGATATACTCTAATTTCTGCATAATATTTGCCTATGTGATTCTTAGCAATTAAATTCTCCCAAATTATTTAAGAGTAAATTAAATAGATATGTATTGAATAACAGGTCTTAAAAACTACTAATTTTTCACATTAGGCATGAAATTTTGGGGGATAGAGTTGCTTTGTTTATGGAGATGCCCCAATTTATTCACTCTAGTGTTGATGGACATTTTAATATTTTCTAGTTTGTACCTTAAGAAATAATAGCGTCTATTCCTTTTGGTTTAAACTTAATATATTAATTTGGGTTTTCTTTATCAGTGAAGGGACACTTTGACCATGGCAATTCTTTTAAGGTAAAACATTTAATTGGGTGGCTTTCTTATACATTCAGAGGTTCAGTCTATTATTGTCATGATGGAGAGCTCGACAGTATGCAGGCAGGTGTGGTGCTGGAGCTAAGAGTGCTATATCTTGCAAGCAACAGGAAATCGACTGGCTCACTGGGTGGTATTATGAGCATAGGAAACCTCAAAGCCTACCCTGACAGTGACACACTTCCTCCAACAAGGCCATACCCATTTCAACAAATCCATAATTCCAAATAGTGCCACTCACTGTGAGATTATGAGTGCCAATTACATTCAATATACCACACTTAACAATGAAACTGTTAGTTTCATAGGATTAACTTAAATGCTGGAGCTGTTTTTCAAGAAGGTTTTACCAATTTAAACTTTTAGCAGCAGGGCTTGAGTATATGTGTCTTCTACACCTAGCTAACATTCAGTGCTGTTTGAATTCTGGTTTTAATTATCCTGTTGATTGTGTAGTGGCTGTTTTCATTGTGATACTTGGCATTTCCCCAGTGACAAACAATTTTACTCTGAGTAGCCATTAAGATAATATCCTTTATGAAATGCTTAATTCTTTTATCTCTATTGCCTATCCATGAAAGAAACATGGGTCTTCCCAGCCCTTACATGCTGGATAGCAACAGGCATGTGGTGGACATATGTCTTGAAAATATTTCTACTCTGTAGATGTCCTTTTAAAAGGATACCTTTGATGAACAGATATTTTTAACTTTATTGAATTGAAATTCATCAGTTGTTATTATCACTTTGCTTTTTTATTCATAAATCTTGGCTAGCTCAAGGATAAATGTATTCTGTATTATTTCTCATAAGATATGAGTTATCTTTTTATTTGTGTAACTTATCTACAAATATGTGGTGTAAAGTAGGAGGTCAACATTTATTTTCATTCATACAAATACCCATTTGATCAAGTATCACTGTTTCAAAAAAGTATCCTTTCCACTTTACCAAGGTATACAATTGTGTGTAAACCAGTGCCTGAATCTATATGGCCCTATTTCCTGACTTTGTATTATATTATTTTTCTACTTAAACCAATACTTTCTCATAAGGCATCTTTCAAACCATGGGGAGATTACAAGCATTTCTTTAAGTCATCTCTGGTTTGTTACTAACTATAATTTCTGTTTGTGAATCGTGTCAACTTTTATTACATGGATTTATTGATTAATTATATTTTCTGACGCTGTTGTAAGTAGTTTTCAAATTGCGACCCTGTAGGTATTTTTTTGACATTGACTTTGTGTTCATTATGCTTTCTAAATTTGTTGATTAATTTCACTTGTGATTGTGTCCTCAGTTTTCATATATCTTAGTAACTAGTTGAGTTGATTTGCTCTGATCCAAGTAAACACATCTAATATGCTAATATGATATTGGCCTGTTGAAATGTCATTCCTTTAAAAATCTTGAGTCAAAGTGATCCTGCTTTTAGGTTATTAACACAACCTGAATGGTGGGATTTTTCCCTGGTCAGAATCCTCTTGAGGAAAATAGCATTTAGAGTTATGCTAAGCATTTCCCTTCAGTGCCATGTGGTGAGATCAATTGAGAGCTCAGATGTAGCCATTGCTTCAGCGGGACCACCAGGACAGTGCAGCATGACATGTGGTTTTAGTCAATGGCTAAAGATAGGTGAGGACAATTTCTCTGTGTCTGAGATGTGAGACAGAAATTATTCATAACTAAAAGAAATCGCAGAGAGGTCTGAGTGAGTACCAAGTTACTGATTTTCCTATCATTGAATAACGTGCTGTACTTTAAACATCCTAAAGGCAGCAGCAGTAATTTTATTAGCTGACTGCTATCAAGCAGCCAAATAGATTTACATGCAACCATCAGAAGCCAGTTTGCCTTAGCAAACTAAATACACCAAAGGAGACACACTGATTTATCTGTTTTATTGTGGATAAAGTAGAAAGAACAAAGCAAAATAAACACTTGCTGCCCTTCGAGTTTGTTGTGTAACATCCTAAATCTTAGTAACTTGACATAGTATCTGTGTATTTGTCCTCCTAATTCAACAGATGGGCTCTGCTAGCCTCTTCTGCAATGGCTGCCATACTCGGCTCATCTTAACGGAATCTTTTGGAGACATTGACTGCCCTAAGATGTTTTAGGATGGCTGATCTTTCTCCCACAATGTCTGTCCCCCATGGGGGAACCTGGGATTATCCAGATGGAAGTAGTGGTTGGGGTCCCTCAGATCAGCAACTGTGAAGCCTTTTTTGGAAGTTCTTGAGGAGGTGTCTCAGCTCTCTAAGGCACAGTCTGTTATTTCCGTTTCCTTGTGTTGGCAAAGGCTTGTGACAGGGCCATCCCAGAGACAGAGGACCTCATTTGGGAAGCATTCTGGCAGTTGACATACCTCTGGACTGGTTTCTAAATCTTAAAGAAAGCTTTTTTTTTAATTATTGCAAAAGTTTTGCTTTTTAATATTCTGAATTCCAGTTTATTATTGGATATAAGCATCAATGCTATCATTACAAGGTTTAAAAACATTTAAAAAAAGAAAATAAAACAGTTCTTTGATCTATAAAGCTGTAGAAACATAAAGCCATTTTGAGTGTAGAAAACCTATCCAGAATCAGAGATGTAAAAGTTTGACCACAGAGGCCTGGTCTGCCCACCGGTTCTTTGTACATGAAAGCTTATTTCTTTCCATTTGCGTTTTGCAGGACACAAATGAGAACTAACATCAGGAACTTTGCTTTTCAAGTACAAATTCTAAAGTGTGTTCAACTTCTCCATGGGAGATTTCAGGGAGGGGAAAAAAATAAATGTTTCTTTAGTTCACGTTGATGTGCGGAGACAGACAAGGCTGATCCACCCCTTAAAAGGCAGCATATTATTTCTGATTGTCTTAAGGAGACTTGGGAAGAGGAAGCTCGTGAACAGTAAATTTGGGAGAGGTTACCAGGGGTCAAAAGACTCACCAGTGGACCATGGTGACTGTATCTGAGTATGTGGCTTAGGGGCAGAACAGTCCCTGACAGACTAGTTCATTAATTGCTGGCCATTGGAAAGACCATCTAAATAATCTAAATGTAAAATCATTTTACTGCACACCAAAAGGCCTTCTAGTGTATGTATACATATGCTTTTTTAATGAAGTGCAGTCTGTGGCCATCACTCCCTGTGTAATCTGGGTCCACCTTGCTTTCCCAGCTTACCAGGTCATTCTCTACCAGGGCCATCTGACTCTACTACATGATCTACTGTCTTCCCCTGAGCCTCTGGCTTGGCAGTTTGTCTTTCAGCCAGCAACCTTTATCATTCTTTCTTTCACGTTTGGAATTACCTGTTATTTCTTCAGGGCCCTCCCTGGACACATCACCTATCTAAACTCCGTTCACAGTTGAGAAACTTTCTACTCCATCACATTGGTTAATATTCTTAAATTGATTACAAGATACCTGATTACAAGATATCTCTCTCCTTTCCTTTTATCATGTTTTGCCTTTAGGGATTGAATTTGGGTCTCTAACATGCTAGGGAAGCAACTACCCCTGTGTTGCTAACACATTGTTCTCTCCCTTTTATATTGCTTGTTTGCTCCCATCTGTACACAGTACACTGTGCCAATTTTAGGACCTCACTGCCCTGTGGACTGTTACATGACTCTTCCACCAGTCTATTCCTGCATTGTATTCAAAATTTTCTTGAAACAAAAGAAGACTCTTCATTTTAAAAACAAAACCCAGTTTGTGTGTAGTTTAGTGTTGATGGCTTATGCTGATAAAAAAGGACATTGTTTGAATTCTCAAACAATACCAATGTCTTTTTATCCTGTGCATTACATCATGGTGACATTGTCTACTTACTGCATAGACACATAGCCCTTTAGTGGACACATTAAGCATTTGAATCCAGAAATGGATTGGTGGATAGAGCAGTCCAAATGCTCATTTTTGTTTGTGATCATGATAATATATATGAAAAAATCCAAGCTGGAAGCTGTCTATAGCAATAGGTCTCACCCGCTTCTTTTGTGGCTTACAATACATATATATTTTACATTTCTATTTTAAAATCACCTTTAAAATTTGTATTTGTTAGTATACTAAAAGTTAGTAAAACATTGTATATATTTTCCTATTGAGTTTTAACATGCTCTGTTTATAAGTGCAATCTAGATGTCATTATTAATCCATGGAATCTATGCATTAAAGTAACAAATTTGTAAATGACAAAATCCACTATACAGAGTAGCTTTGACTGTAGTGTGGCTTGCAGTTGGAAGAAGTGTGGCTTTTCAAAATTTCAGAGAGCTAATATAATTGTCTATTGCCTTGATATCCATGACTAAGCAACCTTTAACAGGAAATATGATAAAAAGATAAGAGAGACTGCAGTATAAAAATTATTCAGACCACAAAAGGCAGAAATGTTCCAATCAAAATGGCACTTTAGTTTGGGGCTTAATACCCCAACATTCCATTACCACTCCATAATTGCACACCTGTACATAGCACCACTACTACCAAGCTCCCTGGGTTTGCTCCTGTTTCTTTACCTTATCAGTCCACAGCTCAGTGAGTTATGAAGCTTGAATCCAACCACGGAGTTTGACTGAAGTATCATTGACATTTCTTCTTTAATTTTTGTGACTCTTCATTTTACAACTGGCATCTTCAAAGTTTGGTATTGAGAAAGTTTCTGCATCTCATTCGTTAGTGTACTTTTAATGACTTTAAACTCCTTTTTGATATCTGTACTGTGTATTTCATTAAAAGATTTTATTGAAGCATAATAAAAGCAACAATGTTTTACAAAGCCCTTTTTTGTAGAGGTCTTGAATATACTTGTTTTTCCCAGAGAGTTTACAGGATAATATTTTTATCATTGTTTGTCTGAAACATCTTGGTATGGGAAATTCATAGTGCTTTTATTGCTGTGGGTAATTTAAATGCTTTATTATCAAATCACTTTATAATGCCAACTGCTTTTGAAAAACAACAATTGTGTGTCTTCCTTTTTTTTTCTTTCAATATGACCATATTGCCCTCAGCATCTTTGCACTAAAGTGCATTTGGTTTGCCATCCTTTCTCCTGGATAAGCATCCCATTCTTTTGGGTGAAATTTACCTTTTGACCTACCTGTCTTTGACTGTTTGGCCAGCTTAATCCCTGCTAAACTTTAAACAGAAAACAATGCAAAATAACTAGATGGTAATATGTCAAATGGGTGTGCCTTGAGATGTATGTGCATTTTATTCCTTCAGTTATTTATTGTTTATTTCTGGTTAATTGTTTCTCCTAAGCACATCTTCCAAGCTCCTTCCATCTAAGATGTAGTGTGTAGTGATGTACTACTAAAGAAAACACCAGTCCTCTGTAGGATCTTTGCTTCTGGAGTGAACTTTCACTGGCAAACTTCTAGTAGGTCTAGGCCAAGGACTTGTGTACAGATTTATTAAGTAGCTCTTTCTATCTTTTCTTTAAGGTTGTTTTCAGACCCTCTGTGCAATTGCCATAAACATACTTTTTCCAGTTTAGAATTAGTGCACCCCCATCTAAGCTAGCTGCCTCTGTTATGAGATAGAATATAAGCAGATGCTGTGCTAGGTAAGAAACCATGTTCCTGCAGACCTGCTGAGACCAGCTAGATGTAGATTTCTAGGTTCTATAATGTCCTTTTGGATTATTTATTGTCTGTTAGGGTAGTAATGGAGATGATGTATTTTTTTCTTATTTTTATCTCTCTGTGGTGTTGCTGAAGTAAAATGGGAATAAAGAGCAAAAGAACATGGTGTAACAATAAAATACATGTTCAGGTAAGAGGAGGGCAGCAGCTTTGAGTTTCTGAATAAGACTTTTCCTCCAATCTTTCTTTATTTGTTTCTGTTTGTGTTACTGGCCATTTACTTGGTTTTATATCACAGAAATGGATTCCTTTACTACTTGTGTTCTCAGAGTTCTGGTGAGATCAAACATGCATCAGAACATCAGTGGGGAAACAGACATATGAGATTCCACTTTTCCAGCCTGCCCTTGTGGCTTCTTACCATTCCATTTTATATGTGGCCCTTAAAAAGAGTCACACCTTGCAACTACGTCATTTCTTCCTTAGAGAAGCTATGCCATGTCATTGGTGGAAAAGCTTCTCTTCAAGAATATACATCAGTGCTGTGTGTCTTAATTTCACATATCTCCTATTTTATTTAATGACAGCATTCATGCACCCAATCTTGCAGACTGCTTTTTCCATGAATCAACTCAATTTTGTTTATTCTTGAGGACAATAAGGGAAATTTGGGTGCAATCTATAATACTGTGGATAGAACTTCCAAATATGTTTTGACTCAATGTTAAAACCATACTGGAAACACCTTAATAATGTGTGTT
Organism: Cricetulus griseus; assembly: GCF_003668045.3. Taxonomy (NCBI): domain Eukaryota; kingdom Metazoa; phylum Chordata; class Mammalia; order Rodentia; family Cricetidae; genus Cricetulus; species Cricetulus griseus. The sequence goes on from NC_048595.1 coordinate 70,882,905, forward strand.
TTTCTGTTTTGGTTTTGTTTTTTGTTTTTTGTTTTTTGAGACAGGGTTTTTCTGTGTAGCTTTGGAGCCTATCCTGGCACTCACTCTGGAGACCGGGCTGGCCTCGAACTAACAGAGATTCGCCTTGGAGTGCTGGGATTAAAGGCATGTGCCACCAACACCTGGCAAATATGTGGTTTTATAACTGTTGTACAAATAAGTCTTGAAGTCCCCATCCCTACCATTCGTTTTTCTTCATTGCTCATAAGTTGTCCTAGGACAGTGTTTCCTAGCTTTGTTGAATTTTTGGCTAGGTTGTTCTTTACTATAGGGGCTTTTCTGTACACCAGTATACTTTTAATATTATCTCTGACTACTGCCTCTTACACACAATTATTAGCACCTTCTCCATTTATGTTGTAACTTCAAAGAATGTGTTCAGATCCTGCCAGATATTCCCAGGAAAGGGCTATATTACTCTCATTTGAAAGCCATTGTCAAGCAGTTTGATACAGAGATCTATCTGTATATCCACCAAGTAGGAGTGGGTTCAATTGGTTTCTTTTGAATGATAATAATGAAGTGTTTAAAATGATTACATGGGACAGGATGGATGGAACAATTGGTGAAGTTCCTCAATTCAATTCCCAGTGCTGCCTGATTCTAACCTTATTCCTGGAGAGGCAGAGAGAGGCTGATTCCTGGATCTTGCTGACTGGCCAGCTTAGCCTTTTTGGTGAGCTATTGGTTTTGAGAAGACAATTTGGATAACTCTTGAGAAATGCTACTCAAGGAAATGACATTTGAGGTTGACCTATTGGCTGTACATGCACACATAAATGAGCATGTGTGTCCAGTACACATGTGTTCATCAACATGAACACACACACACACACACACACACACACACACACACACACACACACACACACACACAATAGTAATAATAAAGTGATTGAAAAGGCTTGGGCATTTTGGTTTGTGTCTATAATCCCACAATTTGGAGATTGAGCCAGAAGAATTTCCAAATGCTTGAGGCCAGCCCAGGCTACAGAGTGAATTCTAGGCCATTCTGGACTAGAATATGACCCTCTTTCAGGCAACAGATTTACACACAAAACACACACACACACACACACACACACACACACACACACACACACACAGTGGGGGGAGGGTGGGAGGGAGAGAGAGATTGACTAAAGGACCCATTATTTTACTTAAAATTAGTATTAAAATACAAGACTAGCGCTGAAGTACTCAATTTTATGGGTGGGGGTAAATACACTGCAAGATAACATTTTAAAATAGTTGCTTTTAGAGTAAATTATATACTTGCATATTTCATTGGTTTTTAACTAAAAATTAAAAGTTACTCAATACATTATTAAAGTTTTGTCTATACAAACAAAATTTTAAACCTTAAAAAGAAAGAAACTTTTTGATTTTTTTAAGTCTATGACAAAAATCATAATAATGAGTTACAAATTATGGTTTCCCATTGATTAGATATGCACAAAGACATTTTTCATTGATTAGAAGTGCACAAAGACATTAAAACCATACTCTGTGTGCTCTTTTTGTGTGAGAAGTGTCTTGCTTGCATTTCTGTGTCTTGTGAGAATCATGAGTTTCTTACTTGCGTATAGAGTGTTTCAAGGGCAGGGACACATAGCAGACACTTACATCCCATTGAGTAGACTTAAATTTGAGCACCTGCACTGTCAGTTCCCCTAGATTGCTGTCAGTTAGGTAGGCACTGCCATGTGTAGTAACTAGAGAATATCACACACCATGCTTAGATGCAGTTGGAGGGTAAAGACAGCAAGGTGATGAGAGGTTTGTTTCTTCATTTATTTGTCACTCCCTTCTTCTCATGACACAAAGGACACTGGACTAAAATAAGTAATGCCAGTCCTGAAAGGAGCCAACATTTCTGTGTGCCCACACTGGGAACTTATATGATATAAAGCTCAGACTGATAATAGTAGCTTTCCCCTTTATGTATTGAATTTAAATATAAAAATCTTTTAAGTGTGAGTGATTTGGGGCTTTTATTTCCTCCTTCATGCTCTCAGAATTATTTTGAATTTCTTTCTCCCAATAACAACTGCTTATCCTCCTAGAATGCAATATTATTATACAGTATCTGTCCAAAAATAAGATGATAGAGCTCATAAATGCCTCTCAATTTTCTAGTTGTTATGAAACATATTTAAAATGATTTTTAACACCCTTGGATTTTCCATTTGTTGTACTCTTATGGGAAAGAATGTACTATTAAATTGGCTTTTTAAAATTTTCTCTCCTAAAAAGATTACTTGAATCAGTCAGGTCTGGGTATTTTATTCAGTTGTTTATTTATTTTTGCTTCTTTACTTCTATTTCTATTCTATTTCTCACTTTTTGCCAATGAAAAATAATCACTATGGAGCCTGCTGGAATGATGTACTTGAGAATGTGTTTTCTGGCCAGGCCTACCTTTAATCCTAGCACTCTGGAGGCAGAGGCAGGCAGCTCTCTCTGAATTCAAGGCCAGCCTGATCTACAGAGCCAGTTCCAGGACAGCCAAAGCTGTTACACAGAAACACCCTCTCGTGATAAAACAAAAGAAAATGTGTTTTCCTTGTCCCTCCCTGATATTATTTCTGTACAGCTGTCATATAAAATCAATTCAGCATATCAATTATTTCATGTGATGATGGATGTATTTCTGGCCAGAATGTTCCATTCCTGTTTGTATCCCATAGTTGGGTTTTCAGTAGTGAGAAATACTGCAAAGGGGGAAGATTTATCTTTTTTTGTAAAAAATGGCATCTGAAAATATATATTTATCGTGTATTGAGCTCTATTTTGATAAGTTGGTACCATGTTTAATAATCAAGTTAGACTACTTAGCGTTTACACTGACTTAGTCCATTGCATTTCCTTATTCTAGAAATAGTCCATCTGGGTTGATATGATCAATAAATTGTACTATGCTATAGAGCTAGAGCTTATTCTGCCTCTGTACCTTTTTTTAGTGATTATGTAAGCAGCCTTTCTCTATCCCAATCAAGTGGCAATGGTCCTTCTCTTGGCTTATTGCACTTAACATGATAACCTTTGGACTCATCCTTGTTACCATCAGTAAGGGAATAAATGGTTTTAATGATTTTTATATTTAAATAATGTTGCATTCTGTCTATATATTGTATTTTACAAAATATTTCTCTATCCCTGGGTGTTTCCAGCTGACTGTTTATATGGGTTTTCAACACTGCTGCAATAAATGTGTGTGTGTGTGTGTGTGTGTGTGTGTGTGTGTGTGTGTGTGTGTGCATGCGTTCAGATGTCTTTTATATACTGCTGTCCTTCCTTGGGACACACTGAATTATGTGGTAGTTCCATCTACATATATTTTGATTTTTAAACTTCATTAAAATGTTGGGTTTATTCACAGTCATATTTTGGTTTCTCTCTGTCTGACTACCACAGTTAGTATGTCCTAGCATAATGTTTCAAACATATTTAAAACCAAGCATCTTAAAAAACTCATCAAGTAGTTTAATGAGCATGTTCTCTGCCATGGGACCTGGGCAACATTTATGAAACACAGGAAGATACATTTTTTACTCTGCATTATTTAAAAGGCAGCCAGATTGAAACTGTTATAGAAATAAAGCAAGATAGACATTTTCACCAAGGGTTTAAGTAAGATTTTAAAGAGAATTCCTCCAGGATCTTCTGTAATCTTCTCAGCAGTCATCAAGCAGCAGATCTTCACATAAGTGGTGCACGTGGCTTCTACTCTGAGAAGTGAACTTCCCTTTTCATTACTTGCTTGCATTTTTTCCGGTAATGTTTTCTATAGAACTGGACCACTTTGTAGTATAGGAGAATTTCCTTGTCATTTGAAAGAATCTTTTGATCTTGGTGAGAATTCTTTGTACGCTTTTCCATTTTGGTTTTATTTTGTGCAGTTTTATCTGGAATATCCTCTATAGATTTAGTCACTAGAGCTGTCTTATTCTGATTCATGAGAATCATTGCCACTTTCTTCCTTCTCACCATTACCACCATCATCATCATCTTCTTCATCATCATTGAGTTTTGTTTTATTTCTATGGGCCTGTGCTACCACTTCCATGGCAGATGGCTTTCCAGGTATACTTAAAAGTTTTATGTGCTCTTCTTTTTGATCTTCTTTTGGTATATCATCCTACATAATTGCTAGGTGCTGTCCAGAAATATGCATAATCCTTAAACTATGCTTCTACCTTATGATCACAGGTGATTTCATTTCAAAACCCCAGGGGAAACCATTGGCTGTGTAGATATTTTCAAAGTTGTCAGTGCTACTTCACATGGATGCCTTCAGTTTCTTGCTTCTACCTCAGTGACATCCAGTTCATCTTTTGCCTAATTGATCATTTTTAAAAAAAATTATTAGTTCAAATTAGGAACAAGTTTGCTTCACATGTCAATCACTTCTCCCTTTCCCTTCCCCCCCAGACCCCACCTGACCTCACCCAACCCCTCTCTACTCCCCAGGGAGGGTAGGGCCCTGATGGGGGCTCCCCAAAGTCCACCACATCATCCTGGCCCGGGCCTAGGCCCTCCCCCATGTGTCCAGACCGAGAGAGCATCCCTTCACATGGGATGAGCTCTCAATGTCCCTTTTTACACCAGGGAAAAATACTGATCCACTACCAGGGACCCCATAGAGTGCCGAGGCCTCCTCATTGACATCCATCTTCAGGGGTCTGGATCAGTCCTGTGCTGGCCTCCCAGACAGCATTATGGGGTCCATGTGCTCCCCCTTATTCAGGCCAGCTCCCTCCATGGGATACACCATCCTGGTCCCAACCGCTTAATCTCCATTCCTCCCTCTCTGCTACTTGGTTTCGGAGCTCAGTTCAGTGTATATCTGTGGGTGTCTGCCTCTGCTTCCATCAGCCATAGGATGAGGGCTCTAGGATGTCATATAAAGTAAGTCATCAGTCTCATTATAAGGGAAGGGCATTTAGGGTAGCCTCTCCCCCATTTCCTAGATTGTCAGTTAGTGTCATCCTTGTAGATCTCTGGAAATCTCTAATAGTTGCTCCCTTTCATCATGTTATCCTCCTTAAAACAATCAACTCTATATTGCTTTTAGTTTATAACAAAAAAGATAGTTCTGAGACCTTGTTCATGACCACTGAATCTCCTGTTGGTGTTGGCATACATTTCAGTAAGAGAGAAGCCAGACTGAGTTTCCTGATGATTCATGATACTTCTCTTGTTACTGTTTTGTTGGTGTTGGAATGTCTGGTGCTGGAAACAGGAATATTCATAGAAATCTATTTGTCTTAAATCTATGTTGAAATCCGGAAGGAGTCGATTCTAATGCCAATGAAGGAATGCCCCAGCATCAGGATAGATTACCTTTCTAGTGAGAGTGAAGGCAAACAGGCAAAATCAATAGCCTTTTCCATTTCCATGTCTCATATAGGCTGCCACCAGATGTGATGCAGATTTAGGGTATGTCTCCAATCCTCAAATGACTCAATGAAGAAAATCCCTCTTAGGCAGCCATTATAGGTTTAAAGCAATTCTGGCACTAGGGAAATGTCCAGAGATCAACAAGTTTGACCCCAACTAACAATCTAAGCAATAGTTGAGAGGCTACCTTAAAAGCCCTTCTCCAATAATGAGATTAATGACTACCTTATATGTCATCCTAGCACCTTCATCCAGTAGCTGATGGAAGCAGAAACAGATACCCACAGCTAAATACTGAGCTAAACTCCTGGAACCCAGTTGCAGAGAGGGAGGAGTGAAGAGCAAAAGGGTCAAGATAGGCTGGAGAAACCCACAGAAACAGGTGACCCAAACAATGGGCAGCACATGGACACCAGACTGATAGCTGGGAAACCAGCATAAGACTGATCCAGACCCCCTGAACGTGGGTGTCAGTTAGGAGGCCTGGGCATTCTATGGTGTGTCTGGTATTGAATCAGTATTTATCCCTAGTACACGAATGGACTTTGGGAGCCCATTCCACACAGAGGGATACTCTCTCAGCTTAGACACTCTGGGGAGGGTGTAGGCCCTGCTCCAAATGACATGACAGACTTTGAAGACACCCCCCATGGAAGGCCTCACCCTCCCTGGGGAGCAGAAAGGGGTTTGGATGTGGGTAACAGAGTAGGGGAGAGAGGGGAAACTGAGGTTGACATGCAAAAGAAGCTTATTTCTAATTTAAATTTAAAAAAGAATGAAGGAAGGTTAAGAAAAATAAAAAAGAAGAAAATCCCTCTTAGGTTTGCCCACCTGCTTGGGTTTTAGTTGATTTGAGATGCAGTCAAGGTGACAAGCGAGATTAACTATCACACCACTTTTTTCTTTTATTGATAAGCTTTTAAATCCTGATCATAGTTTCTCCCCTTCCACTATTCCCAGTTCCTCCCCACCTCCTCTCCCATCTGGATTGTCTCCATTTCTACCTCTCCATAGGAAATGAACAGGCTTCTAAGGCATAATAATAAACCATAATAATATACAATAAATACTAATACATTGAAATAGGACAAAACAAACAGAAGGAAAGACTCCAAGAAAAGAAACATGAAACAGATATAGACACAGAGACCTATTTTTCTTCTTTTACACACTCTGGAATCCCATAAAAACACTGAACTAAAGCCATAGTATATATGCAAAGGACTTTCAGGGTTAAAAGAGAAAATATATATAAGTAAAATAAAAAATAAGAAAACAGTTAACCCTGACATGACATAATGAGACAAGGAGCTTCCAATGATGCTGCTGAGTTCATTTTCTGTTGATCATCTACTGCTGCTTGTGTTGTTTATTCTTAAGAATAGTTTGTTTTCCCAGTGAGACTTTGTTGGAGAATTCTAAAGTTTCATTTGCAAATGGTTATCAATTGGAGATTGTGTCTGGGTTACAGATTCGTCATGTGTTTACTTCTCCTAGGATACCAACAAGTACATCCCCGTGCAGGCCCTGTGCATTCTGCCTCAGTCTCTGTGAACTCATCTGTGTGTTGAAACTATTTATTTAGATAGAAGGCCATGTTTCCTTGTTGTTCTACTTCAACCCTCCTGGCTCTTCCGTGCTTTCTGCCTTCTATTTCACAGAGTTCCCTGAGCCCTGAGAGGTAGAATTTGATGGAGACATCCTATTTAGGGCTAAGTGTTCCGAACTTTCTCATTCTATTCATAATGTATGGCTGTGGTTCTCTGTATTTGGCCCCATCTGCTGTAGGATAAACCTGTGATGATAGCTGAGCAAGGTTGTGATCGATCAGTATATCTTAATGTCATTAAGGGGAAATTGCTACATTTTGCTTTTGTTCTTAAATAGTATGTGGTTTTACCTTATGTCCCCGAGGCATCTAGTATCAAGTTCTTAGTCACTCAAATAGTGTTTAGAATGAGTTTCATCTTGTAGAGTGGGTGTTGAGTTCGAGCAGATATTGGCTAGTTATTCCAACAGTCTTTGTGCCACTTTTGCCCTAGCATATCTTGTAGATCAATTTTTAAAAGTTGAACTATTTTTTTTCTTACCGTTGTTTTCGTGTATTCTATCCCTTAAATGTTATCCTGTGGACTTTGATCCCTGATCTAGAAATTCCTTGACCTTGTTAGTGTTCTATTCCTGTTTATGGTCTCTTCTTGTGCTTTCAAACTTTTTGGCCTGTCTTTGTCTTTCACAGATTGTTAGAGTTCACACACACACACACACACACAACACACACACACACACACACACACACACACACACACACACACACACACTCTTATGGAAGCTCTTTAATTCTTTTGCATATTGCAGAACTTTCACCCAATGTTTATTTTCAACAACAATGTGTATGTGCATTTACACAGGACATATGTGGGAAATGAATGACCTAAATGTTAAATTTTTCCCTTACCAGTGCCACTTTAGCTTTGACTATAGTTTCCCAAGGATGACAAGGACTCACAAATTGTACCTTATTGTTTTAGAAAAAACTGAAAACAGTTTTGTGTGCTTTAGGTGTGCTACTCTCTCAATGTGCTGTTCACTAGGATATCGACATACACATGAGGCTATTTAATTAAATGTAAATAAAACTTTGCTCTAATTGTCATTCTTCAAATAGTCTGTTATTGTAGTGCAGTACAATTTCTAAGATTCAGGAAGTTCTGTTGGATAGTGCTGGAAGGCTTTGTGACTTATCAAGATAAATAGCGAAGGGGACTGTCTTCTCAGAAAATCAATACGAGTAAGGGAAACATTGAAGACGAGGCTTTAATTCTTTTCATTTCACTGTCCTGTGCTGCAAGTTGAGGATGTAGGGAATTTGTTGGCTTCCCAGGAAAGCCTCTGTTGGTCTTGCTATAGATACTCCACTTCTGCCTTCTGCCTGAATGGCTATGCATTCTTCTCTTTTACAAATGGAAGATTCCTGGTTGCGTACCCTTTTTACAAATGGCCCCTTTTCCTAAATAATTGGAAACCAGTTCCAGTTGATTTATAAGGGCCTAGTTAAGGAGGTTGATGAGAGCTGTCACAGTATGTGAGGACTCTCCTTGCAACTGACTGGATTTCTGTAGGCATGTCTGCCCAGGTTAAATATTAGGATATTAGTGCTTCTGCTGTGTAGGCTTACAATAATGGCTTTGCTATAAGACAGACAGAGCCAAGTGCTTAGATGTAAACAGTGATACCTAGTTTTGTCATGAGAGTAATAGTGACTTCAAAAGTGCTTGCGGAGATTTTTTATGCTTGATGGTTAATTCTTTCCTGTTCAAACCTTGTTTTCACTGTAATGATTTCATTCTTATGTTTTCAGGTTTCCATTACTGTAACAAATACCCAAGATAAAATCAGCTTGAAGGATAGAAGGACTTATTTTGGCTCATGGATTTTAAGTGTTGTTAGACCATAAATAGTTGGCCCTGATGCTTTGGGAATACAGTGGTTTAGTCTATCAAGGTAGGAACACATGGCAGAGGACTCCATCTTCATGACTGAGACACAGACAGCAGAAGAGGAGGTTTTGGTCCCGCAATAAACATGCCAAACCATGACCCCTCTGAACAGAAGATCTCCCATAGGCCTTACCCTCTCATGCTTGCACTCATTCCTATTAGGACCATGGACTGGGGGCAAAGCCGTATTAACACATGCTTGCTGGGCCACATGTTATCATTTTCAGGCCACGTGGTTTACTAACTGCTCTGAACAGTGATTAGTGTTATTTAAACTATTTGAATTATGAAGCCTGAGAATTTAAAATGATGGAGTTCAGGTCTTTGTAGTTACTGTCCTTTGTTCCAGCAACATCTCCTTATATTTAGCTGATGGCACAACATTGTCTTGAGCCCTTTTTTGGGTATGTCCTAGGAGTTACTGAACACTTACTTTCTTCCTACTGTGGCAAGATGATCCAGAATTATTTTCTATATTTCTTACATGAAACTTAAAACCAGCCATAAAAGCTGTACTTTACAGTTTCTTCTGTTTTACCCAATCTGTATGAATTTATGCTGGCACTATGGAAAGCTGGAGAAAGATCAGTGTTCATTTTAGTTGAAATACTAATGGATCATTGTAGAAAAGGTCCTGCTATTAAGGAAAAGAGTTGGATTCAGCTTCCATCCTCAAGCACTGTCTTGTCTGTCCTATCTTGGCTGTTCCCTGCCACACATGTGCATATATGTTCATGTTACTCTCCTGGTGATTTTAAATCTTTCATAAGATCTTTGTCGTATTGGAAATAAACAACAGAGTTTAAAATCGTATTTCAAGCTTATAACCATATGCGTTTTATTTGTATTTCTCTGTTGATAAGTGATGCATGGGGTGAAAGGCAGAGTTGGTCTCTTTCTTCTGACTTCCTAAAGTGCAGTGCAGCTAATATCTCCACCTCCTCCTCTCTAGAGTGCTCAGCGTATTAAACAATGGCTAAAGGCAAATGCTAGTGATGTTCATTCCCTGTCCTTCTTTTTATTTTAAATATCTCCTTTAAAGTTCATTTTCCAGTTCTGTATTGCAGTGTCAATTTCATTGTACCAGTGCTACCCAGCATTTCCTTTTGGCAGTGTTTATGGAATGAATCACTGGAATATGTATTTTTTCCCCACACGTCTGATCACTCCCTTGATGTGTTGTCCAAGGGCATAGCCTATTTAAGTGTAAATGTGTCTTTTCATGTTAGCATTCATTTTCAGAGAATGAAATGCTGTGGCTGACCCAAGTGAGAGGGAACATTTGCAGGCTTCTTTGGAAAAATTAGGTCTTCACACACTTTAGCTGAGTGCATGGAAAAGGCAAGTCGCCCTTCCCTGAGCAAGCTTCTCTGGGTTTCCGTCTCTGTGATGGCTCAGAGTCCTTATGTAGCAGTTGGCTCTGATATGCTTGCACAGACACAAATTGAATCCGACAGGACTGATGTCTCCTGGACTTTGCTGCCATCTGAAACGCTGGCGTGAGAAAGAAGTGGTGGGAGGGGGTGGGGAGGTGTCCGGGAGAGCTGATTCCTGTAGTGCTTTTCCTATGGAGCTATGAGATTTCTAACAGCTGATATCTGTGAACTGCTTGATAAGCTGTTTTCCAGATGAGATTGATAACCAATCACTGTTCTGGAACAGCTGGCTAGCTTTCGGGATTCAAGTTGTGTTTCAGTGTTCATCTTACTTCTTCATGCCTCTCACAAATCTGTCTAAAAACCAACAAACAAACAAAAGAAGGGGCTAGAGAGTAGAAGGATAATTAGATGATTTTCGTCTCCCTGTTCGCTGTATCTTTCCTGAATCCAAATTAATCTTGCATATTAATGAAACCCATTTTTTTTAAAAAAGTATGCTTTAATTTTCAAATTCAGTGTCAAAAGAGACAAAGTATATAGTAGCTGCATTTCTATTTTAAAATCCAGTTACTTTGGGGTGTGAGGTTGTTTTGGGGTATCTAGTCTATATCCTGTCAAGAGTCAAGTGTCATGTGTTTCAGATATTGAGAGATTGTGGAAATAAAAGGTGAGCCATTTCACTTTGAATCCCAATAGTCTCAAGTTCTTATCAAAGAGACAGAAGAGGCTGTAGTCTATGGCACAGCCTCTCCATTTCCTTCTTAATTAAGAGGCTGCTCTCTGAGAGAGGCTCTGCTGATTTATTGAAGGTTCTATAAGCACAATTATGCATCACTTTGCGAATCACACTCTCATTTCTTAGAGCCTGTCTCTGGTCACCTCACTCCCCTCCCTTCACTGCATCACTGCTAGGACTACCAACTTTTTTTTGTAGGGGACAAGGGCTTTCATGTAATTTTCTATATTACTGTATTTTTTTTGTGTGTGTGTGTTTGTATATGACCAAGCACATGTGTGTACACATGCCATTGACACAACTGTACAGGTCAGAGGACAACTTCTGAGAATTGGCTTTCTATTTTTGCCATGGGTTCTGGGTGTTAAACAGGTCATTATTATTGTGCAACAAGCTCTTGTATTCTAAGCCTTCTTGTCAGACCAACCATCACTTTTGACTTTTACAATCCTTCTCACCTGGAACTCTCCCTATAGAGTTGCACTAAATGGCATTTTCTATTGTCCCTGAAAATAGCTATCAGTGAATTTTCCCAAAGCCTAGTTCTATATTGTTCCTCTGCTCACAAACAGAATAGAGCTTGTTTCTGTGCTGGCTGAGTGAAGATCATACTATATGTAGACTGATCCAATGATGTCTTTGTGTTCTCTTTTGTGCTGAGTTCTGTTCTCCTAATAGTTACCTCATTCTCACCCCGTGGCTCTCACAATACGATCCCAAATAAAACTTACATCAGCATTTCCCAGGAATGAGTTAGAAACGCAAAGTTGTGAAGCGTATTAGAGAATTTCAGAGATGTAAACTGGTGGTGTCTAGTTCTCTGTCTTAACATGCCATCTCTGCTTCAGCACACCAGCATTTTATCTTGTCAAAGTTTTGCATGGAGTTCAGGGAGTACACATTCCTCTTCCTGTTAAAATCCTGCCTATGTATGATCAAGGCTTCCTTTAAAGCACCACTTTCCTAGGGCTGGAGATGGCCAGCAATTATGATCACTGACTGCTCTTCCAGTGAATCAGGGATCAATTCCTAGCACCTCCATGGGCACCTCACAGCCATCTGTAACTCCTGTCCTAGGGAATCTGGTACCCTCTTTGGCCTCCTTGGCTACCAGGCAAGCATATGATAAACAGACATGTATATGGTTCACAGACATACATGCAGGCAAAACATCCATACACTCCTTCTTTTATTCCATCATTAATAGTAGGAAAGACTTCTAGTAGTCATTCCTTAAATCTCTGGTGTGCCTTCATGTAGAGTTTTGTATGAAGTGACTGTGTCTCCTTAGAGTATAGTGCCCAACAGATGGCATAGGAGCAGAGAAAGAAATTCTTGTTGGTTGGTTGTAGGTGGCCTGGCAGCGATAATGATAGAGAATCTTGCATTTTCCATACCAAGTTATTTCCCAATACAAAGACATGACAGCTCCAGTGTTTATTGTGTTTTTACAATAGGGCATGTCTCTCTAGGTTGTGATAGGTCAGGGGGAAAGAGTGAGAAGTCTAAATGTCTTTGTGTTTTCTTCTTTTCTTGTCTCCTCCCTTCACAGGCTCTGAAAGGGTCCCAGCTGAAGTTTCTGAGAAGACGAGTCACTGCAGCTCCGTAAGCTGAGTTTCCAAGCTGCCGGTGCATGCCATTGACAAGCTGCAGGATGGTGCCCGTGGCCAGGCTGCTGTCGCTGCTCCTCACCTTCTTCCTCTGCGCCTGTGCTGAGAGTAAGCCATCCTGCCCTTCTCTAGGGAGCTGTGGCCATAATGAGTGGTTTTGTTTGCAGTTGGCACCAGGCTCAGGCCTCGGAATTTATTTCCTTTGGAAGTATATCCTGAGACACTGTGGGATCCTCCTTGGCTCCCTGCCAGCCTGTGGAAGCGATTATTGATGTGACTTTCCCACTACCTCCTCTTCTTTTTAATGCTTCTTTGCTTGTGTGTTTAACTATTTCTACTGTTTATTTCCATTTCTACATGCTTTTTCATACTTCTTACCAGCCTGGTAGCAAAGATAATACGAGACCAACAATATCAGTTAAACTGGGGCTGACCAGTTGGTAGTGTCAATAAGTAAACATTGTCGAGACTCAGTAGAAATTTCTTCAGTTGTATGGATATTTCTATGTTTAGAAAAATGCACAATGTCACATTGAGCCCAATTAAACTTGCGAGCCCCTTGTAGCTGTCACAGCAGCTGTTCTGATGTACTGTTTCCGACAGCTGTCGTGGAGTACAATATTCAAACAAATCAAGCAGAACTGACAACTTTGTGGCTGGGTGGAGGGTCTGGAAGTGGGAACAGAATTCTGTGGAATGCAGACACTAAATTTTGGTTTTCTGGATTTATGAAACTGGGATTGTGGGTAATTAGCTTGCCAACTAATGAGATGATCATATCTCCTTGGTAACTAGCAATCCTTAGTTCTAAACTGTTTACATCTGTTTCTTTCTTCATCTATCCTATGGTTTTTGGGAGACAGTAGTACCCATTCCTGGCTCTTACTCACTGGCAAGTCATTTACTCAGGAGTGGTGTAGTTCATATGTGATTTGATCATTCTCTTGGGGAGTCCCCTTGTGTGATTAACGTGTATAACATCTGCAGTCATTAACTTTTCCCTCCACTAGTTGTTCCAGGGAGATTAAATTTGATTCATGTTAAGGATATTTCAAAGACAAGGATCCTATGTCATCTTGGCCCTGTCTTATTAATTGCATCTTGACAAGAATTCCCTCACTAGCAGCCAAGTGTTTCATTTAAATAGGGATCTATTTTCTAAAGGAATCTTTCAGGGAGGAAAAAATAATGTTATAATTGAATGCATATGGGACATGCATGTTCTAAACACGACATTCTGTGGTTAATAATATATATAGTCTGCTAATTAGCACTTGGGAGTATTGGTTTAAGGGGAAGCCAAGGAATTTCTAATATCACGCCAGGAAATAATTAATTGGATAAAGATCCAAATGTAAGGTATTGTTATTTTAAAGGCATTTATGTCAAAACTTATTTTAAGATCTAAATTTACTCTATTAGAAAGCAATTGAATATACAGCTTTGTGAATTCTGTTTTGGCCACAGTACAGAAGTCAGTTGTTTCACCATTGTTCATTTTTGGCAAAAGCATATCAAGACCCTAGGAGCTCACTGAAATGTCAGATCACAGCTGTATGTTTTTCTAGAACTTACTAGACATGTACTTGATATCTGAGAAGTCAGTCACTCTTGCAGTCAGTAAAAATCGTCTTCTTTGGAGAAGCTATGGTTTTTCTTAATGCTGTGGTGGAAAGTGGCAGACAGATGTCAAGATTTTGGGAACAAGTATTACTGGGATTATGTTTTTCTGTGCCATAGATGGTCATTTCTCACTTTGGCCTACCCTGCTCTGTTTCTCATTCCTAATCTTCATCACAGATCCTATATGACTGTCTTAGTTTACCATCCATTGCTGGGGTAACATACTGACCCAAGCAACTTGGAGAAGAAAGGGTTTATCTCATCTCACAAGTTTCAGTCCATCACTCAGGGAAATCATGGCAGGAAATCAAGGCAAGAACCCCGAGGCAGGAACTGGTATGAAGGTCATGCATGAATGCTGAGTACAAGCTTGCTTTCCTTACTCAGCTTGCTTTTTATACATCCCGGGGCTACCTTCCTAGGAGTGGCACCACCCACAGTAGGCTGGCCATTCTTATATCAATCATCAATCAAGAAAATGCTTCACAGACTCCCTGCAGGCCAGTCTGAGGGAGGTGTTTTCTCAATCGAGGTTCCTTACTCCTAGATGACTCTAGCATGTGTCATATTAACAAAAGAAACAAAAAAACAACATTATATTCATATTATATCTCATGATATTATGCCATTCTGTTTTCTAAAAATACTTTAAAATTTTGAAACCATGTAACACTCAAGGAATAACTGGTTTCATAGTCAATTAAAGATAGTATTTTCAGGCACTTAGTATCCACATTGTGACTTTGTTTCCTTATGTTTCATTAGGATATAGTATTATACTTTTTTTTCCCTTTCCCTGTTTTGGGTTGATCCAAGGTACTGAGTTATGATTCAAAATTTAAGAGTGACTTATGAGAGATGTTTGAGAAAGCTGAAAACCTTTTTTTTTTCCCTTTTATAGAAAAGGATGATTGTGGATGGGGGACAAGAAGAAGGCATTGTAGTTAACCATGCTAATTTACTGCTCCAGTTTACTTCTCCTTAAAATGATTATCTCCAAAGAGCTGTATTCTGTATTATAACGGTTGTGGAGAAGGCCATACCTAAGTATTACATGTGGTATTACATTAAGTAGAAGAACTCTTAGAGTCTTAGTTCAAATGTAGGTTGAGAAATTGTGATAATATCCCCTTAGAAAATTGTAGTGTTTGTCATTGCCAATTTAAAGTGCTCAACTGGCCCACAATTTCTTTAAAAGGCTAGATGTGCGTGCGTGCGTGCGTGCGTGCGTGTGTGTGTTTACTATTTTTTTTTTTCTTTATGTCTTGAGTGCTCCAGGTGATTCTGCTAGTTATTTTTACGTGTGTTTACATCAGAAAACTGTGGTTCAAGAGTCAACTGTGACTTTTACTGAAGTATTGTGTGTAGCTCTTGCTAATGCTGGGCCAACAGGGTTAGTCCTTAGAGCAGGCTCACACACATGCAAATTAGAGATATATTTAGACTTTATTATTTTAAATCCAGTGCAAATCTCTTCTCGTTGTTTTAAATATACCTTATATTTGATATTACTAGTCTTTCTTCTCTTGTTTTTCTTTTTGTATCATGTATAGGCCAAGAGCCAGATCTTGACATCTTTTGGTTATACCAAATTCAATCTTATATTTTGGCTACTATAACTGGGTCTCTATAACTGGCTTCTGATAGAAACATAAATCTTTATAATTTAAGCCCTCAGATAATCTATTCTCAGTTGCTTTTTGCTGGGTCTTGATCTTAAATGGTGATCCATCCTTTGTTTTCTTTCCTCACTTAAGTACCTTGCTGAAGCCACTACACAGACAGTATTTCTCTCTTGGATGAAAGCACCATGCTTCCTGATCACTGGGGAAACATTCTATGTCCTATGCAACTTAAAATATCCCTTGTCTTGTCAGTAGATGGCTTGTTCTATATCCTATGGAACTTAAAAAATAATTCCTTTTTGTAT
Source organism: Cricetulus griseus (assembly GCF_003668045.3). NCBI lineage: Eukaryota > Metazoa > Chordata > Mammalia > Rodentia > Cricetidae > Cricetulus > Cricetulus griseus. Next base: position 70,899,125 of record NC_048595.1, read on the forward strand.
CAGTGGATGGATTGGCACTTGTGCTGGAATGTCACTAGAGTTTGATTTTGAATTCTGGCTGTCAGGTCACTCATTCAGTGATACTCCTTATCTTAGTCTTGTTTTTAGAGTGTGGATGATGAAAATAACAGATACTTGGGAAAGAATAATAGAATTTCTAGTACTTGAGTTTTGTGAGGTTGAGTTGAATGAAATAAAACATAGGCCAGTTGACGACATGGAGTATGTGCTTAAGAAATGGTTGTATCACCTTCAACAACCATCTTTACCAAGCACTCACCTTAAGTTCTGTGCTGAAATTCTTCATTTGATCTGAAGACTATAAACTTCAGGTGACAGAGAAGCCAGACCTTCTTGCTGTGTGTTAAATTTGTTAGAAGTGCTTCTCTGTGAAGTCCTAGACATAGAAGATCCTTATAAATCTGTCTCAGGAATTAAACTGAAGATCAGAAGAAACATGAAACTTGTCTGCTTTAGGAAGCCTTTGTGAAGAAGCTCATCTATAGAAATACCAAGTCATGTGGATTGGATGGAATGGATGTCAGATGTTCCATCTGTCCTGTTGTTCATGGTAGCACATTTTCTTGGACTGCTCAGAGGGAGGAACTAGAGATATTTACTGCAAACAAACACAGTATCACATGTCCAGTGGCCCAGAAAAATGGTGGGTTTGGACATGTTGATCCAAAGAGTAAGTGGCCATTAATATACTCAGAAGTATTTTGTAACAGGAAGCCATTTAAGGAAAGAGACAGAAATTGGTGTAATGGGATAGCAGATGAATCTTTTTGCATTTGCAGAAGCTAGTGAGACATCTTCCTACTGAAGATGGGAGTGAAGTGTGTACCTTTCCTGCTATTCAACTGTCCCTTTTCCAGAAGGCAGTGACCATTTCCACAAGGAATATTAATTTTTCATTGAAAAATCTCTTGACTTAGATTATGAATGTTCTCTCTCGCAGTCTCCAAAATTATTTAAATATCCTTTACAAGGTAGTTGCTTCTACTGATGAAAATATTCCAGACTTCCACTGGGCTGCTGATAGTATGGGATGCTGAGTCTGCAGAAGATTCTTGGGTTGTACATTTGAATTGGGTAGATTAGAGAAAGGATCAATTCTTAAAATGTTAAACGAAAAACAAGAAAGCTCCTTCTGATTGTTGGGCTAAGTTCCTTTTGGTCAGTGCAACATGCGGCTAGTCTGTTGGCTTTTCAGGGGAGGTAGGATGAGAATGTTGTGTAGGGGATCTGTTTGCTTCCTTCTCTGAATTCACAGAGGTGTGTTGATCCAGAAATGCTGATTCTCTTTGTTCCTTCCTCCCTTTATCTGATGTGACTGCATTAGCAACAGCCAGCTGTCTGAGGCAAATACCCCAGCTGATTTGCTGGTCCTTGGCTCTACTGTGGCATTTCTGTGGCTTTGTGAATTAAATACTCTCAGCAGAGCTGCAGACACCTAGTAAGGTTAAGATTGTGTCATAAAGCCGGCTCATGTGCTTACTTCAGAGCACTTGATTGAGCATATAGGGGTTTGCTTTAAAAAAGAAACAAACAAGTTTAACTTCCTGTTATCTCTCATTAGTCCCCGTGTTGAGGGTGTGAAGGATATAGCAATGTCTAAGATCTTGTGAGTGTTTTATTTGTGATAGCCTCTTGGCATGTGATTATGGATGTTTATAAATTCCTAATGCTTTTCCTTTTTGGGTTTTAGTTCCCTTAATTTTCCTCATTCAGTTACTATGTGCCTGACCCATTTCAAATAATGACTTCTCAGGCAGCTGTGTCTCCTCCTTCTCGTGAATATGTGCTTCAATTGCTTAAAAAAATTCCAAGCCACAATTTTTATTATTACTTAAAAACTTGTGTGGGGGTGGGGTGGGGAGGGTGGTAGATACTGCTTGTCTGTATGTTTACTATATGTGTACAGATACGAGAAGAGAGTTTTGGATCCCTTGGACTGGCATTACAGACACTTGTGAGCTGGCTGATGTGGGTGCCAGGAATTGAATCCAAGTCTTCTGCAAGAGTAACAAGGGTTCTTCACCTTTAAGACATCTGTCCAATTCCCAGAGTCGTTTTTAAATGAAGGTTCATGAAGAAGAAGACTTGAGATTGAAGGAAATGCTACATTTGGACAAATCCTCTGACCTATAAATTTGTATTTTTTTTCTTTTAGCTTCTTTTGCGCCATTTTGAGACCAGTGTGTGTGTGTGTGTGTGTGTGTGTGTGTGTGTGTGTGTGTATGAATATACAAAAAGGAGGGGTGTAAAATGATGGAAATACAATTCTATGCTAGCATATTGAAGTTTATCTTTATATTTCCATAATTTCATACTTTACTTGAGTCTAGGTGTTTTTATTTAAACTCATCTTTATCATAATATTTGGTAATAATATCAACTCCAAAAATAGCTTAAAATTATGAAGTTCAGTACTTTACTATGAATGATACTCAGTTTAGGTTTATTCCATAATACAAGTTTTATATTCACGCTATAACTTGAGATAGGTTTTTGTGAGAATCATAGAATAGTATTATGATTATCATTTATAATAACTATTATTATTAAGTCTGCCACTACAGTATATAAATACTTAATGTTCAACATATAAACAAGTGTATAATATATTAATTTTGAGCTGAAAATACAGCAAATATAAGTCAATTATATACAACACATTTATTAAATAAATTTGAGTGTATTTTTCTTTTTCTTTTTTGTTTTTGTTAAATGTTTATGATGAATGTAATGTAAGAAAAATTAAAATGCTTTGCTTATTACCAAAATGACCATTCAAATCTATAGTGATTTAGGATAGATGAGAAGAAACACTATTATGTCTATATTTCACTCAGAAATAAAAATTTTCACCACAATATTTAATTTGAAAGGGATATTCTGTCAGAAAATGTCTACTGCGTCCCCTAGAAAAATTAGATTTAAGTTCTTGTTAAAAATATGTCTTCTGTCTTACTGGAACCTGGTACTAAGAGACAAGAAGACTGACATTTATGGACAAAAAGTAAATGAGGATCAAGATTTTAGGGAGTGACAAGTACTGTAAGCGTCATGAAGGGTGGGACCCTGGGCAGTATGGGAAGTACGTGAATGGGAAGGTACTGTTCACTTGGATACAGTAATAGCTGAATAATGGGGAGGGGCCAGCCATTGAAAAAAAAGTTGATATCAACGGTTTAAAAACAAAAAGGAGTGTATTTGGTTCAAAAGAGTGACTAGACAGTAGGTTCACAGGGTCAGGTGGACAGGAAGGGAGGAGCCAGAGCTCAGAGCTCTATGCAACTGTACAGGGAAACAGGAATTCTCTTGGAATAGCTTGACTACAGTACTACTGTCCTCTATTGGAACCAAATAAATATCTTCACAATAATGTATGAAAAGCACCTATGGTTGAAGATCACTAGAATGTTTAGGGTAAGGGCTAGAAGAAGTAGACTACTGTGCATATAAGCCAGATGAAGTTTGAAGGAGAAAAACCTTTATCAGAAATATAATTGACCACTCACTGGTTTGTGAAATCAGCTATGCCAATTTGGAGTGATAAATTGTACCTCTTTTATTACTTGTGTAGTAAGGGCAAGAGTGTCTTATATTTTTATGACCCAGTTTTGTTGTCTGGTATATTGGGTCGTATAAAGACTCAGTGAATTAATTATTTTACACTATTAGACATTTGATACACAGTAAGCACTAAATAAAGGTAGCCGTTGTTCATCCATGAACTGTGTTACAGTATATTGATTTAATTTTGTTAGTATATGGTTTTGTTTTATTTTATCACAAAAGTCAGTTTTGTTCCAACTAAAATCTTCCCAGTGAATACTTATTTAAACATGTTAAAATTTTAATGCCATTTGTAAAAGTATACCATGGTTTTGTTTTGCTTTATCTTGCTTTTCAAACAGTCTCACTATGTGGCTCAGGCTACTTCTGAACCCCTAGCCTTCCTGTATTTTCCTCCCAAGTGCCGGTATCACACATGAGCACCACTTTTATCAGCAGTGGTATGGCAATATATGTTTTGTCACCAGTTTCATTGAGAAGAAACCAAGCATCATCCAGATGGCCTGCTTGGAGCAGAAACATGAAATACTGGTGAAGCGAGTTGCACTTAGCATTTTGTACCTTTTTTCAAGGTAAAAGCAAAAGCAGAAATAAAGCAAATCACTAGAGCCCTTGGCAGGGATATGTGATGCTCCCCTGGTATCAAGCCAGAAATCACCTAGGACTGGCCACTGCAGGCCACTAGCACCTCTGTGATGATAGTGTCAGTGCAGTGGTGGATTCATGGAAGACAGTCCAATCATGTCCATAGATGATGCTTGTATCAGAAGTAGAGAAGCCCTTAGTAACTTGTAGGTTAACATATTCAATTTCACTCCGAAAAGCAAAAGTGAACTTATCCATTTGGAAAATTGAGTATTTTATGATGGAATTACCTTCCTTTTCCTTAGGCTTCCTTGTTGCTTTATCTGTTAATTTGATTCTAAGTTGTCAGCAGTAAGATATGCCTTCAAGATTCTATCATAAATAGAGCAGTGCCATTTCCATCATCACATGTGTCCAACCTATTTCCCAGGTTTATTTTTTTTTAATTAAGGTGGAGTCAGACTCCCTATGCTTTGGGACTGTTAAGTGGTAGAGGGGACAGTAACTGAGTGGAAGAACAGTGGCGCTGTGGTTGTATTTCTCCTAGTAACAAGCAATTGAAATGTCATGAGGGACAGAAGAGGGCGACACATGGCACCCAGGGATTTACTAGAACTGATAAAGATCATGAAGCTCAGAATGCTAAAATGTTCATATGGCCACTCTCTGGCAATCTTTGAGCAGTGAGCAATTGCTTGGAAGAGAAAAGCCTTGGTTGATCTGCCTGCAGCAAGGGCAGAGTTCCTGGGGATGCAGCTTGGGAGTATTGGTCCTTGCTTATTAGATTGAACTTTCAAAGGTGGAGCTGCCTGAGGCTCACCAAACTCCTGGGAAGAATCCCACTACATCCATTAGTTCACCAAGCTCTACTTGGGTGAAACCCTTTCTGTAGCCTATTATCTGTACCTTATCTAGGTGAATGAATGTCTGATCACATCTCTATAGGAAAAGTTACATAACACATCACTGGTTTGGGCCTTCCTGATGTCCTGTCATTATCACAGAGGTGGTATTCTGTGTCACAGACATCTAAATGCAGTCCTTTCCTGTGCAGAGGATCCCATGCACACACAACATTAAAAGCTTAGTGTGACACGTGTCCCATGCTTTTTAGCCAGAGGTCCATCAGTGCTTCTGAAAACGGCTATATTGTAAATATTTTAGGCCTTGTGGCCACGGAGGTCCCTGGAGCAACTCTTCAGTCCCACTGTGGTAGGAAAAAGGCAGCCACATCATACATAAGTAAGTATGTGTGACTGTGTTCCAGTTTGGTCCTAGGCCTCTTGTATGATGACCTCTACTTTTGGCCTTATTCATCTTCACCTTCTTACCAGGCAGGGAGAAGTTGAACACATCAGGAAAGGGCGCTGCTTAGTCCTATGAGAAGAGATAAGGGGAAAAGAAGTGCTTGATTGATCTCTTTTGCACTCTGCTTAGTTAGTAATGTTTATTGGGAGCAGATTAATTAGAAGGAAGTTCAAAGAGCATATCTCTTGGTAAACAGAAGAAGTTTAATAGCACTTAACCTTTGGAATTTATGCAGAAAAAGATTTGAATATCACTATGCTTTATGTCTTTCGGGGGTGCTTCAGGTATTTGGCTGTTAGTGCTCCTTCAATTGCAAGCTCCTGAAAAATGAATAATTTATCAGCTCTGGGATAGTTCTCATTGCACTGCACGCTTGACATTTGGAGCTATGAACATCTTAAATGAAAGGCGAAAAAAATAAAGTGTTGGAAAGTGTTGTGTTTGCTGGGAATGTGGTGAGAGTCCTGCAAAGAGACAGTTTGATCATGGGTATCGAGGCCTGATATTGGTTTCCTAAAGGTAGGCAAGAGCAGACATGTCATGGAGAGTTGGTCTCGTTGGGGGCACTCCTACTGCAAAAGGCCCCCTGTTCTGTTTCATTGCTTGTACATCAAAAAGCTGAAGAAAACACTGGCAGGAAGGCACCGCTGATTCTGTGGCAAATGCTCAGAATACACATCCATGCTCCACCATGCCAGAGAATTGAAAACGTTTGGAAGACATGGTGGGGAGGGTGGTATGCAGTGTGCTGCAGTTGGAATTACTGATACTCATGGGCAAATGCACAGCTCCAGCTATTGTCAGTTCATCCTGGCTGCTGGCAGAAGGCATAGGATTGTACAGAGGCATGCAGGTTATAACCGCATCCTCGTAAGGATTGAGGTTTGTTCTCGTTGTGTGAAAAAGGAAGACTAATTAGATTAAATAAAAATCCTGGCTGAATATGAAGGCAAATGACTAATGGGGAAGTCTATTCAAGTGTGGAGTAAAATCCCAAGGGGAAATACTGAGAGCCTCACAGTGAGAATCATTTGCAGGAAGCAGAAGAAGCCACTGTAGAGAGGTGCTGCCTCTGAAATAATCAAAACAGCATCAGCAAAGGCTATAAAAAGATCGTTTAACAATTGTAAAATTCATAACTCTCTTTTTATTTTAATTGCTCTGATTTCAAGTGAGAGGTGGAAACCGGAGGGATATTATGATAATTATAGTAAAATAGTTCTGGGATCACTTTCCTCCAAAGTTTGCAGTAGTACAAATGAATCGACACTACCATTGGGCAGTTAATAGACTGGCTCACTTCCCTTTGGTTTGTGTCCTCAGCCCTAGGCTTTATGGCTTCACACATTCCAACCAGTAACATTTTTTTTAAGATCAGAAGAGTGATGTCCAGCTTTGTCAGTACTGTTTACCACTCCACTGTTCTGCTTTTTCAAATCCTAAGTTTCTGTTCGCAGTCCATCATTTCCTCAGGCCAGTCTCTTTTTATGTGTCCTAAGGATGTGAGTACAAAGAGGAAGGAACCAGCTCTCTACTGTCAGAACATGGGAAAAACAATAAAAAGACAGTTACCTTCTAGGAAGCAAAATGTTGCTTTAGAGAAATAGGGAGTGACACTGGAGCAGAGCTCTGTTGGGATGTAGAGGAAGTACCAGTGTGCTAAAGTCAGATGATCTGTTTGCTACAGCAAAATAAGAGGCTTTGGGGTTTGTAGTAGATCTGTATTTTGGCCTGCTGAATCCTTGGAACCAAGTAGATACCTAGGTTTACACTAACAGATAAAATAGTTATGTGTGACCAGAAGGACCATGTGTGGGAAATTGGTAAAGTACTGCTCAGTTCATTCTTAAGTGCAGTCTACCAATAAGTGAAAGATGCCAGTGAAAATGGGGGCAGTCTGGTCTAATTTTGGTTGGTAACTGCTGTGTGTGAGATGCATCTGAAAGAGAAGAGATGGCTGTATAAAAGCAAATAGAATCAGAATCATACTAGTTGGAACTGAGGTTATGGTTGTGAAGTACAGGACCATTTGCAAAACTTATTCAGGATGTGGACTCTGCAGGATTTTATAATGGTTTGAACTTGGCAAGTACCTAGATACACAGAAGACACACCAGAGAGGATGACAAGTAGCTAGGGGAGAAAACATTTTTATTTCCGGGCCTTCCTCAACACACTGGATTAATGTGAGTCTGGTGCCTCTCTTAGACTTCGCTATGGTTTGTTTATGTTTCTGTGTAAAACACTCATTTGATATGTTCAGGGCAAGTGTGTCTCATATTAGACTGGGCCTAGTCTGTTTCTCCTTGTCTTAGTATGTAAGCCTTGGATGTAGCTATGGGTAGCAAATTTAGAAGCCTATGTTGACCAGGTGAGTAGGATTCATTACTAAAGCAAGCTGCTTCAGCTTTGCACTATCTATACCAGTTCTGTAAGGGAACTGGTCTTCTGAGGAATGCATTTTGAGATCTTTTGATTTTCCTAGAGAAGCTTGAAATCCAGATTATAGGTGAACTAAACCTGTTTTCACGATTATAATGGTTTACAGACAATGAAGTATCAATAGTACTGAGATTAAAGGCTGTACTTACATAGAATGGAAAAATTCTAGACTCACAAAGTAGAACCCCTTCTAGGGGTTCTAGAAGATCGTAGAATTACAAAGATAAAATTTCTCCTTCCCAGCACTTTCTAGTCTTTCTTGTGATTAATTACTGCAAAGCAGGTAACACCTATGGCCATCAGGGCAGAGTCTGTGAAAAAAGAGTGGAATTCCATATCCTTGTCTCTCACACTATGTATAGATGAGGAGAAATGCAAAGTACCTTCACTACACTTATATGGGTATTTTGAGTCAGCATGGATATGGAATGATAAATTATTCATCATTTCCTTTCCCTGGTATGTTCTAGTAATGGCAGTTGTACATACTGGAGATGGGACAGGAGCTCATCCTCCTTCCTATTTCCTTCTGCCCCTGGGAGTAAGTCAGCATGATTGGTAGAGCTGGGTTTCTGTTTTTTTTTTTTTTTTTGGGGGGGGGCGACTCTGTGAAGCTCAAAAGTTCAAAAGCACTGGAACAGTTGTCAGCCGGGCAACTAGAATTTAAAAGTGGGTTCTCTGAAGGCCTTGCCTAAGAGAACAGCTGCTGGATACAAGGATTTATTTGTACATTAGAAAATAAGATACATCTTTGAAAATGGCTTCCTGATTGTCCAAAGACTAAAGATTGGTGCTAAAGCTTTTTCAGTATACACTTGGGTGGAATAATTTCTAGAATGTGACTTCTATTTTCCTGAATTAAATAGGTCAAATGAAGCATGATCTTTGGGGTGATTCTCACTGGGAATGTGTGTGTGTGTGTGTGTGTGTGTGTGTGTGTGTGTGTGTGTGTGTGTACTCACGTATGTATCATGTGAGTATACATGTGTTTTCAGGTATACGTCCATGGGTGTGTGTAGGTGTGTAGATTCAGAGGACAACCTAGGGTATTACTTCTATTATTCTTAAGGATCTGTCAATTGCTTTGTTTGTTGTTGTTATTGCTGTTTTGAGACAGAACTTGGAAGTCACCAAATAAGCTAGGCTGATTAGACAGTATACTCTAGGGAACTTCCTGTCCCTACTGAGAACATAATTGGACCACACCGTGTTTTAGGAATATCAATCTTTATTACCTTCTTTTCATACTAAGATCAGAGAGCCTTGGCCTCTCTGATGCATTGTTATAGGTTGTGCTGGATAGTTTTATGTCAACTTGACATAAGCCAGAGTCATTTGGGAAGAGAGAACATTGATTGAGAAAGTACCCCCACCAGATTGGCCTGTGGTACATTTTCTTGATTGATGATTGATGTGGGACAGCCCACTCCCAAAGAAAGCAAGCTGAGCAAGCCAAGAGGAGTAAGTCAATAAGCAGCATTCCTCAGGGAGTTCAGTTCCTGCCTTAAGTTTCTGCTCTTCATGAGTTCCTGCCCTGACTTTCCTGCATGACGAACTACAAAATATAAGGAAAAATAAACCCTTTCTTCCCCAAGTTGCTTTTGTTCATAGCGCTTCATCATGACTAAAGAAACCCTAATTAAGACATAATCTATATATGTTTTCTAATTTTAGTGAAAAGAAATATGATTCGGTAAAAAAAAAAAAAGCATTAGCTTTCAAATAAAAAGACTTGAGTTCATGCTGTGTTTTTCTGTTTACTAGTTGGGAGATTTTAGACATAATATTTATTTATTCAGCTAGTATGTGTACTGTTCATCGTACTTGAGCTTCTCGCTGTTTTAAGATAGTGAAGGAGATGAAAGTAGCAAGGCATGTGCCCTCTGCCACTTCTAGTCTAAACTGCAGTTGCTCATATGTGAATGGGGATGAGATCTTTCTGTGAAATTGTTAAGAGTTAGCTGAGATGTGTAAGCCGACTCTGGGCATGGTTCATTATGGGAGATGTAGCTGTAGCATCAGCCCTGCCCTTATTATCATGCCTGAACCTTCCAGTTTGTTCCTGTCCAATCCAGGACGGTGTCTTCCTTCAGCCCTCTGTTTGCACTTCAGTCTTATTTATGAATGTTGTTTGGAACCTTAACATCAGAGCCCTCTTCCTTTTTTCCTTTCCCAGATGTTTTATATTTAGTAGTTCCTAGGTGACTTGCTCACTTTACAAATCTTCACCATTTTTTATTCTTTAGGCATTTCAGTGACTGAGACAGATCAACAATAAAAATGAGAAAAACACCCCACAAGTGAAGGCAATATTTTAATGTGTTTGATATGATTAAATAAAGTATTTTATACAGTACAGAATCCAAGTTAAAATATGAGACTATGAGTATGTTCAGAGGCAGGGGAATCTCCCTCCCTCCCCCACTTCTTGTGGTGATTCAAATGATCTGCTTCTGGAATTTCCAACTTGAATCACTGTGTCTGGTTTATGAAGTGCTAGGGATTGAACCCAGGCCCTCATGCTAGGCAAGTGCTCTACCTAGATGCATTTCCAGCTCTCTGTTTGGGGTTTTTAAAATATTTTTTACTAGACAAGACTCTGTAATTATATTTAGGTAATAAAAGACTGAGCTTCCAATTATTTGTTTCTCTTAAGGATCTAATTTCATTTGAAGGTGAGAGTTACTCCATGCTTCCATGCTAATTAAACCAAGGCCTTTTAAAAGGTGCATTTATTGAAGCTGAAATAGTCCTGAAAGATACTTATTTATAAAATGCCAATTATATCCCTCAATATCTTAATAATTGTATATTTCATTAAAAGGAGTATTTTGTAGTAATGCAGTGTAATTATATGTTGGTACAAACTGTCACTAAGACTAAATGAGCTTCATTAATTACCAAAACAATTACTTCATATTGCTGATGAAATATGTTATTATCTTATATACTTTGGTAGTGAGTTTTACAATGTTTTGTAGTGGTACTTAACCATTTAATCATTTACATTGAGTTAAAGTGTGAAACAACATCAGTGCCTTGTGGATTGGTACTTTAGGCACTCAATATTCAAATAAAGTTAAGTTTCATATCAATCGCCCATTACAAAATAGCAGAGGAGGTTTTCTATATTCTGGATCCCACAAGTAATGTTATTTGAGAGCTGCATGCTCTGATGTTCAAATTGTTTATCAAGTGTGCTGCTTAGTGTTTTGCCTACTTGACATAAGGTGGTGAAATATCAGAAAAGGGAACCCCCTCTATGAGTGATCTGTGCACAAGGCTATGGGGTATTTTCTTGATTAATGGTTGATATGGGAGGGCCCGGCCCACCATGGGCAGTGCTACTCCTGGACAGATGGTCCTGGGAGTTATAAGAAAGTTGGCCTATCAAGCTATGGACAGCAAGCCAGTAAGCAGTATTTCCTTATGGTATCTACTTCAGTTCATACCTCAGCTTCTGGGTTCCTGCCTTGAGTTCCTGTCCTGACTTCCCTCAGTGATGGTCTGTGTACTGTAAAATGAAATGTACTTTTTCCTCTTCAGGTTGTTTTTGGTCGTGATGTCTTAACACAGCAATAGAAAAGTAAGCTGGAAACCAAGCTACAGTTTTGTTTTGGCCTTAACTCTGAGCCTAGCTATCACCAGCTGATGGAGAGCCCCAGCTGCTGATTAACTGAAGTAAATAAGTGCTTGACTGGGAGCACTTGGGAGGGTCCAACCTTTCAGACCTCTGCTTGCCTCCAGAGAGCCACATCTTTACTAAGAGCACTGATGAGCTACTGTGGTAGAAGCCATTCTGCCATTAGCTGTAGAGCTAAATTCTACCAAGCACTTAGAAAGTGTGCCTCTGGGGCTGCATGGGCTTTGTGCCATTTTGTCCCTATGGCCTGACTTTTAGAAATCCATTATTATCCTAATGCCTAGGGCAGCTTAAGTTACAGGCTCAGGAGTTACATAAGACGATCTTAGTTATCTGCCCATATCCATCATAACCTGTGAAGCCATGTCTCTTGCAGGGAAAGTCAGATTATAGAGTCTGTCACCTAACTCCTGCACAACACGGTCATAGCATTACCTTTGCTTTTCTTGCTTAGATTTAAAATCTACTCTTCATTGCTCCTTTGGCTTGCTATTTTGTAACTGAAGCCATTTTTACCACCACCTCCATTTGACTCCTTTCTTTTTCTTGAGTATACCTAGATGAGATCACACAATCTTTATATTTCACGGTTGTTTTTGATAAACCTCTACACTGTTTTCTTTGAAGGCTTTACTAATATATATTTCTACTAATATTATGCAAGGGTCTCTTGAACTCCACATACTTGTCAACACTTGTTGTCTCCTATCTGCTTGCTAATAGCTGCTCTAACAGGTGGCGGGTGATACTGCATTCCTTATGTGCGCACTGCCTGACACAGGGCTGTCTGTCACTTACTGACTGGCTGAATGTGGAACAGGTGTGGAGTTCACGCAGCATGACATGTGTATTTTCTTAGGCTGAGATTTTCTTTCATTGCATACACACACCATAAGTCTTCTATAATAGAGTCAGTTATTCTGTCTGGTTCATGGTGGCTTCATCTATGAGGTGTAAAAATCTTACCACCTATAATCCATGGGCAAGTCAATATTGTTGGCACTTCACAAAGAGACCTGTTTGGTGACTCATTATTGTTCTGAAAAAGTGCAATAGTCTGTATTGAAAGTGTCCCCCATATGAATATGCATGGAAGCTTGGTTCCTAATTTATAGATCTGTTGGGCCCCTTTAGGATGTGGGACCTATTTGAAGGACAGTGGACCATTTGGAATTATTAGGATGTCACTTTACACCCTACATCACAGATGTCACAAGTTGAGAAATTTTGCCCTTTTCTGCATGAAGCACCTTCTCACTCATATCTTAGAAAAATAGGTCTTCATCATCCACCATGGAGTGAAGCTATGAGCTCAAAGAAACCCATCCTTCTTATAAATTGAGTTTTATAGGTAACTTGCCAAGTAAAATATATGACAAAATGGAAAGTGCATAACTGCTAGGGTAGCTAAACCAAAAGCTGGGCTGGATATAAAGTCAAAGATTTGAGGGTATGTATCTCATGCATTTTTTTGAATGAATGAAGAAAAGGCTACTGAAAACTAATTCCAATGGACAAGAATAGATGATGCTGTCGTTGAGACTGTGATTAAACAACATTGTCTCTGTGAGGTAGCCCCATTTTGATTAGATAATTAGACCACAAACTTTCCAAAGTAGATGTTAAGGATCCAGTATCATTCTCCATAGTCTGCTGCTGGAGTGTTTGCCATATCCTTATATCCTGGGCCTGGAAACCCCGACTGGGCCTGCAAGAGAATGACAAGAGCACATACTTCCAGAAAAGCTGATATCAGGTTGGCTGTGCTGGTTGTGCTGGCTGTGCTAGCTGTACTGGGGCAGCACCAATACAGAAGCCACCTGGAACCTCAGCTTTTATTACATGTAGCACAGAGGAGAGAAATCAGCTGTGGAGGTAGGGGGTCTCTGTAGGTGAGGATAGGTGAGGAGTCTCCAGTTGCACTCATCAGGGAGGAGAAAGTTGCAGTTACTAGTTATTGCATGTATCGGTCAGTCCTTCAAGGTTTCCTTGGCTCCACACACTTGTCTGCCCTGATTTCTTATGCAATCTCAATGTCTCAGTCTGTTCTCAGTAATTCAAGAAGGCCTTTATTCTAAGGGCAATGTAATCAAGAAATACTGCTGTCTGGTGGAATTTGAAAGAGGCTTTATAGTCTCTCATGCTTACTTTGAAGTAGCTTAAATCATAAAAGCCAGGTGACCAAAGGGACACGTTACTGTCTTTGGCCATTGATTGCTTTAGAGAGACATGGTTTGGTTTAAAATCTGCAGCTCTCCTGCCTATCCTGTAACACAGCTCCTACTGCTAAGGAAATATTCAACTTGCCACATAGGCTTGTTGAAGATAGAGAGGGGTCATATCACCTGTAATTTGCTCCCACCTATTTTATTGCAGCAACTAAGGAAAATACAAAAAAAAAAAAAAAGTCCTTAAGGCCCTCCATTCAAAGTAGAAAGTTTGCACAAAGCTAATTGATTTTAGGCTCACTGTTGTTCATTATCTTAATTAGTCTAGGCAATTAAAGCATTAATTGATTGGAGTTGATCCCTTGCTAACAAACAGTAAAACTGTTTTTTGGCTCTAAGAAGTATTGTTTCATTTCTTCATGCACTTCTCCAGCCGAGGTGTCTACACTTTGGAGATACGTGGTTTTACTCTGTTTATCCATGGGAACAGTGGTACAGGAGTGTTCTGCCCTCATGCCATAGAATTGTGGCTTTTGGCCGGGCTTTGGTGGCGCACTGGGGAGGCAGAGGCAGGTGGATCTCTGTGAGTTTGAGGCCAGCTTGGTCTCCAGAGTGAGTGCCAGGATAGGCTCCAAAGCTACACAGAGAAACCCTGTCTTGAAAAACCAAAAAAAAAAAAAAAAAAAAAAAAAAAAAAAAAAAAAAGAATTGTGGCTTTTGAGGTCTTTCAACAATATTAGTACAGTCCCAGCCTGGGTATGATTGCTTAACATTAACACTGGCTGCTAAAGCAAGCATCTGCAGTATCACCGAGGTAAACCTATACTTGGCAGTGGGCTTTCCTGGGCTGCTGTGTTTGGTAGTTGGTAGAGTATTTGGTACTACCTTGAATGGGTATTTCTGTGAAACTGAGGCCCTATTTTGTGGGACATGTGTTCAAATAACTCACACTCTGGCATTGTATTTTCTCTCTTTTGTTTAGAGAGCCCTGGAAAATCACTGTTTCCTAAGGAGATGAAGTTCTTTGGAAAGTTCCGAGTTCCCTATGAGTCTGAGAAAGGGATGGGGGAGGTGCGGCCTTGGAGGTATTCAGGTATTAGGAGGGTCAATGGAAGAACTATTTCAAGTTTGGAGATCTCTTTAAGAAGAAATTACTAATCCAATAATCACAGTACTCTAATCAGACTAAATATTGGAGAAGAAAGGCAGCGAGGAATTGTTTTCACAGGAAAAATAGCAAAGCTTCCTGAAAATCCTGTTGTATTTAATTCAAAATAACTTCTACAGTGAGCTTGGGTTGATAAACATCTCTTAGATATGAGGTTTCCCTTTTTAATTTCATCTTATCTTTTATTATGTTCCTCTAGAAGAGAGTCACAGAAGTAATGAAATTCATTATTGGCAATTGGTTCCTTCTTCTTCTTCTTCTTCTTCTTTTTTTTTTTTTTTTTTCTTGGACTGATACTAGAAATATTCTTTGGAGAAGTTTGAGTCCTGTGCTTTTCTAGTTGACACAGCAGAGTGGCTGCCAGAGCAGAATAAGATTGCAATGGACATCTGGCTGGGAGGTGACACACAGTGATGACCCTGCTGCATAGTCTGCCTCTTTGTTGTTACTGACACAACTCTGATGACTCTGCTCAGGGCCAAGTGCAGCAAACAAATATAAATCCTTGATATTATTATTGAATAAAGCTCTTCCGAAATGATGGTTAATGTATCTCTGGTAGTTAGTTATGGTTGTTCTTTTATCTAAAAACAATAAACATGTCATATAATTATTAATATGTTTTCTGTATGGATGTGCATACAGCATCTTCAAAAATGTCCCCCATGAAAAGGTGACTGACCCTTCTCTGTTCTCAGTGCAGTAAGTGTTTAATTGTTCTCTAGTCTGGGAATGTGGTGGGTCTTTCATATTTATAATTTGCTACTGCTTCCTTTTTTTCTGTAATAAACAGAAATGCTGGTTCTGATGTGGAAACTGGTGCTCCCTAACTAACTAATTTAAATTCAAGATGAGTGTTACTTGAGACTGTAACTCTGGGGATTTAGTCTTTTAATGTACTCTTCTATTTGTACTTTTTAAATGACTATATGAAGTAATTAGTTTTAGAAATACCTTTACATTAATTGTAAAATATACCAGGAGAATTAGTGTGTTGACCCTGCAGGAAGGACACACATTTGACAATCCTGAGGTAGGAAATGACCAAGGATAAGGCCCCCAAACCAAAACAGCTATAATAAAAGACTATGATAGGATATGCAATTCTCCATTTTCATGGACATTATGTATATTTATGTGGGATACAGCCGATGTGTTTGAACCTACCTGAAAGGGGGAGCAGCGACTGAGACAAGAAAGAACTGAGAAAAGAAAGAGACGAGAGATGGAAGATAGAGTCTGGAGGGCACTCTGAATAATGCAGATGCCCCAAGTTTATTACTCATTTTCCTTATATACCCCAATCAAAACGGGAGGGCAGAAGACTTCCTTACCATGATACAAGGAACAAACAAACATAATTACCTTCTCAATACCCAAAACATCTGGTTGCCACACCCTAAGTCAAACATCCTATAATTTGATCTTGAGTGTCAAGATATCCAGTAGCCACACCTTAGGCCAAACATGCTGTAGTTTAACCTTGAGGAGCAAGCCTTGGTTTGAACTCTCTGACCTTAAGTCAACATGAAACAGAGTCAATAACATCATACTCATGAAATGAAAATGAAGAGAAGAAAAGAGACTTGAAAGCCCATGATTACACATTGTTTTCCACTACAGAGTGCATAACGCTGCTTTAGGCTCCTGTTCTGTTTTCTTTATCTCATCTGGTGAATGCTTCCCAATAACAAAAAATTTTCAACACATTGCCTTTTTAGTCCTAATTATGTACACCTTAAAGGAGACCTCTTTTCCATCTTAAAATTTATGTGATTTCAGGTAATAAGGTAGAATACAAGCAAACGTGTACTTCCTGATTTCCAATCAGGTTTTCTTTTTAATTTCCTTAGCATGGTTGCATCTTTCAGCCATCCTCTTTTCCTTTCCTTTAGTCATTCATTCAGAAATACCCAGTGACGTCCAGTTTCTGAGAGAAGACCACTTTGGTTGGAGTTGAGGCTATGACAGGGTGAGCTGGGAGGAGGAGGGCAGCCTTCCCTGCTGGGGATGCCTAGCCTTTAGTTTCAGAGTTAGTCTTAGCTGAGGGAGTGCTGCCCATCATGTGAGAGTGGATGTTTGACTTTTTGAGAGTATGATGGATGTGGAACAATGAAGTAAATGGATTTTAGAAAAAACGGCAGGTAGAATAAGTAAGCATAAGTAAGTAAGTCAGTTCCCTGGATATGGCAGATATGGGTAGCAAGGGGTTTGAAGAAGACCTGTGGATTTCTTCTATGACTATGGAGATAGAAGAAAACACTTAAAAAGAATGGGGTTTTAATTTGGATGAATGGGGAATCTTGAGTTTGTCTTGGAAAGATGACAAAATAAATAATGCCAACTAGCTCCAAGTGTGGATCCAGGCCTCAACGGAAAGGTATGAGTTGTAGATGATCTCTGAGTAGTTACTGTATGAATCCTAACAGAGACAAGAGTATAGGCAAAAATTAACCAAATAATACGGAAATCGGCAAATGTAAGAATCCTTCCTTGGATATGCCCACGTTTTCAAGGATAAGTGTAGCAGACCATGGAGAGAGTGTAGAAAAATCAAAGACAAAATGGAAATTTGGTTGAATCTTGCCTTGCAGACCTTACACGTGGATGCTATCTGTGAATCTGAACATGACTCCTGGGTTTTCTAATGCTGGGTGTTTAGAAAGGGTAAAGGGCTGGTGGGTGGGGAAGTTAAAGTGATGTGGTAGTATAATTGGTAAGGGAGAATACTGAAGTCTCATTTCAGTTTTCCTCATCACACACAACTAAAAGTGGCATCCTTTTGATGTAATATTGTAAGTACTTATTTAACTAAAAAGAAAATGGCAAGCAATTGAGTGTCTAGACGTTATAATCTTTCCCCTCTTTTTTTGCTGATCTCTTCAAAGACTAGTCTGTATATCTCCACCTTGCATGTCTGGTCTAGGAAGGAGGTCTAAACTGTGTTTCACATTCATGGTCAATGAGCTTTCTCATGATCTGGTCTCTGGTCTGCCCTTCTACAGGTTGGATTAAACTCTTTCTTAATTACCTTCTTCACATAACTGGTGATTGTGTGCATAATGACACCCATTATTGGTTGTCAGATGCAGTCTTGTGCTGATTCTGCCTGACACAGAATTGTTTCTTCTTCACTATAGTTTCTCCTGAGGACCTTCAGGTTTTTTTCTGCCCTCTAAATTGCAGATACTTCCAGCAGTATTGTCAACTTCCCTTGTTTCTTTTTAAGGCTTCCTGAAAATAAGGACAATGATGCCATTTATTATTGGAATGACTCCATACAATATTAATCAGTAATTGTTTGTTGAACTAATAAGTGGACCTTAACTAGGCTGATCCAACTGACAACAACAACAACAAAAACATCAAAGAGTTTTGAGAAGCCACAGGTCATAGTACCACCAGCATCCGGTGTCCTTCATTCCAAGTATAGGCCTGGAAGCTTCCTCCAGAGCCTGTTGTTTCTGACTTTGTATGCAAGTACGAAATCTGTATCAACCTTGAATCTAAGTATCCACTGAAAACTTAGACAAATCCCTGGCCCACTGATAGATGCAGTAATAAAGCAAGATACTGATTTATAGGGAAACAAATGCATCTCATAAAACTTAGATGAGCAAAAAGGTCATGAATATGTTGTATATATTCTTTTATAAATGTGCTATTTATTGTTGTTCACATATACAAACTCAATATGTGTAACATGGAGCTAAAGTGTTTGTGCACAGCAAAGGAAGACTTGAAGGTCAAATATTTTGTACACAGTCTGGGAGAAAATCTTTGCCACCAGTACTTCAGTCAGGGAGTTAATATCCATTATTCACAAATAATTGCAAAAGTTAGCCCCTCTCAAGAACTTCTGGTAACAAATGTTCTGATGAACAGACAGTTCTCAGAAGAAACACAAATGGCCAATTAATATCTTTTAAAAGTGTTTAACATCCTTAGCCATTAGGGACATGAAAGTTAAAATTACTTTGAGATTCCTTTCACTCCAGTTCAAAGGGCTATCATTAAATCAATCAATCAAACAAACAAACAAACAAACAAGTAAATGTCAAATGCTGGCAAGGATGTGCTGAAATATGACCCCTTATCTGCTGTTGGTGGAAATACAAAATTGGTACAGCCTCTATGAAAGTGAGTCTGGAGATTTCTCAAAGAACTAAGACTAGAACTACCATCTGCATCAGTTATTTCCATCCTATGTGCATGTACCCAAGACTCAGGATCATATCACAGAGATGCTTATATGACTATGTTCACACTTGTTCTATTCATTTGAGCAGAGAGACAGAAGGAGCTTAGATGCACATCAACAGGTGAACAGAGACAGAAGCTGTTCATTTTCTCTCATTAAAAAGGCAGTGTTGAAGGTTATTATTTTACTTTTCCAAGATGGCTACTCTGTTTTTCCTTAGGACACTTGGGAAGATTCTTCTTGGTCCCTTACCTTCTCAATGATATCATGGACATAAAAAATATCACTTTCATTAATAGCTCTTCTTGACAGTGTGTGACAGGGTAGTAGCATGCACAGGATGGGGTTACTGCAGAGACTAGTGTTTTAGATACTGACCCATGGTCTTCTGAACTGGTGGACAACACAGCTTGAACCTTGCCACAGTTAAGGGGCTTCTCTAATCATTTCTGTGGCAGAAAAACAAAAGGATAACTTTCTTCTTTTGGTTTTAGATTCAGTTGCCTATCTGCTTTTACAAATGAATGAAACAATTGACCCAAAATATTTACTCACATTTTAATTTTCTTATTCCTTAGCTCTCAGAAAATAATATTCTCATAACCTCTTGCTGTTAACAGCTGACCCATAAGAGTCTGTGGATTATATTTCTAGACAGTGCTTTCTATAGACAGAGAAACACAGTATTGGAAATGAACTTAATACATGTTGGGATTAAAGGAACTTTTTGGTATGAAAAAGCTGTCTTTGAGTCCTCTTGGCTAGTACCCTTCTGTGAGGAATTTGTGAGTGTACTCGTTTGAATTACATAACATCTTAGATGCACTTTTATTGGTGGCAACATGCTTCCTTAATGGAATTAAATTGGAGACAAAGTCATGCATTTGCTATTAAGATATGTACTAGGAAATTTTCTCATCTATTGAAAAATGAATGAAAATTTGAAGATACATACATACATATTTGCAGTGACACAAGAGAGAGGAGATCAGAAAACCACACTAACTGCTGGTGTTTCTGTAATTACTCAGAAGTTGGTGATCTGTTCTATTGTGAGTTTCACATTTAAAGAGTGTTCCATCATGGATGATAGAATTACATGTTTGCCTTCTTTCATATTTGAAAAGTGTTTTGTAAAATCCATGAAGAACTTTGAGTCCTCACTAAAAGATATTTTTAAATGCTTAAATCAATCACTACCTTTTAAATCATTGATTTTAGGTTTCCCCTCAATGTAGTAGGGGACCCATGTTGCCTTTCTGAAGACTTAGTTTACAATGTTCTTCAATTGTACCACATTGCCTTTTGACCGTTCAGTTTTTCTACTTTGTTCAGACTGTGTTGAAGGTCTAGGATGGATTGCATTTCATTGAAGAGCTAATGTCTCCCAATTCAGTTATCTAGAACATTAAACACAGCAATGTGTGGAGCTGACTTGGCCAAGACGAATCACCAATCTGGAAACTTGGCTTTAATTTCAATGACTTTTCATAAATTATTTCAAATTGTTCGGTGGTATTGGTTCATTTTCTTTGTTACATATGTGTGTTCTAAATGACTGGCTCTATTGGGATTTAATTCTAGTTCCTAAGGGATGTGGAGAAAAATTTCCTCAGATTCTTAAAGTGAAAAATGGTGGCTAATTGAGAACACTATCTGTTTAGATTATTTCAGGACTTAATCTTTTTGCTTGTAATTATATGCAGTGTATGGCTAGCATTTCTTTGTCTGCCTCCTCTTTCTATGGGGATATGTCAAAAGGCCCTGAATAAAACCAGAAACTTGATTTAATAACTTGCCAGAACAGCTGTTTAGCATCTGTCCTTAAGGCAAAGAGTTGAACTGATAGGTTTCATAAAGAAAATGAGAAATCATTATACAGTTCATCTGAATTTCATTACTTGTTAGAATTCACTCAAAGGATCATAAATCCTGTATTTTTCATTATTCAAGAGTTATGAAAAAGGGTGTGTATCTTATGATAACAAAAATCCTGATAGGGAATTAGAAATTCACCTTTTAATCAAAGAACAAAAAGAGATTTGTGGTTTCAGGGGGTGCTGCTCTTTAAGGAAGGATAGGCCCAGAGGCTAGAGGTGCACCCCTTCATGTGGGCTTACCACTTCTATCAGGACTGCAGTTGGTATTTTGAGTTGTCAGTGCTCAAGCCAGGATCTATTGTAAATTACAGAACATTTTTCAATTAAGCATGGACTCTCCTGACATCAAAGTTTTATAAAATTTAACCTTTTCCCCTCTTAATTTGCTTTGATGGCACTGACCACTAAATCACAAAGGCTCACCATCAGAAGCATTTCTTCCTAAGCTGTTGTAGGCTGGCCTTTGTATCATTTTGGCACTTAAATTGAAGGAACAGCACTGTTTGGGTACATGTCAATCTTATGGTAACACATTAAAATAAGAAGTTGGCCAAACTCCTGAGCAGAATTGGAGAACATCCTATCTGCCAGATTCTATTACCCAGGCATGTCACATGACCAGGATGTTAATGGGAATGTGTGCTCTGCCTCTGTGGAGACCACATACTTCACACAGCCATGAACCAACACATGGATAACCAATACAGGTCAAGAAAAAGCATGTAAGAATTTAGCGATTATACATATTGGAATATGATTCTCAACAATTCTGATATTTGAAAATGAAAAAAAATGGTGCTCTGTCAAAACAGGAAGAACACAGAAGACCTCACTGACAGTGAGATGAACACTACATCTGACAGCAATCCTTTTATAGCTGGAATTTAGTCACTAGTTGTGGTTTGTCTATTTGCATTCCAGGCATTCGGATATTGCCAGAACCTGTTTCAGTTTTCTTTTGGAGTTTTGTAGTTTGCTACATTTGGAGGATTTGGCATGGGTTGTTATGGATAATGAGTAGTGAGAGGATATTTCTTGGGCACATTAAGAACAGTAAGAATCTGTGATAAGAAAGGGTAGAGATTGCTAAGCAAAACTCCAAAACAGATTGGTACTAAACTGTATAGTTTTTTAGAAAAAGCAGAATAGTTCTGCATGCTTTATGCTCTTCCTGGGGCTGTAGGAGGTAGTTTCAACCTGAGATTGTGCAGTAGAATTAGAGTCCGTAGGAATGAAGATTTTGCAGTGGCTCTCTTCTGTTGTTTTGTAGGAAACCAAACAGGGCTGAAGCATAGATAAAAATGTTCAGAAGAAAGTCTGAGGGACTTCAATGGTAGCCACTTTTGCATCATGTCACCAGTCGTTTGAGATAGTTGTACTACATTTAGGTGTTAAGAGTGGACCTTCCTCAAAAAGGACTTGCCAATATAATAACCACTCATCTACAATGCTCACCTTTCCTCTGTGTAGGCCCTGCCTATTGCCTGTATTTCCAAACACTGGCATTTGTGAGAAGCTGCACAGTGACTCAAGCAGACACAATGCAGGTGAAACCCTGGCCTATCCAGCACATTGGAGACATAGGCCACAGGTGTGATTTGAAATCTACAGTTACCATGCCACTTAAATAACCTAAGTGATTGGCTCCGACCCTCATTTCCTTTGTTTGGGTAATAGTGACAATTCTATACTTACCATAAAAAACAGCAAAGCATTACGCTTATATCCTATTTTGAGACAACACATTTTTTACAAATTTATACTACGTGCTTTTTGTAGGATAGATAATTTATTCCTAGCAGAGACAAGAGTAGAGGGGAAGTAACATTGTCCTTGACCTTAGAACTCATGGCTTGTTATTGTACAATTTACAATAATGGCTGGAAATTTAAGGGGTGTATTATTTAAATGATAATCCACATGTACTAGTGAGCTCTGGTCCACAAACTTGAATATTTGAATAGCTAACCCCATTAATTGTTCTTCCCACTGCGTGGTTATTCTATGAAATTGTGTATGCTTCCCTCCTAGATAAACATCTAAGAGCAGAGCAGGCCAAGATCCCCGAAAGAAAGGACCACTTGAACATATTTAAGAGAGATTATGAAGAGACTGAAGAGTCTATTTTCTCCTTTCTCATCCTAGGGATACATATATACTCCTCAGAAGTTTGACTTATTCTTCCATTTTCAATCAATATGTTATTTAATTTTGACTGTAATTCCATAGTTAGGATTTTCTAAGGTGCTCACTTTAAGGCCACACAAATATTTGTGATGTTCCTGTGTTTATGGAGCATGGACAACATACAAAATTGTTTTCTGGGCCAGAAAATATTATGTTAATGTCATGTTTCCCGAATCATCTTTGTAAAAAAAAAATCCTGAGTATTCAATAGAAAGACTTGAAAAGGAACAGTTATTAGGAAGTACCAAGATAGACATGTTTAAGTAGGCCTGGTTTTAGAAGCCATATTTGATGACTACTTCGACTGAGTACTTACAAAGAAACCATTTGTTAGAGTTCTCACCACCTTCTGTACCATAAGCAAGCTTCGTGGCAACTGTGAATGGAATAAAAATTCTTTCCTCGATGTACAAGATCCTAGCTACCTCATCAGCTCTCTTCTCTGCATTGTCTCTTGTTGCCTGGTGTTCGCCCTCAGATGGAACTCTGCTTCATATTTGCTTATTACATTGTAGTTATCCTTAGACATGTGTGTATGACCCCTCTTTACTTTCTCTCTCTCCTCATGAGGTCATTCTTTCTCCTCCACTCCATCCTTCTTGATGTCTGCCTGTACACGCTTAGTAGGTTTCTCTACCATTTCCAGATATGTCACTATGGTTATCTCATGAATAACACTTCACATTTTGATTACTTGATTAGCTCTTTTCACTTAGCTCTCATGATGGATCCTCTTTTTATTCATCTACGTAGAGTTTCAGGTGGTACTTGGAAGAAGCAGATTCTCAATAAATAATTGCTAACGAAGTGAATGACCCTGTCAGTGGGAAAGGGCTGAATTTTGTTTAAAAGATTCCACTCTTTATCAGTTAGATAAGCACTTGGCATAGACAACCAGTTGCATAGCTTAGATGGTAGGGTCAGATCTAGTGATTTGTCATGTGGTGTTTCCGATTTTTCTGCTGTTATGATACTATCATGAAAAACAGAGGGAAGATGAATTTTGGCTCATGGTTGAATTAAAGTCTCCTGCTACTGACAGGATCTCTGTTGCTGTTTCCAGATGCCCATGGTTCTTGACTTTTACTCTCTTAGTCTTTGTCTTATTTCTGTAGTCCAGACTACTCTAGAGATTATTATATAATATAGTCCAAACCACAGTGATTCCCCATTCTCAGTTTTCTGAGTGCTAGGAAAATACTAATATGTGCTATATAGCCAGTGATCTAATTTGCTTAAAATGTAAAACAAAACAAGATAATATGTTGAAAGGGAGATAGTGAATATCAGCCATATTATTAACTGAAGAACCTTGGGTATTCAGAAACATAACACCTTCTGTTAGGGACATCTTCAGTAGTGGGTATCCCAAGTGGTATTTGAATTCAGCTTGACTTCTCAGAGGCGAATTTATTGATTATGCAGGATAGTCTGCTATACAAAGAATATTGTTATTCTGTAACACTTTGGCACATTCTCTTTCATTTAAGGGTGGAGAAGTAGAGTTAAGACTATATTACTTATCAGAAGATACATATAATCACTCATGCAGCTGAGATACTTATGAAAATGACTCCCAAGGTGCAAACAGGTAATTGATAGTGTCTATGCTTACAGACAGACACTTCATAGATGTGACTATTTGCCTAGCTGGAATAGAATGAACACTCCCTGTTTCTAAAATTATCTAGGTTTTATTTACCTGCATCCTAACTGCTTGTGTGAGTGGCAGGAGTAACCAGGTCTTTATTTATCTTTTTGCTTAAGATAGACTCTCATTCTACAGCACACAGACAAAGGTAGCCTCAGCAACCCAGGTGCTGGTATGACAGGCATACACCATCCTACTTGATATTCTAAGAGCCACCAGCTTGTCAGGTGACTTATCCTGGTGAACTAAAATGGATAGAAAATGTTGAAGTTTTTAGGAGGGCACAGAAGAAAGGCCCAGAGCTGGGGCTTCTGAGAAAGGTTTACTCACTCATAGGAATGCCACCTAGATAGGAAAATACCCCTTGACCCTCAGTGTTTTCTCTATGTTGGTGTTTGGATTGTTGCAGACAGCCAGGCCTTCTAGCACAATGATGGGGGCATATAAACAAACAGTTGGGAGCTACAGAGCACTAGTGTTATCACTGGTCATTGAATAAACTGTTCTACCTGATGATTTTGTGAGAGAATGTTAGCCTCACTAATAAAATCTCTTACTGGACAATTTTGTTCCCTACAACTTAAAGTCCTTTAACATATAAATGTTTGTGTTGCCAGCTAAGTACACCACTCACAGTACAAAGTTTCCCATTTGAAGATGTAAGCAAGTGTAATTGCTATACAGAGACATCCACTAGTCCTCAACCTGCCAGCACTGACAAATACTAGATACTTGTTAGTCTCAGCTCACAAAGACATAGCTTTCTGAAGTTCTTTACAGATGTCTAAGCAAATGCACATACTTTGCCTAGCATCTGAATGAGGCAAGTGTGTTTAATCTTGTAGAGAATGCACTGTTCCTTTTAGCTTTTGCTAGCAGGCAAATTTGGATCATACTTTAAAAAATATTTCTTGTAAATTCAACTTTTCTAAGAAAAATACTAAGTTCTTGAACATTTAGATTTTAGAGGAGCTGACTCTAAATATGATTTCTATTCAACTTTTACCTTGGAAGTTGCTCTTAGCATTGGTGCTATTGCAGGAATTCACTTTGGGGCCAGTTGCTTCCCATATTGGATTCCTTTATGGATTTATTATTATTATTATTATTATTATTATTATTATTATTATTATTATTGCATTGCTAAAGAAGAAAATTAAATCTTAATTTTTCCATTTTTCTCTTTTGGCTCCTTTCTAGTCATGTTTCATATTTCTTCTTGACTGAAGTTATATAATTTCTTTTTTAGGAAATTATTTCATTCAGACTTAAAAATGTGGTGTCTGCCCATTGTAAGCCTATTCTCTCATTTTTAAGTAATTGCTTCTTTAACTACTGTTAGGCCATCTTTTCACATGAATGTGTGGCAGGTATTTTATCTCATTCTTTGCTATGAGACTAGAAAGTGCAAGCATTTGAACTCTGACAAGACTTTGCATTCAGAGGAAAACCCTGAAAATTGTGCCTCAGGATTTTGATTCCAGATGCTTTCGTAAAGTCCTCATTTTAAAGTTGTGACACCTGAAGCTTTGTGAGTTACTATTACCATGTGTCAAACATGGGGCTTCTAACCTGATGTTTAGGGAAATCTGCCTGCTCATGACAGCTCTGAAGAAAAATATCTGTGCACATAACTGCACTGAAGATAAACAAGCTGTTGGCTTGCTTGGTTGCATGGCAGGGTTGTTTTTTGAACTTACTGTTGCTTTTCCTAGAGTCCTTTATAGCAGTTAATGTTTTGTAAGAAAAACAGTTCCAAGTTATGCTCTGTGAGGACAGTTCATTCCTTCTTAGCCCACAGTGTAAAGCTCTGTCTTTACTTGTACTGAGCATGGATATCTCACAGATATGATTCTCCATAAACTATGAGCTGCTTACAGGGCTAGACTAGCTGATTTCCTCAGTTATGATAATATTCTGTGAAGTGCAAGAATTGAAGGGACTGAAATAGCATAGTAAATGCTAAGAAAAAGTATGTTCATGCTTTTATTTGGCCATGTTCAATAAGAAAATGCATTCTCAAAAAGGTTTTACTTTTTGAAATAATTATCAAGAGAAGAGCCTTAAAATTGAAAGAAGTTAATATGCTATATTAAGCTGAATATGAATTTACTTTCCATGAAAATATGGTTGAGCAGAAGGCCTGAAACCACCAAGAATATTTCAATATTCATGAATTCTCAAGGGAAATGAATCTTGAGAGCTGGTTGTAGTGGTATAGAGCATTTGAGGGACAGAGATGGGGCTTTAAAGAAATAGAACAAACATTTTCGATGTCTGGAGGCCAATGTCATAAATTTATCCCTATGTCACAGCCTAAAATGTCTTTTGATAACAGTCTTTCATTGTTAAAATTTTATTATTGTATTTATTAACATATTCACTAACATATGTCAAGGTTTTTTATGATATTTTCATAGATGAATGCATTATGCATTGATATATGTCTGTTTTTGTCCCTTCTCTTTCCAAGTCCCTAGCAATTACTCTTATACTTTTGTCTTTTCCGTGTTATGAGACTTCCTCATTTGAGTTACTTCACTTAAAATGATTTTCAGTCTGTTCATTCTACAGATGACAGGATTTCATTATTTTTATGATTTCATAATATTTGACGTGTGTGTGTGTGTGTGTGTGTGTGTGTGTGTGTGTGTGTTGTGTGTGTGTGTGTGTGTGTGTTAAACCAAATATTATCCATTCATCCTATGATGGGTACCTATGCTAATTCTGTACCTGGGATATTTTGAATACTAATTCAGAACACATGAGTATTCAAGTATCTCTATGTATGTAAGTTCATTCCTCCTTCTCACTCATCTCCCCTCTGTTTGATAAGATGATCATCTTTTGCATGTTCTGTCTGTCCCCATGCCTAACAACACAAAATTCAACACTTCTTGGAGTTAGAGGACAATGGAGCAAATGGAGGCTCCTAAATGTGGTCACAGAGCCAAACTTCCTTATACCCTGTGTTAGACTATGACATGAACGAAAAGTTGATATTATTCTGTCCAGCCACTGAAACTGGAAGCTAATTACTGTAGTAGGAAGCATTGCCTAATATTCATTTCAGCCTCCTTCTGACTCCTTATTCTTCATTGTCAACCTAAATGTCTTATTTATAAATTATTGTGAAATTATTTGAGAGTCTAAAGAAGCATTATAGACACAGAAGTGGAATCTGTCACTGTCAATACAGTAGGTAATGAGTTTTGCTAAAGGAGGACAAGGAAATGATCTTGAAGTGGATAGAGTTAGCTCTGTCTCCAAGTACATGCAATAAATGAAAGAAACAGGAGGCATCCAGGAAAACCTCTGTGGTTATGGTGGGATGGGACTGCTTGAAGGCTTTTGTAGTTGAAATGCAAGTTGGTAAATTCTTTGTATAAGATCAGCCTAACATGAATGAATAAAGGGGTGGGAAGTTGCTTTGCTGTGAGGTTAATATTGGACTTTGAGGTATTTGAATACAGCAATATGAAAATCTGAAGGGAAATCAGGACTAGCTGGTTCATGTAAAATGGAAAATAGTGAATGCATAAAAATTATTTTGTCCTTTTGGATTTTTCTCAGTAGGTATAAACTAAGGATAATTTTTAACAATGTCTCAAAACTGTATCCAGGCAGAGCAACTTCCAACCAGTGGGGTTTCTAGATAACAGACACTCCAAGACTGTTGAAATTCTACAATGAGTCAGATGTTTGTTCACTTCCTTGTACTCACACGATGCTCTGCACTGTACCTTCTCTGTTCCTTTTTTAACACAAACACATGGCCTGGTGGGTCTGGTTCTTCTAGGGGAAGTGGCCACAGACTCCTTAATATCTGATGTTGCTTTGGACTTGTCTATCAGAAATTGTCTCCCTGAGAGGCAGCAGATTGGGATGGGGAGCAGACATCAGCAGTGAATACTCATATGTTTGGATAAACATTGTTTTAATTGCAATTTCTTCATTTTGTTTCTTTCCTTTTGTGATTGGAGCCTGCTGAGGTTAATGGAGGGCATGTTATAGAGGATTGAGTGACTGTGAAGACTACTTGATTCTGTGGCTACAAGTCCACTCTCTTTTCCTCAGTCCCTTAATTATTTTCTGAGATGTTTCTGAACTCAAATACAATGGCAAGAGTAATTTTATTTCCCTTGTTCTGAAAGATTAACCCTTTAAAGGTTCATTAGTGCCTCCTTAATGAGGAAAGGACAGGATGAGACATCCCACTTTTTTTTTTTACTTTGTTAAGTATGCTAAATATGTTGGAAGATCAAGAAGTGTCAGCAAAAAAGGAAGGCTTCCTACTTGATTATTCAATGTACTTACCCATTTTTGAATATAGAAAATAAATATTGGATTCTGTATTTTAAAGTTACTATGAAAAATAGATTCTGATTATTTTTGAACTATGAAAATATTAAATATGCAAAATATTAGAGTTAATTACTCTCATTGAATCATTCCATGGTGGAAGTATATGTCAGGGCATCATATATTAGTTAAAGATTATATTTAATGTGATTATTCCTTTTTAACTCATTTGTGAAAAAAAATTGTTGGAAACGTTACCTTTAATTGTTCATACTCTTCTAGATCTTCCATTTGATTGGCTATTTCTCAGTACCAGCTTGAATTAGTGTTCTCTTTCTGCTCTCACTGCCTTGTACTATTTCCTCTGCTCTTCATCACTTTTCTACTTCTTTCGATTTTTTTGTTGCTTTTGTTCTTTTTTATTTTTTCTTCTTTTGATTTTTTAATGTCACTTTTGGTTCATCTCTTTTGCTTTATGGGAAGTATGAAATGTTCTCTTGAATAAATTATCCCCTGTTGATAAGTGATTGTATTTATTTTTATTTCTAAATATTTTAAAATAGAGAATTCATGTTAACTCATGTTTGGGGAAAGATTAGCTATTATTTCATGGACGGGGGATGTAGGATTCTTGGGACAGGATTTTAAAGTATTATACCCAAATAAGCATCCCCTTTTGTTTCAGTGTATGTGTATGTTCCTGTGTGCTTGTGTGTATGTGTGTGTGTATCAATATTCTGAAATAGGAGCCTAAATCTCATGGCTGTAGACATCTTTCTGGTAAATTATGAGGTACTGGGAAGTAAACTAATTAGTCACTGTTGCTTAGTACAGTGTGCACACTAGTTGTGTTTCGTCTTCCTTCATACTCAGATCTGTTTGCTCTTTATGGGAGTGTGTGTGTGTGTGTGTGTGTGTGTGTGTGTGTGTGTGTGTGTGTGTGTGTGTGCTTTTGAAGAGAGGTACAATTCTGAAGATTAAATCCAGGGACTCATGCATGGGAGGCCTCTACCATTGAGCCACAGCCATTGTTCTGATCTTCTGAAGAAGTGTAGACACAGGTTATCAGTGAAAAAAGGATTTGAAATCTGGCATCTCCACTATCACCTCCATTTGTAGACCCTGCTGTATTTATGGTTCTCCTTGTATGTTTAGTACATAAAATGTGAAATTTATGGTGACAACTCAAGAATAAGAAACAAAGTTTCCTATTGGACATAGGAATGTCTTGTTTTGTTTACTTCAGAATCTAGTATATGCCATTTCATCATTTTACACATTTGTACTGGGAAGCCATATTGTACCCCAAATGTCAGTATTCTTGGTTCACATTAAAAGAGAAAAACAAGTTTTCCAGACTTACACTTCTGTCTACCTGGCTGGTAATAGGCATGGTAAACACAGCTATTTGTTGATTTTGGCTTATTGTGAGGCCCTTCTCAAGTAGAGGAAGTCTCACAGACCATGTTATTCATGTTATACACTGGAAGCACATCATTGCCTCTCTCTGAAGGGTGTTCATGTTATTTTTACTTTATTTAAAAAAAAACTTAATGTTCTTTTGTTCCTTTTCAAATTATTTTGGAGATTTTGTTCCCATCCTTCATAAGCTTCTGCTAAAGATTAGAGCAAGGCTGTGAGGAATCTTAATATACCGAATTGAAAAAAAATTTCAAAGTGTGTTTAAACCAAATAAGAACAAAATTTTATTTGTTGTCTTGTTGCCTGCTAGGTATTGCAGATATTCTCCCAAACTGTAAAATCCAAGGGTAGAATTTGATTTAGCAGGCAATATGTTTGAAATATTGTCTTATTGTGTCTACCTGAGTACATTTAGAAATACTCCATGCCCTTTATTGTTTGGAATGGTATTCTAGTCCTCCCATGAGAAATTTAATGGACTTAGTTTTTCAGTCAAGGAGTGGAGAATAAATCCTACACAGGCCTTTCTCGATCATGCGCTTTGTAGAGAAGTTAGAGTTTTAAAACTTTAATCTAGTTAGTTTTCTTGCCTTTGGTTCTCTGTCTTCACAGAATGCACATACTGCTTAGAGACAGCTTTCAATATGTTCCCATGCTGTAATCAGGTGTATACTATGCCATTAATTATATAGTTTGCCTTTCTTTTTAATATACTGATATAATACATCCCATATAACATATTGTAATTTTCCCTCCGGGATGCTTGATATTCAAAATTACTGCATCTTATCCTGGGTTTGTCTGAACCCACAGAAATCTTTTTACCCTCTTTGATTCTGATTTTCTTGTTTTACCTTTACACTCAACTTGTTCCCTGATTTATGGAATTGTTGTACATATCTAAGAGGCTAATGTATTGGATCCTTCTCATGGAGTAAATTTTAGCTCTAGAGGAGATGGTTTTATGGTTTGGACCCACCACCTACACATACTACCCAACATGCTGTTATCTTAAGGGCAGACACCCTTAGATTCCAGGCTGGCTAATTCAGTCATAAAAATATCTCTGCATACTTGTCGGCTATCTCAAAACTGAGTGGTAACTGAATGGTTCTTAGTGTGGAAGCAGCATGCTCCCTTAAAGGGATTAGTGAAACAGACAAGTTTCTGTCTCCAGCATATCTTCTCCATGTCTTTCACTTATTAAGTATGAAATTGGGTCGTATCATACACTGTATACTGAGTTCAATGAAGTTCAAGCATTATGGATCTTTTGATAGTTTTGCTTGCTTTCAAAGGACAGTGATTCCCATAGGAGAGTCCCTCTGCATTCAAATGAGAATACTTGTTTTTGAACATTTCCCTAAGAGCCAGACTGGACAGATGTTTTCCAAAATGAGCTGCTGAAAACAAATAAAACTAGAAGTTAGAAGAAATAGTCTAATCTGGCAGCCTTTAATTAGTGTGTGTGTGTGTGTGTGTGTGTGTGTGTGTGTGTGTGTGAATATGGTACTCTTAGATTTTTATATTAAAAAGACAAGTACGATGTTCATGATATCTTCTGGGTATTGTATGGACAATGATTTCAGTCTACAGATGAAGATATGATGTGATTGGCTCATATATGTTGCCTAGTTCCTCTTGTGTAGCTGTGCTATTGCATGGCACTATTTGGCACTTCTCTTCTTTAGTAATGTTATTTATATAATCTCCAGTCAGTTTTAAAACAAACTATTTATGGCAAATTTAGACCCACTAGTGAATTGATATCATTGGAAACTAAAACATTGGCTGGTTTCCAGTTGTTTCTGATGTGTCTGCTGCCTTGATAGAGACACATCACACCCGGTCTGTTTTACATGCAAAGTTTGCCCAGAGGCATGCTGGAACCTGGACAAAGTGGCAACATTATGATGGAATGGATTTTCAGTTCCTGGCTGTCAGTTTTCTTCAAAGAACATTCAAAGGTGTTTCTCCATCCCCACCCCCAAATTTTACTAAATTAGTAACAAAATACTATCGGACCATTGGGCCTTCCTATGTCTCTAGTTTCACTCCAAATATAATGTACCTTTTCTTCCTGCTTTTTACGTTTGTACACCTTTTTGTGAGGCCCTTTTTGTTTTCTTTAGAACATGATTCCTTTCATCTTTTGCCTTTGTTTTCATTCACTGACAAAGAAAAGCTTTCCCTTGAAGGTTCGGAATATAAGGATGGCTTTTTACAAGCTCAGTCCATCAGACTAACAATGTGATGCTTTTGCCCTTGAAACTGTGAGGACAGAGGACATGCTGACATTCAGCTCCTGATGCAAGTGTGGCCCTTTCCCAGAAAAGCACCATTAAAGGTACAGGAATTTACTCCAAGCAGACTTGAAGTGAAAACAGCTGATCTGTTTTTCTCTGTCGTTAGTAATGGTGAAGTTTATGGATATTGTCTGAAGACATATATATTAATTGTATACCCATTGAGAGCAATAAAATTCTTTGAATGAAAACATTCATTCAATTATAACTCATGGGGCACTTTTCTCAAAGTTAATTTGTAACCCTTAAAATCAAAACTCATCAGACACTTTCAATGTTGTTCTGAAGATGTATCTTCTTCCCAAATATGTTTTCTATTTATCAACTTTCACACAGTTACAGTATAACTATAACTCCAGTTAGTCTGTGGGTTGTATGGTTCAGCCTTCAGCTTGTTTCTTGGGAGAGTGAATGAATGATGGTAGTTTTACTGATTCAAGGGTTCTTGTGGAGATCTTCATTATGATTTTTTCTAGGTTCCCATTGTGGTTTACTTCTTGGCTGTGTCACACTGAGTCATTACTAACGTCCTTAAGTCTCTCAGTCCTCATTTGTAAAGCAATGATAGGTACCACATTGTTGTGAAAGGAAATGAAATGCCCAGGTACAAACTTGGCATGGGGCAAATGTTTTACTTTGTAAAGAGCTGGGTTTGGGACACTTAGCTTAGCATGCAGAAAGTCTTATCGCTACTATAGTTGTCAGACATATTACAGAAATATAGTGACCATGTCAGAAATGCAGTCTTCTCCATTCTGCTACCCCTTGATCTACAGCAAGAAGCTGCTACTGAGGCTATCTGGCATCACCTACAGCTTTAATTTTCCATGTGGTACTTGCTTGATGTAGGGTTGTTTTGATCACTGGGACTGCCACAGTTCTGACTCCATTGATGACTTTCCACATGAGAGGCTTTTCCACAAGCTCTTTTCATCATAGTCACTTTATAGTAATTAAAATTCTTAATTTTTGGCTCAGGATACCTACAATTCAGGTTTTGGCAGGTTCAAGGAAGGGAAAAGAGAGGTGACTGCCAGCAAAAGAGGGAATAGAAACTGCATCCTCTTAACTGCATGACTCTGAAGTGACATTGAGTCACCTCCAGCATAGTCTATGGATAGTACAGGCACATATCCCTCCAGAAGCAAGCAGAAAGAAAATGACTATGGGTAGATACCCACACTAATGTGCAGTTCACCGCAAGACAATTACTTGAATCAAGAAAGTTCTTCCTCCCTGGCTTTTATCCCTAAGCCCAGCCCTTTCCTAGTCTTAATTCTGATATGCAGAGACAATTTATTTCTGAGTAGCATGTTGCAGCTATCTGCCAGGGCTAGATTTGGGAGCTCATAGTTTTAGGCTGAATAAATTGAACTATTAGGTAGATGTGAGAATCCTCTGGAATTGTCTTTTCTCTATATAACTGTTTTTATGTGGATATGCACATGTTCATGAAAATTTTCTGTATGTAATTGTACATCTGTTTGTTCATATATATGCACACACATTTTTTGGAGTACGAAAAAACTGTATAATGAGAATTGTGTTCAAGTAATAGAGTACCACTTATCAAAGAGGCTTATCCTGCTGGATTTCAAATTCTCATTAATTTTCCTAAACTTATGTTTCTGAACTGGCAGTTAAATTATAAATATGAAGTTAAATTTGAGTAGAACTTATAGAGAGCTATTATAGCAAATGTGGAAATAGGGTTTTTTTTTGTCACACCCAAAAGAGGTATACTTTCTTGAGGCAGACTTTCCTTTCCATAAAAATTAAGTGTGTTACATATTGTAACTTAATGACTTGAGTTCCTGCTGTTGGGGTCAGTATCAAAATTCTTCAGAATATGGGTTTCACACCTGTGAGTGAAAGTATTGACTCCTAAAAACACACAGATGCTAAAAGAAACATTAAGAACTCCCTTACAAAAAGCAACTCAAAATTAAGCAGCCAACAACACGCAGTAGACCTAAGTTAAAGTGTGTACCCATTGGCCTTGAACTGTGTAAAGAAAACCTGTAATCAGTCTTAGAACCCACTGACAGTTACTACAAATGACATCGGCAACTTTCTCCCACTGTATTTCCTCAAATTTGATGTTTGGTCCAATGTTATATTAGGGAAGAGCTTCCTCAGTGGGTTCCTCTTAGGAGGGCAGTACTTTCCTTAAATGTTCAGAAAGACATCTCCACAGGTGTCAGTCAAGGGGAGAGGAAGTGTTAATTATTTAAGTCCAAGTTCAGGCTTCCTCTTGAGAACTCCTGTTGTTAGTTTTTGTTTGTCCTTCTAAGACTGCACATCCTGGTAGGAGTCAGACTCATGGAAAGGGCTTTAATAAGTAAGTTTACAGTCTCCCTGAGGCCTCCCCTTCAGTTCAAATGCTTCCGTTGTTTGCCTAGCTCACAATGCATGTTCCTAGTGTTGGGGCTTGATGCATCTGCAGTGTTGTGGCTGATATTAATAATTGTGCGTGCCCTCCTGCTGATCATCTGTCCACTGAATAGTAATACATGCCAGTCTTGTAACATGGGCTAAGAAGAAGTGATACATTTTTATTTTTGCTAAACCCTTCCATGCCTTTGGTTAAATATTCTCAGAGATTTTAGGGGGTTCTTCTTTAACATGTTGTCTTTTCCAGATATTTGGCCCATTTAATTTAATTTTTTAAAAATTCCACACACCTTGACTAAAATAGAATGATATCACTTACCTCATTAATATTCTTACCTCCAACCCCTCCCAGGTCTCCTACATACCATTCCTTCCTTACCATGCCCATATTGGCAGTCATGTTTCTTTGATTATATTGTTATACACACACATATGTACGTACACATATATGAATACAACCTGCCAAGTCCATTTTTTGTTGTTGTTTGTGATGTATGGTTTCAGGACTGACCACTTTCCACTGGACAAGCAATAATAGGGTTCATCCCTGGGAGAGGCTAATTCTCCCTCTCCCAGTTGTCAATATTTACCTGTAGTTTTGTTTAGGGATGGAACCTCTGAAATTTTGCCCCTTCTGTGTTTAGCATGTCTATTGATATTTCCCTGTTTCCTATCTTGTTTATTCAGCCATTTCTAGGAGCTCCTGTTTCACAGTGGACTTCCTGGTATTCAGACTCTTACAACCTGTCTGCCCCCACTTCTGCAATGTTCCCTAAGCTACAGATGCAGGAGCTCTGTAAATGTATTTATTTGGTCTAGGCCACAAACAGTCTGTTAATTTCTCTATTGTGTCCATTTGAGGTTTTCAATGAAGGTCTCCATTTGCTGTAAAGGGAGGCTTTTATGATCAGGGCTGGTAGCTACACTTTTCTGTCAACATATGGATAACATTTAGAATGCAATAAGGAATTATTTTATGCTAGAAAAGTGGTAGTAGTAGTATCTATTCTAAGGTCTGCGGCTTCACTAGCCCCAGAAAATTGGCTGGGTTTCTTTACCAGGCATGATTTCCCTATTGATTGAGCCTTAAGTCCCATTAGACAGCTGTTGGTTGCCACTGATCTGTGAGTGTCACTTCTTGTATTTTTATGGATATCATGCATGCCGATCATTGCAGTGGTTCACTGCTACTGGGTAGGACTATTATCTCATCCCCTCCCTTAGCAGTTTCATAGTTTTTGGTTGCCATGGAACACAGCCTCAAAAAAGAGGCTTTGGGATCATGTCTAACTCCAATAATCTATGTCCCATATGATCAGCAACCTCTGAGAGGCAACCAAGGCCTTTAGCTGTGATTCTATTGCTTTACAAATCACTTGAACTACACTGACCAATCATTTAAAAGATGTTATTTATACAATCTTATGGGGAGCATTGTCAGCCAAAGTGGCATAATTTCTTTTAAACTCTCTCTCTCCTTCCCTCCCTCCCCCCTCTCTCCTGCCATGTGTGTGTTATGTATAGTTTTATATATATGAAATATGATTCCTTGAAGATTTATCAAACAACACTGGTATTATCTGTCCCTGTCCCTTGTTCCTTCTTCTCTTTCTGTATTGACCTCCCTTTCTGCTTCTATGTTGGAACCCTCTCCCCATTTTTTTGTCATTGTTTGCTTCAGATCACCTGTATCCTGCTGGTCACTTCTCAAGGCTCCCACCTCCTGCACTGCATATAGTCCCTCTGTAGTCTCCTGGTTTCTGTAGTTAACCTATAGATGTCCTAAAGGCACATCCGATGATTTGGAGCTGGAAACTGCAGATGTGAGGGAGCATTCAGTGTTTGTCTAGCTGTGTCTAGATTGTCTCACTTAATATGAAGTCCAAAATAGAACTGGATTATAACACTGTAAGGACAGAAAAAAGTTATTCCGTATTTTAATTGAAAAATTTCAATACTAGTCCACTATTGCTATTTATTTAGCATTTTCTGGAAATATTAGTAATAATGGGGAATTTAATTCATATGCAATGATAGGGACTTTGTAGGTCACTTTTAGTAGTGTTACAAGGTCTATAGAGATAGCTCGGTGGTTAAGAACACTTGCTCTTATAGAGGACCAGAGTTCAAATGCAAGCATGCAAGTTGGTGGTTCATATGAGTCTCTAACTTCAGCTGCAGGGGATCCAACTCCCTCTTCTGTCATCATGAGCACCTATACATTCATGGCAGACATACATGTATACACTTAAATTAAAAAAGTAATCCCCCCCCCTTTTTTTTTTTTTCGAGGCAGGTTTTCTCTGTGGCTTTGGAGGCTGTCCTGGAACTAGCTCGTAGACCAGGCTGGCCCCAAACTCACAGAGATCTTCCTGCATCTGCCTCCTCTCAAGTGCTGGCATTAAAGGCATGTGCCGCCAATGACAGGCTGATTCTCCCTTTTTTAAAGGAGAATGCTAGAGTAGAAAATCTTTACTTAAAATAATGATTTATCCATGTCTTTGGGAGCTGAGGGCGCAAATCATTTTTTTGTCTTACATTTGTTCGCTTCCTACTTTTTAATGTTGCTTTCTTATTTCATGCATGGCCTTTTTTTTTTTTTTTTTTGCTTTTGTGCTTTGAGACAGACATTTTTTCCCAGGCAGGTCCTAAACTCCAATATGTAACTGAGTATCGTCTTGAACTCGTATCCTGCCTCTACTTCTCAAGTACTAGGGTTACAGACATTTATTGCCATGATTAGAAACAAACATGTTCTTTAAGACAAATATGTAAGTGTATTATTGTAGTTATATAGGCACTAGCAGCATCTGAGAATCGCAAGCCCCTGAGAATTCATTTGTACCGAGTGAGTCTGGGTAACATGGATCAAGGAAACCAAGGATATGTTGGCATGAAGAAGGATTAGCAATGACATGACTGTGATGATATCTTGCTTGTACAAATAAAGCCTGTCTGAGAGATCAGAGAGAAGAAGGAGCAAGCCACCACCACACCTTACCTCCTTAGCATATCAGCAAATAAGAGAGCAAGTCCTGTTCTCCCTGCTTATATCCTGTTTCCATCCAGCTATCTCATGTCCTATCTGTCTGTACAGACTTCCAGACCTATATGATTTGCTAGTGACAAGCTCCATTCTCTGCTCCTCAGACAGGCTTTATTTGTACAAGCAAGATATCACCACACAGGACTTTAGTAGACTTTTCCCCATCTGCCTATTGGGGTGGGACCAACAAACTCAGATGATAGGTGGGGCAAGAAAAGGACAAAGACCTCAAAGTAATCTTCACAACCTTTTGATCCCAGTATCATAAGTGACATTTCTTCTGTCCCTTTAGGGGTGCTGCCCTCCTTTTTAGTCTTTGTCTTCCAGGACCTCAAAAATGAGTCAGGCCTGTTAGGCCATGAAAGCAACTATTATGAGATTTAGGGCCACAGTTTGTGCCCCAGTGAACCAGGTTCAGCTGCCCATCCTTGATAAGCAATTACAGGAATTAAATTCAAAATGTATATAAAAAAAGTGATTTCTTCAGTGTGACTACATTGAGAAAAAGGATAGCAAGATCCACTGACTCTTCAAGTCCATCTTTAGGGTCCTAAAATGAGGGTAGAGTTTATTCAATAACTAAGCAGTCTGTCCAAGTCTCTTGTTTCAACTATAAGTCCCTCCTGCAAAATATCTGGTGAATTGACCTATGGGAGTCTCAACCCACAAGTTAAGAACCACTGTTATAGAAGGTTCTGTATGCAAATATAGTATCAGTATATAAAGTATGAAAGAATATGTACACAAAATCCATTTAGAGATCAATATAAATATGAAGTACTTACTGATTTCAGTAATTTCTGAAAATATGTGGCTTTAAATATCATAATTGATGAAATGGAGAGGTAGGCAGTCACTGGTAAGGGCAGAAAAGAAAAGATCCACAGGGGAGGCAGACACCAGGAGCTGGGTAAGAAAGTCTGTCCTGGGAGATGTACTTCTTTCTTAATTTAGGAGTGAAGGAAGAGAAGAGATGTAATTAAATCTTGATGATTGTGTTTCCTAAGGTGTATTTTAATTAGCTTTCGAGGAGAAACAGGTGGTCTAATTGAAACTGTGGATTCTCCTTAGCATTGGCTTTCCAGTGACAGTTTTTTATACTGCTTACAGCTTGCAGGGCAGTGTTTCTACTCAACTGCTTTCTTTATTTTGCATTTAATTAAGTTGATTTTTATAATGTATTATATAACAAATGAGGTATTCCAAATTTTCAGTCAAATTAAAAGAGCTGTATAGTTTAACACATGAGTCAAGATATATAAAGTAATGTTTCTATATTGCATTTAATCTTACTTTGCTAGATTTCATGATGCATTTCAAAATGATTACTTTCTGCCCAGTTGCTTATCTTTTCTCTAAAAGAGAAGCAATCTAAAATATAAGATCAGTAATTCTCAGAAATGTTTATTAAATCATATATAGGTGTATTACACATGCATGCTCATGCACACACACGGGTACACACACACACACACACACACACACACACACACACACACACACACACACCATAGATTATTTTGGCTTTGCTCTACAAGAATGGCTGGAGCCTTTCTAAGGAAGTAGCTAGAAGGCATTGGTGGAAGATAATCTCATCAGGAAATAAATAGAAAGTGCACAGCAAAATGCTTGGGCCATTACTGAGGTCATGTCCTGTGACTGCAAGGAGAGAGCATTGTGACTCCATGTGTTCTGTGAAGTTTTTCCAGCAACATTACTGGTGACTCTTCTAGAAGAGGATTGAGTGGCTTTAGAGCAACACTGGCTCGGACCTGAAAGCATGTGGTGTGTTCATCTGTACAACTGTATTTTCATTTTTATCTCTGGAAGTGGTAGGAAGACTTGGCTGAAACCAATATTTTAGAGAGTAAAGATGGTGACAGGAAATGAGTAATTTGTAAGACTATTTTAATTTTGCATATTTCCATAATAGAAATAAAGTTTATAGAAAGCAGTGTGCTGACATTGAATGATAACAACCAGATTTCTCTCAAGTTCGGAGATAATGCTAAGGATATGTAAAATTCAATGATGATAGCTCCCAAGGACTTAGTGGGAAGCAACGGATGTCAAGGAAATACAAATATAGATGGATGGATGGATAGATAGGTAGGTAGATAGATAGATAGATAGATAGATAGATAGATTGATTCATTGATTTATGTATAGAAGAATCTGTTCAGTGAAACCACTATAAAATATGAAATACATTTCTAAACATTGTCTTGGAAAGAGCCTCAGGATACAGCTGATGATCAAACTATGCCTTATTGTGTAGAAAGGGGACTTGGAGTAAATACTTTCAACACTATTGTAGAACTAATTCATTGGAGACCTTAGCCGGGGGATCTTTTGCCCTCATTTAACTTCTATTCTGAAGACAGAATGGGATAGGAGAAGGAGAGACTGGAAAGTAGAGCTTTATTTCTCTTCCTATCTTAAGCTGGAAGAATTCCGTTTTTAAACTTTTATTCAAAGAGACTGTTGTAAAACAAAAGAAGCATAAGTAAGATTGAAGGGGTTGGTACTAATTTTTAATAAACTGTGGTTGTGAAAAGGTTTGAAGATTTCATGGAAGTTGCAGAGTCCTATGTATAGTCAGAGTTGTGTTGCATGAGTACACAATGGTAACTGAAATTGATGTGCCCTTATCTGCTGTTTCTTAATCTCTGAGCTCTATGCAGGAATCAGTTTTCTAAATATTTAATGCATTGAGGACTTTCAGAAATATTGCTGTAGTTTAAAGTGTTTGTCTGTATTTCATTGTCACACTTAACTGCTGGGATCCCATGCTGCCACACAGAGAAGCTGTCATTAGAAGCAGCAAGGAAGAGACACTTGGCCTGCACCAACAAAGAGCCCAGGTACTGGAGGAAGTGAAGACACTTGGGGCATTGATATCCCCAACTGATAAACTTAACTGCCTTTTCTTTCCTCTGAAGCATCTATCTTGGAACTAAATGCATTTCTTGTTCACCTTGCAAATGCTAACCCCACTGCTTCTGATGTCAGTATGTCAATAACATAGGGAACATTATAGGATGCCATAGGGAATCCAGCTTTTCTGAATAAAAGTTGTAATTGTATTGTACATTGTACTTGTTGGTTTCTGAGAACTCGTGGCAATAAGATTTTGAAAGTTTGGAATTTCATTCTTTAAAAATTGCATTGAATCTGACAAATCTTTGCCATGTCTTTTGTCACTCATTTTCTATTAAATGGGATCTTTGTGGCTAATTGGAGGTACATGAGCCCTTGAAAAATGCTGTTTGATTGTGTCCATTACTGGACTTATTCCATATATATTCACTCTATGAAAATATTTCATTCATTCATTACCTGTCCATTGATTTAACTTCTCTAATACAAATGGTTTTTGAGCTCTATTATGGATCATGCACATAGCAATGATTTTGAAGAAAAAAAGAAAACACTGGCTAAAGTTTGATGATACATTTTATTAGAGGTGCTATATAAAAACGCCAAGGGTGCTAGGTAGTAGTAAACCTTTAAGGTTCATTCTGATGTCTCAGAAAGTATTTGCAGATGGGGCCATTTTTGGTCTGGAGTTTCTGAAATTGCTTCTGAGGGAAGGTGAAGCTTAAAGGAAAACTGATCACAAACTAGACAAACACAGAACTGGGAACTGTGTGCCAGGGAGACATCCTATTATTCTCAGAAGCATTATGATATTTTCTAAAGGAAATGGAAACAGTTTGATAAATTTGTTGTATCAGTTAATATGGGAAGCACTATAAACCAAACAGATGGAGAGATTCATCTCGAGTCATTGAGAACTTAGCCTTTGTGGACTTGAGCTTTCCCTCCAAATGCAGATTTAGGACACACTATTATATCTGATACATAAGTAATGATGTGAATTTTATAAAAGATGCCTTGACTTTACCATGAGGCAATAAATTGTGTGTGATACTAAAAATAGGTAAGTTAGAAATCCTCTACCATGTTCTGAATCATAGAGTGTAAAGATTTTGTCCACTTGAAGGCAATGATGGTAGAACTGAGGTCTCAGATCACTTTGTAGGGTTTTGAAGATGGCAAGAGATGATGCATTATAAAAGAAATAGCATCTGGTGATGTTCATGGAGCTATAGAACTTTTCTAGATAGAAACTAATGGTTGGGAGGATGATGTATAGATGGGGATGGCTGATATTTTGGTCAAATACTGGGAAAATTGGGATAAGAAATATAAGAAATTTGAAGGAAAATGAGGTTAGTTTCACGTTAGTGGATTGTGACTTGATGGAAATCTACTGATTATCTGAAAAAGAGGTAACACTTATCAAATGTTATTTATGGGAAATATGTATGCCAAAACTTTTATATTTACACTTCTAAAATACCTCATTAGGTCAGTACAGAAATAATCACCATTCACACACAAGGAAAGGGATGGTCTTATATTCAAGGTCAAGTTGATGTTGAACATTCTAGAGCTGGAATGTGATCTTGGGTTAATCAACAGCAGAGCCCAAACATATTAGCACTATTTCATAAGGTCTCCAAATTAAAAAAAAATAGTGTATTCATTTCATTCTAGCTGTATTAATACTTAAGTCAAGGAAGGTTCATGTTGATACATATGTGTCTACTGGTCACCAAAGAGAAACTGTTAAATAAAATGGTTAAAGCTTGAAACATGGTTAGTTTGGCTATAATTTATAAGGTTTTCAAATAAACCATTGGTGCTTAAACACTACCTGACAGTGTCCTGATTTATAGTAAAGCTCAGAAGCAGAGGGATCTTGATTACTTTAGTGGAGAAAGTAGGAAAATATTGGAGAATAGAGAAGTCTGGCTTGATTTTAAATGTAATGTGACCTTGGAACATACTAACATTTTTTTTTCATCTCTGACCATATCGTAATCATCATGTAGCCCAGGGGAGCCAAACAATTTTATATGTTTTAACAAGCTAAGTGATATTATAAAAGTGCTGCTAGGAGGATTTATTTTAATTGGAAGTTAAGACATCTAGGTCTTAAATCACAGTTATTGCATTACTTAAGAGTTATGTTTCAGGTTAGCTTTCATAAGTGCAGTCACTAATTTTTCTCTGGTCATCAAATAATCCCTAGCATTAAGGTTTTACTTATTTTCACTTGTATTAACACCAGGCTTCTTAAATGTTTAAACCATATATTCAAAGTATGCTTATGGTTCAAGTGTGCTGTTTAATAGGATTTGACATTATGTTTTTCACATTTTCACTATTTTCCCTGCAGTGCTGTCATGTGCTAGAAGGACAGGCTTTGCTCCACT
The DNA here is from genome assembly GCF_003668045.3 of Cricetulus griseus. Lineage (NCBI taxonomy): Eukaryota > Metazoa > Chordata > Mammalia > Rodentia > Cricetidae > Cricetulus > Cricetulus griseus. The sequence continues at coordinate 70,942,698 of NC_048595.1, forward strand.
TCAGCGAACTTTTGGAAGGGGGACTTGGTAGGTTAGGAAGGATTCTTAGGTGGTATCTGGAAACATTTGAAAATATTTTAGTTTTTACAAAGAGAAGTAGGGCATTCTACTGGGGTTTGTGGTGGCTTCAGGAGTACTGAATAAAAGTGTCCAAATACTTGGTCCTCCATTGCAAAATGTCATGCAGCTCCAGAAGTGTCAGAGTACAGAAATTCCCCTTAGTGCCTCAGCTAATGAAAGGTCCTGTCTGACATCTAGAGAGGAGACATAGAAGTAAAAGGTAAAGAAAAGAGAAGGATAATAGAAAAGATAAATGAGGTATGTAAAGGAGTGTTTAAAATGGGCCAAGGAGAGAAGTTGAGACCATTCCTCTAGGTGTCTGCTGGAGGACTCAAAGGAGTGTGGCCTATAGCATTGTGAGCTCTGTGTTTTTGTATTAAGGACAGAATACATTCTTCTGCTATTGTTATTAATGACTTGCAGGGCATGTAAACATAGGTAGTGCTGAATAGAAGATTGACAAAGTCATCTCCCAGAAAGGTCTCAATTTACACTAAGGCAGCTGGAGAGGACTTGAGTTGGGGTGGTGAGAGTAGGTCATTGGTATAAGGAAGGTGGCACAAGTGCTCTGAACTTTTCAAACACATTTGATCAAATGTCAGTTACCTTTAATTTTTTGTGTGTTTGTGAATATGCCTTTTAATGATGGCAGCTACTATGAACCAGAGAAAAATCAATGATTACAACTAAAGAGGAAAACACTATGGTTTGGACTGCATTTGTTACTTTTTGTTGCTGTGATAAAACACTATGACCAAAAATAACTTATGGAAAAAATATATTATGTTGGCCTACAGTTCCAGAAGGATTGTCCATAATGTCATGGAGCCCACTGGAGCAAGGGATGAGAGATCACATTCCCAACTACAGCCAGAAAGTACCAAGAACAAGTTGATAATGGGGCTGTGCTATAAACTCTCAAAGTCTGTCCCAGTGACATACTTATTCCATCAGGACTGAGCATACCAGTTTCCCTAACCTCCCCAAGCAGCTCTAACAACTTGGGATCAAATGTTCAAATACCTGAGTCTGTGGGGCATTCTTACTCAATCCAGCATGCCAATTAATAAGAATTGTCTTGAAATATACATTATATGCTATATTAAGAGATTTTAATAGGAAATAGATATGAAGTATTTTATGAAATATATTAATTATGTGTGTTTGATGCAAAATATGATCTTCTGATTCTTATTTGTATAGTTATTCTATATTTATTTTGGAAGAAGAAAATTAAGTGGCTATAGAGTGTGAAAATACATAATTGAAGGCATGTCACATTTATCTTGCTACCTGTGGTTGTTGGTATTTTATTGTGCTCAACTGGATGAGGTGTTATTTCAGGAACAAAAATAACTTTATCTGCACATGAAACATTGCTTTCTTAAGAATATTTTATAGCTGACTTTTTGTTAAAGTTAATCAATTTCTAAGTTTACATATTTAATTTTTAGAAAGCAAAACAAATTAACAAGAAATTACAAGAAGAGATTATTTAATTTTGTCTTGTGTTAAAGACACCTCATTTTATCCCTGTGTAAATGTGAGATCTGCTTGACCCTATTAAATTTTGGAAGATGAAAGCTGGACAAAGATGAGGAAATAAAGGAAATATTTCAAACAGTAAATTTTGAAAATACATGCAGTATAAGATTCCTGAGGAGAGACTTAGTACCCAACGCACAGGTGACTTTTCCTTTCATGTGAAAATTGGTATCCTAAGACAAGTGCTTATTTGAGTAAAGTACATGAGTCTTACTCTTTTAATTAGAGAAATTCTGCAGCAATAAGATCAGCTTCATGTCTCAATGAAGAAATGGGTATAAATGAAAACAATATAACCATAAGTTCAGCCAAGATTACCTCCAAGGTTTTCTTAGCATTAAATTGGCTTGAAACCATCACAAATATGAATATTAAATAGTAAAAAGGTAATGCAACGCAAGTGGCTTAATTGCTACAATGGGTGGACATTAATTTCAATGGCAACAGTTCAGATGGAGATATGTATCTTGTGTGCCTATGAGAGTTGACTTGTGATACATTCTCTTGCCTTGTGATAATTTTGGTATTGATTTGCATAGGGCATGCTTGCAAGTACTTAGTTACTTTTTAGGTTTATGCTTTAAATTAAATGCATCACTTTTATGACTATAATAATTTCTTTCCCATGGTTAATATAGGCATTTCTGTCTTGTAAGACCTAGTTTCTGCTAGGCAGGATTTTCTTTTTCAAATATTTTAAAATTTATCTGTTACATTCTAATCCCAGTTCCCCCTACCTTCCCTCCTCCCACTCCCTCCACTCCCCCCTCATCCCATCTGCTCCACAGACTTCCCTTAGGAAGTCTACTAAGTCTGTCCCATCATCTAGTTGAGGCAGGACCAAGGCACCTCTCCACCCCCACACAACCCTGTGTCTAGGCTGGACAAGGTATCTCTTCATATAGAATGGCCTCCACTAAGTCAGTTTGTGCATTAGAGTTAGATCTTGAACCCACTGCTAGTGGCTAGGCAGTATTTTCAAAAGTAGACTTTAGAAATTTTTGCTTCAATATCCTGATCCACTTCCTACTGTTTTCCACTTTAATGTATTTTTCATCTTGGGCAAAGTACTGTTGCCATAGTTCATGTTAATTGAATGGTGCCTTTTGCCCCAGCACTTGTTCAACAGAAGCACCTTTCCAAGATTTACTCATTTATATGTACTTCCACCTTAACTGTGCACTTAGTGAACATGGCTTTGGGGTGTTACCAGGCACATAAACTTTAAAAATTACACAATGAATACTGTTATCATACTTTTTCCTGCAAAGTGGAACAGTTCAGTTTTGTTGATATCTATTTACAATTATATAATTTCTGTTTTATCTTTACTACATTACTTTGTGTGTATGTGTGCATTGGTGTTTTTCCTTTATGTATGTCTGCATACAGGTGTCAAATCTTGGAATTACAGACAGTTGTGTGTTGTCATGTGGGTGCTGGGAATTGAAACTGAGTCGTCTAGAAGAGTAGTTAGTGCTCTTAACAATTGAGCCATCTCTCAAGCCCCTCTTAGATTACTTTTAATATAATTGAGTTTCAATTAGGTGCTTTTCAGTAGTTTTGGATGGAAAGAGTAGGGGTATCTGACAGTGTTCATAGCCACAGTACTAACCAAAGGAAACATGTCTGTTACCCAGCATATATACATAGCTTGCTTTTCCCCATTATTTTCAGAAATTTTTACCTCATTTCCTCACCAGCCACTTCCCTTCAATCTTTCTGTCTTTAGAGAAACTCAGCTAAAGTTGTGCCCATAAGTTCAGCAGAAATCACACTAATAAGAACAGTGGCCTTTCCCTGGCCTTCCTCTCTTCCTCATCCTCTCTATAGCATGTGCTACATCATCTTGCCAACCCCACCACAGTTGCTAGGGACTCAGCACACAACCCATTAGGGCCACGCAGGTTCTTTCTGTTTTCTCAAATATTCTTATCCAAATTGGGGTGGGGTTGCCAGAGAAGGCAATGGTGCTAAAGAGTAAACTCTCCCTTTGACGGAAACTGAATGATTTGGATATTTAAACCATACCTTGATAATTTGAAGAAAAAACAAAGGTCAAAACATAATCCCTTCATCCTTTCTTCAACATTATTCTTAGTGCAGGCTAGAAAGTGAAGGGAAGAAGGCTGTTCCCTCAAGGTCTGTTTAAGATGATGACTATCCCTACTCTCCTCTGAGTCCTTACCAGTATTGACAGTGGTGTGTCACGTTGACTTTGTTTTTTGTTTCATCATGATTTAGATGAACCATATTCTGACTCCAGATTGCTTTCCTTGACCTGTCTCTGAACTAAAGTTTCTGCTCTATCCAAGCTCTTCAAATTCATGAGATTCTTAGAGACACTACTCTATCCTTGACTCTTATTTGTATAGGTTCTCTGACTTGGATTTCTCACTGTTATCCCTGAGGTGGTCCAGACAGACCAACTGTTGGAGGATGCAGCATAATTGATGCTTCTTTCATACCCTTTAACAGTAGGATTGAGATTTTTGCATCTGTCTCCCAGGCACCATTCACTACCATCTTTGTCTTGCTGATGATGACCAAGTCTACACATCTTTCAGATCAGAAATTTCTGCTGTAGAAGGCAGCATTAGTCTCCACAGTCATGTATATTCCAACCTTCTCTGTTATAGATGGGGATAAAATGGAAAAGGTACCATTTGATTGAGAAGTCTAGATGTCGTCCTTGGAATTCATTCCCTATCTCTTGGTAGGTAGTACCAGAGTGAAGCTTTGGGCACTTGATCAGGATGAGAGGCTAGTCACCTTGCCTGCAAGTACTCTAAATCTTTTCAGTACTGATCTTAAAACATAAACAGATAGAGAAAAGCCCACTTTACCCTTTCTCATAGAGGAGAGGGATTCTATTAATGTGAATAATCCTCACTACCCTTTATGTACCTTTTAGAGCCTCTTTTTGTATTGATGGGGAAGGGTTTAGCAGGATTTGGTCCTTACTGGTAGTAGGATCTTCTTGGGCATATTTGTTGTGTGCTACGTATATGTAGTCGCCCTACATACTGTTAATGTGATCACCATAGCGTAACTCTAATGACTGTATCTAGCATACAGTGAATCTTTTAGTTTCCATCTCATATCAGAAGAACAATATTGAGTAAGGAACTCTCATGTAGGGTTCTAATGTGGTCAAGTTATGAGTCACAATTGAAAGATGGGCTGCATGACTCAATGCAGCATAGACAAAATGTTCATTACTGGGTAGTCTTCTTAAAATGCCCTAATCAGCTTCTTTCTGAGATGCCATCTCCTAAATGCCCACATAGTGCTTACTTAGTCAGGAGTTCAAGTTGATTTTTTTGTCTTTAACTTAGAACTTTTGGATTTTCTTAATTTGCATCCTGAAACTATAATACTTGCAAATATGGTCGTGGTTGTCATGACTTTTGATAGTGTTGCCCTAATGGATTGAAACTAAGAGTGTAGAAGAAGAAAAAGGTGTCTTTTAGGGAGTCCTCCACCTTTCCTTTATGTTTGTGCAAAATGCTATTAGGCTATTAATCCACACAGATATTTAGTATGTATTTGTACCAGGCATATTGTGGTTTAGGTGGGCAAGAAAAGTCAATTTTCTGTAACACAGCTGTTTGGGAAGGTGGAGTTGGTAGATGGTAAGGGTGAGGGTAGTTTGATACTCAATCAAGAGCAAATATGAAGAACACATTGCTAGATATCTGCAGGGTACTCACAGAGCTGGATGCTACTAAAATTCAGAAATAATGGAATTTAGTGTGATGTATATGTTTGCCTCTTTATTTTCTAAATGAACTGCCTAGGAAATTGCAGATTTGTTGGCTTAAGGAACTACACATTTTCAGTTCCACTTGTCTTAGGATACACATACATTCAGTTTCTGTGAAAGGAAAAAATTGGCTTCAGTTTTATTGTTGGGGTTTTATGAGAACAGAGCGACTCACTGCAAAGTGTGGTAATAGGATGCCATATTAAGATTGTTATGATATGGCCTTCATACTTTCATGTCTTTTTTTCCCTGTTACAGATTTGTGTAGTTTATCTCAGGAAAGTGCGTGACACTGCTAGAGTTACAAGAAAAGCTCTCGTTTCTCCTTGTGTGCAAACCATTAGCTCCGTGGTGTGTTGTGTTGATCTAACACTTAAAGTATTTGCTGTGAGTCAGAGTCCACATTAGAGTTGTAGGTACTTGTTCCTTTGTGTTCAGTGATTTGCTCGGGTGTTGACAGTTAAAGTGTAAAACACTGAATTTTCAACTAAGCCTTTCAGTATAAACATGAAAAGAGGCGGCATAATCTACAACATTAAGAAGCAAAAATGCCCTTAGTTTTACATATTAGGTGGAATTCATTCATAAAAAGAAATGATAAGATGTCCAGATGATTGGACATTAATAATTAGTGATTAATAATTGCTTATTTTTTCAGTTAAAGTGCTTTATTTTAATGGAACGTTTTGAATTAATAAACATACCCATCTGTTTTTCCTGACTGTAATAGCCACAGTGTATCTTATCAGATAATTAACTTTCACAAACATAATAAGCAGCCAACAGAGTAGCAATGATACCGATATAACAAAATAGTCCTCTAAATCCTGAAGTCTTAACAGAAGAATGGCTGAAGTTTGTGTTGCTTCTTTTTGCAAAGGGGCTGCCACTCTGTTACTATAGTAATGCAGGCAGACATTTCTGTGAAGAGAAATCAAAGTGGGAAAGGAAGAAGACAGAAACAGACAATAAGGAAATCCTGCAAAGAGATTTACAAGGGAGTGTGTACAGCTACCATGCACGGTGGTGGCCCAGATCTTAGCTGGATACCATATATGTCTAGTAATGCCTGTGTTAATCTTTAATTAGTGTAAGTGACTGAAGAACTCAGCTTTGTTTTCTAATTCAGGTAAACTATCTCCCTCCTGTTGACTCTTTGCAGGATAACCACGTGGAAAACAATCAGTCTGCTTTTTATTTCTTTCCTGTCTTTTGAAGTAATTTCATTGAGAGCAAATTCCAGATTGTGCAGTTGATATGATCTTACCTGTTCATTGCACACCCCAGTAGTGAAGTATAGCAACTCCATTGTGGAGGACATCCTCAATCCTTCAGATTGAGGCTGCTGCATCTGAGAGAAGAATAGTGTAAAGTGTGATTTTGTTTCTGAGTATAATGTTTCATATTTCAAATCAAGGTAAATAAAACATTTCTCAGGTTAAAAATGCCTGGAAAATAGCAGGCCTTTGTAAAATAAAACTGAAATGCTCTTGGTTTTTATGAATAATCAAATATTTTTTGTCTTTACTGATTTTCTTTTTTCTTTTTTGCAATTTTGCAAAATTGAAGTGAACTCTCTGGTAGATTGTAATGTTCAGAAAAAAATCATGAATCACTTTATTCTACCTAATGATTCAATTTTACATACTTGGTGGGAATGCTCAGTGCTGCGTTATTGTTAGGAATCATGTGGTGTATCCACATCTAATTAAACTGAAATGTACTTCTATGGCCATGGTGCATGAGAGATTCATCTAAAATTAGGTGGAAAAACATATTCACTTGCTTGGAAATATTCCTGGTGGACTATATTCCATAGAAACTTCCAGCTGTCTGCAGCACAGTATTGTATAGTAGATAGACAGTAAGAGCTCCACATACATGCACACCAGAACTGACCTGAAGTATAAGACCTGTTAATCTTGGCAAATGGGTCCCAAGTGCAGTTGCATGATGCTCATCTTGTAATGCTTAGGCTTAGATGATATACAGGAGTGTGTTTTTCCCAAGTTTTTCTGTGAAGAGTTGTGTAGAGTAATACCTGGTTTGTATTTGTATATGTAATGTTTAGTTCTGTGATCAATGTCTTCCACACACTATTTGTACAATGGGAAAATGTCTTCATTCCCCAAGGAAAGCTTGGAGAGTATGTGCTACTGGCATGTGGTAGAGTGTGCTTCAGAAGAACCTTTTCATACTGTGCCAACTGAAAATGAGAAGGCCACCCAACCTTTTGTCGTTTTCAAATAAAAATTAACAGAAACTTCAGAAATGCAAGCTTGAAATGAGTTGTTTGTTGATGATTGCAACATTCTTATTTTTCTACCTTTTTTCTGAAAAAATTGGAGTGTATATCAATTTTGAACAACATTCTAGTGTTCATATCCCAATAAAGTTTTGTTAAAAATATAATAACAAGAACATCAGATATAGACTTCATGGCATCGTCTTCTTAGTACTGGGATTACAGATATGCACTGAGTGCCTATCTTGAAATTTCTCTTTGCCATCATCTGGGGAAATGTATAAGTAGTGTGAACTGTCAAGTTCAAATGCAAGCCTGATGCCCAGGAAGGTAGAGGAAGGTGCATCAACTAGGGGAAATGCAGTCATCAAAAAGAAGTGTATATACATTTAAGTTTCCTTTTTCATATGTGAAGGCTTCAGTAGTTGACAGGCATACTACTTCTTTTGTGACATGGGTTCATGGAAATGTAATATTATGGACAGGTTTCAGGTTTAAATCTCATCACAGCTTTACTTTCACATATGCAAACTGAACACAGTTTTCTGCCATGGCCATATGCCATAGTGTCATTGTCCTAGTTCGTAAGAGAACAGAGTTCCATGGTTTTCTAATTTTTTAAGCATTAACATTCCATCTGTGATTGGCTTTTCACCTTTAAGCTATGACCAACAAAATGCATGCATTAATTTGTGTTGGGAAGAAAAATCAAGATTTTCAGTTGTGCTCCTACTTGATTATAGTTGAAAAACACTCTTCTCGTCACAATTGGAAAATTGGCTATCAACTGGAAAATTCCTTTTCAGCTAAAAGTGACTTTGGAGAGTCAAGTTATTTCAACAGTTCAGTGCTACACAATATTACTTCGTAAAGTTGTTTTCTCACCCAGATATATTGTTTTCCAATGTTAATGTATAATTCTTCTGAGACATCTAGTGCTCTAGTACAGTGTATGAGAGCACAGCTGTTTATTTCCTTAGATTTGAAACATCAGACCTTCCTTTCCCAGGATGTCTTCACTTTAACAATTGTGCTTCCTATGTGAGACACATGCACTAGCTATAGAAAGCTAGTGATTAGAAAAAGTATTGTAGAACCAATATTTAAGTAGTTGCTTCCAAAATGTAATAGAAAATACTCACTTCAATAGTTAAAACACATACCCTTGAAATTGATAAACTCAAATGCTTATAGGTTACAATCAAAAGAATCATATGTAAAGGTGTACTCCTGACATCACAGAACCTTGGGAGGTGGAGAAAAGGTCAAACTTCCAAGATCCTTCAACATAATGAAAGGACTGCTTCAACTATGTGGCATCCTGTAATTCAAATCCCCTAACTCCCAAAAGAAAGGTACTAATTTGAGGGCAAGATAATAGGGAGGAAGTGCATTGCTATATTCCATGTCTGTGAATTGGAGAGTGTGTGCTACTGGCATGAGTTAGAATGTAGATCTCCTATTAAAGGTGGGTCCTGAAGATAGCTAGAGAAAGAGTAATTTTTTTTAATTGCCAGGTCAGACTGAGGCCATGAAGCAAACATTACGAACCACAATCTGAGTCAGGAAAAGCTGAAAGTCTAGGGAATGGGTGATTTTAGATAAAGTACTGCCATCTCTAGTACAATGTGGCTTGTCCTTGCCTCTTGAGCAAATGGTGTTGCTTAGAGCCTGCAATGAGGTCCCACATACATTATATCCTCGAATTGAAGTTCAATTCCAACAGTCCTTTGCATGAATAGACTAATTAAAGCTAAAATTATTTAGTCTTGTTTTTGGCATGTTTTTCTTCCTTTTTAATTGTTTTTGTGAAACTGTTTAAAAATGGGACTAAGGCACAAATTCCCAAGGATGCAGGAAGCAAAAAACAATTGAAATCCATTGAAAACAATTCACAGTTAGCTGAATTGGACACTATATGAACCTGGCAATGATGCTTAGCTTTCACTGTAATGGGCCACTGAGTGAATTGTCTGGAGATTCAATCTAGTGCTTGTTCCTGATGGTATTTTGGAGTTAGGATGCGCACCCCAAGGAAGAACTTGAACATTGAAAACTTATGGTGATGTCTCCCATTGGGCAGTAGGAAAAAACTCCTGTTCAGTTACATACCTCTCTTTGCATGTACTTTTCCCCAAATAATAAAGGAAATTGCAAAAATAATCAAGGGACCCAGATCACTTCTTTTTCTGGAACTCTGGAGCTACAAGTAAAAGAGTCTAGTCTATATGGAGAAAATGCTGCAGTTGTGTTTTGAAAATAGAATTCTGCCAGCTACTGATACTGATTGGATTTTTTCTTCATATGTTAACTTATTAAGGATCCACTGAAGCTCTTGGAATATTTATTTTTAAGGAAAATTTTCACATCAGGAAGGTTGGAAAAACTCAACGGGAGTTCTTATGAAGAAATTAACAGTGTTTTTTATATAAAGAATTAGATTAAATTAGTTTCTTATAGCTGTGTAATATTTTCTAATAACAGGCACAAAAAGTTCTGTCTTTTTGATATTTGTTTGATTTCTATACCCTGTATTCTGGTGTTGTGTGTGGTCAGTTATGTTGTAATTAGACAACATATAATGGTTTGAAATAAGCTGAATAAAATCAGTTCATCATCTACATGTTCTTCATGACATTCTGAATCCAGATGCTCACAGAGGAGCCAAAGAGAAACAGACCTCTTTTAAAATTAGGATAGTATTTTGTTGCTAATATTCCTTATTTTTTAGCAAATACGAGATAAATCTTATAAACTTAGAAAAAGACTGAGCATGAATATAAGATGGCATTAAACACAAAGCAATTAGGATTAGCACCTGCAATAGATTAATGGAAGTGAGTTCCCTTTCTTAACCTTTGGCCCAAGGCTACTGTGTACCTCAAATGTGTCCCACATGGTCATTTCTTCTACTGTGTGAAGTTCCAGCGTTTGTGCCCTGCTGTGATATATTAGAAAGAAGGCTGGTTTTGGAGCCTCTGAGTTGATGTTGCATGCTTTGAAACTGGTTTCTTTCCTTTTTTTGGCCTATAATATTCTAACACCATTTTGCGTGGCAATTTGGTAGTGTCATTTTTGATCAGCACAATAGAAAATTAGGCTAGTTTCCTTGCAGTCATATTAATTAAAGCATGTATATTTTAAAAGTTGGTAGTTCTAAAAATTCTAGACCTGGGATTAATTGGGTATATGCAATTTTTATGATGGCTAGCTAACTATGTGTCATCAAGACATCCCAGTTCTCTTGAGTAGTGACAGCATAACAACCTTCAACCATATGGCATACACCAAATCTGCAGTCATTCACCTTAGGAACTGAAAATGGAATTCTTTCAGCTACTGATACTGATAGTCATATGTGTGGAAACCACCTTTTTCCATAAGACTACCTATAGTGAAGTAGGGGCAACTTTAATAGAGTCTTCAAATACAAAGAAAGTCTGTCCCAATTCAACTGCCCTTGATGGATCCCACAAAATTGCAAAATTGTCTTTCGCTCCTCTAATGTTCAGAATGTGAATGGTAGAAGTAGCCCAGCTGGGGAAGGAAGGGTAGCCCAAGCCCTTACCTGGAGGGACCATCTCTCCAGCCCTTTCTTTGTCACAATTATGATTGTCCATACTGTAAGACCCCCAGAGGCTCAAGCCCCCAGGATCTTGGTCCAGGACCTCAATGACCCCAATCACCGGGCAGAGGCAGAAACTTGATGTAAACAGCACGAGGCTTTTTTGCAGTTGTTTAATGAGCTAACCCCATGTTAATTAGGGTCTTTCATCCATCCACCAAGGTGGATGGCTAGGAAAGACAGCGTGAAGCCCCGACATAGAGATCTTATAGGGCAACATAAGGGGGTGTCTAGGGGTACGCACAGGCTCAGGTTTGGTGCACCTCCAGGCTTGGAGGGCCTGCCCTGTGTTGATTGGTCAACTGGTGGTTATGGCCCATAGGCCCTCCCAGGGCAATTGCTATGCTCTGCGCACTTGTCCGTAAAGCACACCCAGAGCCATAAAGCATAACACCACCAGCTAACCACTGATTGGTTCCTTGCCATGAGGCAGGCATCTGACCTCCTAGTGACCAAGGCTAGGTCAGGCAAGCACGTGCTAGGCTGTTATGGCTGCTGAAATGGGGAGCTGGTCCCTTCAATACAACTTAGTTCATGTCCCTCAAACAAGGGACATGACTGGACAATTTGTTCTACCAATCATGGTGAACTCAGAGGGAATCAAGCAACTGTTATTTAGCCTCCAAATTTCAAAGAATTTTGGTAGAAATGGGGACCATCATTCTTTTCTTCTATTCATGTTCACCTTGTATTTCTAGGTGTGTAGTAAATCACCTTAAAGCAGCTGGCCAGGAAGCCACAGCTTACAGCTGGAGCTTTGGGGGTTGTAGACCCTCCTGATGAAAGCTTCTACATTAAACATTCTCCATAGCCTTGGCTGACTTAGGTGTGTTGTGTGCTAGGCCAGGGTGCCTCTTGGGGAGGAATGACTTTTCACCTTACCTGCTTTTATCTTCTTTCCTTCATATTCTCATTATTTAATTGCTGTTTAATTAATGCCAGCTGCGTTTCTAAGCCATGTTTAGGAATTTTGAATACATTCATACTGTCTATCTTATGTTTTAAAAGGTAAAGTGAAACTATTTTTTTATTAAAATGTTAGAATGATTAGTTAAAATACTACAGGGAGAAACAGCCTTGCTGAAAATAGAAGGTACTAATGATAGCACATGGTAGGATCACCTTGAAAATGTGGAAGAGTCTTGGCAGATTAATGGCCTTGAGTAGTTTCACCTTCCTAAAGGCATCACCCAAGGGTGAATTGTGATGTGATGTGTGATAGGAATGTCCTTACTATAATCACAAACTAAGTTTATTTTATTGTATTTCTTCTTAACCACGTATTATTGGTTGTCTTGGTAAGATACATTCATCAGTGTAACCCCTAATGCTTCTGTATAAAGAATTGATAATACATTTAAATTGACAGTGCTTGAGAGTTTGCCCCAAATGCAATCATTATATGTATATTTACAAGGTTATATTAAATTCATAGAGTTTAAAATAAGTAACATGTAATCAATGCACAAATAGGTGTTTTATTCATAAATACTTCTTTGTGATATTGAAGCAGTGTTTCAGTTTAGCAAAAGAAAGAAGCCAGATAAGTCACATCCTATGTGCAGGATCAAGTACAAAGCACTGAGAGCAGCCAAGTAACAGGGTAGAGTAGAGAACAGTTGGTTTTATTTGGAGGAATCTGAGCTAGAGTGTCCATCCATTCTAGAATTTCCCAAGAGAGAGCCATGGCTTTAGATGTGACAAATTTGAATATTCTTTGGAGCTTATTCCGAATGCTTACTTGTCTTAGGTGATAAGAGAGTGTTACTGACATGATATTGGAGGGAGGCCAGGAGTCCTATATATCTCCTGCCATGCACAGGCTTGTATTTACAAATCACACAAAAAAGATCACCTGCCTCAAAATAGGATAGTGAGAGACCCTGTCCTAAAAGGACATGTTTGTTATCCAGGGAGATAGTGGAAATGCCGATGTGTATTTAGATATGTGGTATAGCAATGTCCCAGGGTGGCGAGGAGACAATAAAGAACACATTGACACAGTTGATCTTCCTTGAGTAAAATGAAAAGGAGAGAGATTTCTAGTTAGAAATTCTTACATATGTTGGATAACTTTATTTTATCTGTGAAGCAGGAGGCCTGGGTATCAGTCTCTTTGAGGTGAGAGGTTAGAGCAGGGCAGGCTGCTGGAGCAGGTACAGGTAGGAGGTTGATTGGTAGATGGCATAAGGATCCATTTGAGGTTGTAAATCATGAGTTTTATGTTGGACTAGCTCTTACCATGCCGTAATTTTTTTCAGGTAGGGTCATGCCATCAAAACAGGAAGGGAGCAAGGTCAGATTTAAAGCAGGTTGGGGACCCGTTAGGCCAATGGAGTGCCATGAATGTTCAGGAGCATCTGGGCTAGTTGTCAGAGCGCTTTCACTACTGGGGCCCTGGATTGTTCAGTGAAGGATGACAGAGCCTCTAAGAAGGACCATTTTCCCGCATGCCCCTGGGTGAGCCTGATGTCTTTAGCCTGTGTTGTTACTGCATTGGTGTTTTCATCACAGTTGATCTCACTGAAGTGTTTAGGAATCCTGGGTACCATTTGTCTGGGGAGTTAGAATCACAGCTATTTAAGAAACAGCGTCTGCACGTCCCTTTAGATTTCCTTCTGTCTTTTTGTTCTGCAAGCAATTCCTGTGAAAAGAAATCTTTTGTAACATTTTTAGATCCACCTCAAAAAGCAGCCTTTACTCTCTTCCCCAAACTTCAGAGGCTAAAAGCTGACAGAGGCTCGGCAGCAGACTTTAAAGCCACATTTCCTTTCACGGAATTAGGAACTATGACATGCGTATAAAATGACTCGAGGAAATAAGTGGTGTTCATCTCTTTTGCCATCCCAAGGGCTTGACCTCCACTTGGCAGAAGGAATTTTTATGTTGGATAATTTTTATGTTCCTTTACTAATTCTTATTATGTTCATCTAGGGTATGAACTATGCATTCTGTTGTATATTCATAAAGGTCCTGTTTCTCAATTACAAGAAAATATTTCCTTTCTTTCATAATTCTCTTTGGACACTAACAGAAACTTTTGGGGTCTTATCTAAAACTCATAAGTGCTTGGGGTTCCACGTTGATGTTTCAGAGTGATATTCAAAGCCCAGTGTTATTGTAAAACTGGAGTCCTTAATAATTCAGATTGTATTTTTAGCACTGGAAAGTAGGGCCAACACAGTAGGGGACCCTGAGCATGGTCAGTGCAGCCCTGTTGGCTGAGCTGGGTGGCTATGGCATGCCTGAGTCTGGCAAGAGGCCTTGGGGCTCTGCAAATGTTTTCTAAGTTAGCAGGGGGCTGGCACATCAGCTGTCAGCCCCAGCTTCTGTTTATGCTGAGAACAATAGACATGTGCTAGGGTAGTAATTATTGGTTGATTTTCTTTCTATAATAAGTGTCTTAATAATTTGTCACAAAACCAACTTAAATTGCTATGATGTTGCCTGCAGCAGTTAAATTGGGGAGAAGGGGGAAAAAGCCACAGCAAGAAGTGTTTCAGTTTATTTCTGCATGTATTCTCTATTGGCAAATAGTGTAATTAAATTCTTGTTTGCAGGTTTTTCACAAAGGTTATTTCTGTATGTGAAAACCCTTTGTTTTCTGACTTAGAACCCTGAGTTGTAAATTAGAGAGTGGGGCGATTGTTGGTAAATAAGGCCCTCAGTGTCTCTGCTTCTTTGGAAAGCCTCCCATATTCCTGGAGCTTGGATACTGTGTTTCTCTACAAAAGCATACATAATCTGAACGGAAATGAACTGGTTCCAGGGTCCACTTTGGCCCAAGAAGGCAATTAGGCACTTGATATTTGTAGATCAAGCTATCCGATAAGTGTTTACTCAGAGTATCTGAGAAGTCTCTCAGTTGCTGTGAGTTCAGAGGATACCCAGCTCTCTAACCACCAGTAGTGAGATAGTATTTATATATAGATATATGACCCCTAGAAGAACTGTAACTAAAGGAGAGAGAAAGGCCCCATCTTCTTGATAGCTCCCTTAGTGTCTGTTTTGTGTGTATTGCTGTTCACAAAAGACAAGAATACAATGTTGCATGGTAATGTTCATAGAGTTATTTTCTTCATGTACAACTTGAAACACATACTAGTAATGTTATTACATTATCTTCTGCTCCACCTAGAGCTCATTTTATTTAAGTTCTTTAAAGGTTTATTTTTATATACAAGCCAAGGAGTTGAATCCTTGGCTGTTTCAGTGCCAGGGTCCAATTACTGTCAGCTCAGGTTTGCTATGTGGACAGGGCCAGGCCACGGCTGGGTCCTCATCTATTATTATCATTGCTTGCTTGGACATGACTTCACAACCCTAGCATAGAACCAGTTGTCAGGCTTTCCATCTTTTGTACTTTCAAATAGCTAACTGAGGAGTGTTTTCTAGTGGGTGGAGCCACTGCCTGAGAATGTAGAGATCAGTTATGGTCAAGGTTGAACTCAGAAAGAGGCAGAATGAGTCCTTCATGTCCAGCTAGGAGGCATGTGTGTAGATGTTTTCCTGGACTCTGAAAGGAATACAGATTTTATTTTTAAGTGAATATAATATGTAAAAATAAGTCCCGTTGATTATTGACTACATATATGCAGCTGGAAATATTTCAGGAGCCAAGAATTTCTAGTATCCCACAGAATGTTGCCAGTTCTAATGGTTCCCTAATATTGAATGAAAAGATTTGGAAGACTGCAGATGATTGCCATACACTGCCTGGCTTAAAACTTTGGCTCTATAGAGAAACACATTTGAAGGTAAATAAAAGGGAATCTCAATTTAGTGGGAAATATCTGGAAGGAACAGAGATTCATACCTAAAATTTCCTTGTGACTGAAACAATTTAAAGTGCCTTGAATGCCTATAATGTGCAGGTAGTACACAGAAAAAAACTATGACATCAGTCTTACAAATTTGGAATACTAATGCTCCTAGCAGAGTACTCACCTAACTGCAAATAACTTGGGTCAGTTTTCAAATATAGCTTTTAAATCACCACTTGTTTTTAACACAGCACTGTTGTAGAGGGAAATAATTCCCATTTTAGTTTGCATTTTATCTTTCCTCTTGTCCATTATATACTCACATAAATATTAACAAACGCTAAGAGCCTTTAAAACAAATGTTGAATACCAAGGAAATTTTTTTAAAGAATCATTTTTTAAAGAATCAGATTTTAAGTGCTTAATCATTTCAAAGGCAATGTTTATTTAGAAGATAATATTAATTGCAGATTTTTGCTATATTCTTAATATAGACTTTTGAATGCAGGAGATAGAAGCAGGCTTATCTTAGTGAGTTTATGGTGATCCTGGTCTATATAAATATTTCTAGACCAACAAGAACTACAAGTGATACTATCTCAACCAAACAACACAAATTAATTGCAGATTTTTGCTATATTCTTAATATAGACTTTTGAATGCAGGAGATAGAAGCAGGCTTATCTTGGTGAGTTTATGGTGATCCTGGTCTACATAAATATTTCTAGACCAACAAGAACTACAAGTGATACTATCTCAACCAAACAACACAAACAAGACCCAGACCGTCCATTTTGCATGATATCCTTTTTTACACAAATTATAATTTTTAATAGCATACACAAATAGTGTATATACAGAGACTATGTTTTTCTATAAATGTTTTAATAATACTTCTCAGCTTTTGAAGCAAATACATTTGAAATTTATTTCTAATCACTTATTAAGATGTACACTCTGACACACACCTCTTCCACTTTACAGCTTGTAGGAAATTTCTAAGCCACTCTCATTCCCAGATTACCTTGCCAGATTAACTGCTAGCTTAACCAGAGGGAAATTGGTGTCAGCCAAAACATGGTTGATTGATTCCTGGACTAAATCATCTCTAGCACTGTCTGTACCCTTCCAGACCAGCAGATACCTTGGGAATTCTCTACCAGTTCCCCGTAAATACTAGATATGATTGGCAATCACTTCACATTCCAGAACTATAGAAACTAGACTTTTTGCTCTTCAAAACACTATGCATATTGCAACGGGGTTGTTTACATGCATGGATACAGGAGCAGAGGTCCATGGGTCAGAGCAGCAAAACAGCAGGGATGTGTTTAGTATATCGTAGGTATTTATCTTTTTTCAAGATCTATCAATACCCGAGTCATAAACACTTACTTTACAGCTGTGAAAGGTACGGTCTCAACATCATAACTTTTTATTTAACATAGAACCAGGGTATATTATGGCCAAAATAAATACTCCTCTACTTTGGCTATGCCAGAGCAATAAAACTTCTCTGAACTATTGACATTTTCAGTAAGACTGGCTGTTTGTTTTGGTGTAAGTCACTCAGAGTAATCACTAGTTCATGACATAGTCTTGAATCACAGCCATCATCTGTGGAGCCATTTCCATTATGCCTTGTAGTAGAGCCACACATTCAAATGAAAACACCCTATCAGCCTCACTCTACTTAACAGTTCTATTTTAAGGCTTTAAGTTTGCTTTCTCCACATGGAATTTCAAAGCATATGGAATCTGCATCTCTCTTCGTTCATCAGAATGATGTAATGGAAACAGGTCAAAAGTCACACATAACCTACAGTTTGTCATTTCTTCTTAATGCAAATTTTCTTTCATTGTTACTTAACACAGACACTGTGACAAAGGAAGCATTTCCACTTTTGGAATTCCTGAGCTATAACTTCTCTTAACTATTGCCATTTTCAGTAGGATGGGTCATTTATTTTTCTGGAAGACACTCAGAGTTTATGAAATAATCTTTATTATTCATAGATTTACTCATTGAAGTAATCAGTCACATTTTCACAGACACCAGTTTTATTCTGGTTAAGCTGACAAGGTAATCTGGGAAGGAATGTAGCTAAGAAACTTCCTACCCTTTAGCATCTTTGGTATATACTTAGTTTTCAAAGCAGATTCATTACATCACTCACTGGTAATTTATTTACCATTTAATCATAATTTATCAATCAGGTGTGCTGATCATCATAAAAGGAATCATTTATTATTTTAGCCTAACCTGATATGCATTGTATACCTGCAAATTGGATCACATGGGACAGATAGTTTGTTTATTTCAAAGGAGTGAGATACCAGATATAAGCAATTGATGCAGGAACAGCAGAGACAGAAGCAGCACCACTATTTCCACTTTTATGTTTCTATACTCTGAGCCATCATCCTGTCACTTTTTCTCTAGAATATTCCAGTGTACTTTCTTTCATTATTTTTGAATACCTAGTTACCTTTTTCTTAAGAGAGTATATTGCCATGTTTTCTTGACTAGTCTAGAATTTGCTATTTAGACCAGGCTAGAACTCCTAAAGTTCCACCTGCCTCTGCCTCCCAAGTTCTGGGATTAAAGACATTCTCCTATGTCCACCTTGTTATGTGCTGTTCTGGTTTCATTTTGAACACCACAAGCAAATGAACTGTGTGAGAGAGGAACCAAGGATGCCACTGTAAAACTTGAAATGCTTTGAAACATTATGACTTGTTATTCTTCATTCCCGCCACACTGATGAATTAGTACAATGACAGAAGCTTGAACCACATTTTAGCTGTAATACTTTGGAACATACCATTGCTACTTGCTGCTCTGACCTATGGGGTGATCCTCTCATTCACATGTGTGAACATGCCTGTTGCAATATGCAGGCAGGGTTTTGAACAACAGAACTGACATATTTGTTGTTGTTGTTCTAGAATGTGAGTTACTGCATATGATACCCAGGATGGAAGGGAACTGATAGAGAAGTCCCAGAGTATCTGCTGGGATGGAAGGGTAGGGAGTGTGTTGTAGATGATTTACTCCAGGAACAAATCAACCTTGCATTTTGACTGACATTGATTTCCCTCTAGTTTAGCTGGCAAAGTAGTCTGAGAATAAAGGTAGCTCAGAATTTTCCAACCATGTGTGGAAGAGGTGTGTGTACATGTGAACACTTTCAAAGACTCCTAAAAGTGAGTAGAAATGATGGTGATGCAATGTGAGGATGGACAGGGAGTTGATGGCCTATCAGTATTGACTGGTTACTTAGAATATAACAGACATTGTGGGGAATGTTTGCTGTACATGATCCCCTTTAGTGCTCATGGCATGCTTATAGGATCTTATTGTGATTTGCTTGGTTTTAAAACACAGAAATTAATGGTCAGGGAAATATTTCTTGCTTACACTTTTATGTCTGTAAATAGCATAAAGATCGTGTTTTAAGGCTGGGCATTGGTGGTACATGCTTTAATTCCGGCACTTGGAAGGCAGAAGCAGGCAGATCTCTGTGAGTTCAAGGCCAGCCTGGTCTCCAGAGTGAGTGCCAGGATAAGCTCCAAAGCTACACAGAGAAACCTTGTCTCGGGAAAAAAAAAAAAAAAAAAAAAAAAAAAAAAAACAAGACTGTGTTTTGAAATTCTAGATCATAGATTGTCCTTTTCTTCATTTTTATGTTTTATTGCTCTGTGAAACTATTCTTATTTGAAATACTATTACACTGATGACTTAGTTCTTAAACCTTTTTCAAAAAAAAGCCTATCACTTGTTTTATAAGTCACTTTTCTTGATGAGAAGATATGTCATTCAGCTGAATTCTCAGGCTTACTAGGAAATATTAGCTTAACTGAACTCAATTCTGATGAATATTCCCTTGATGTTGCTTAATTAAAAACAAGGAGGGTCCCAACAACAACCTTAAAAATAAAGCTAAGCTTACAAATTGTAGCATTTATCATATTTGTATGACTCATAATAGTACACATTAATTTAAAATATAGGATATTTTGTATGTAGATATAAGTGATTTACTATTTTATTGATAGACTGAAATAAAACATGCAGGCCTATGGAAGTCAGTAAAATGGACAGAGAATTCTAACAGTAAAATCAGAAGTGTATTAACAGAGGGATACTCCTTGAGCCTAGACACAAGGGGGTTGGCCTAGACCCTATCCCAAAGAATATGACAGACTTTAAAGACCCCCTATGCAAGGCCTCACCCTTCTTGGGGAGCAGAAAGGGTATGGGATGGGTAGGGCGTTAGTTAGCGAGGGAAGGGAGGAGGGGACCTGGGATTGACATTTAAAATAATTTTCTTCCTAATAAAAAAAGAAAAAATGAAAAAAGAAGTGTATCAACAGCTGTAATATAATTTCTATGAAAAGTTTTCTACATAACACTATCAGAAATGAATTTGAATGTCTCAGATATACTTGACTATTTTACCTTTTTAATTTGAAATTATTTTAACATATGCAGTGATATTTTCAGGAGTTTTTCTACAAAACCTCTTCTTCCCCAGTGATGTTTGTGACTTCATTACCAGGCATGACCTTCTTATGTTTCAACAGAAAATGTTCAGAGCAGAGTGGAAGATGTTTGCTCCTTGGATGTGGTTGGAGGGCCACTTCCTGACCTTCCCAAACTATCATCTTTGATCTTCACCCATCTCTCATTGTAAATAGCTGAAACGTTGGCAGTGAAAAAGTAACAATCTTTAGTATTAACAATGGTTCATTATATGAACCATTAATATAAGGTAGCTGTAAAAACTTACATTATTTATTAAGCCTACTTCATTAAAATTTCTGGCAAGCTTTAAAATTGACATTTTTCAGTGATTTTTATATGTAATAATTTATCATACCCACAGGAAGTTTACATTAACAATAAAAGTATGCATAAATTATACAGGTAATAAGTAGTGCTAATTTTTTACAAGAGTTATTTATTTTAGAGTGTTTATTGGCGTCTTTCTATGATACTGAAATAAAAAAAACTGGAGTACTTTAACAATAAAGTTAAAGTTTATCAATATTCGTTAATGATATAAATTTTTTTTCAAGACAGGCTTCTCTGTGTGCAGTCCTGGTGTCCTGGAACTCTGTAGACCAGGCTTTCCTTGAACTCACAGAGATCCCACCTGCCTTTGTCTCCTGAGTGCTGGAATTAAAGACGTGTGCCACCACTGTCTGACAAGATTGTTGTTTTGATATTAATTGATCTAGATTCATTTTAAATATAGTTCTAACTTCTTTTTAATATGTTTAGGTAAGATAGAAAATGCTTAAAGTTCTTCATTGAGGTTAACGTTAGGATATTTTCAGAATCTCTTGACTGTGTTATCCACTGATAACAGCATGTGCACTGAGCAGAGTAGAGTTCATGCAGTGACCAGGTTCCATATACTTTTATCAAGGCTCTGCTCATATGGCACAAGGAGCATGGGATCTAGAATAATTATAGTATAATATATGGTATCAAGACTCATTTTTGAGGTACAGATAGTATGACAATGGAGTTAAAGAGCTAAAATCTGGTTTATTTCATTTAAATGAGTATTCAGATAGGCTTTTGTGGGATTTTATTCTGGTTGAAGAGAAGGGAAATCTCTAAATTAGAAAATGGGAGAAGCCATTATATGTAAGAGAAGAACATACTTTTGCATGGAGACCAGGAAATTCAGTCCATGGTGGACAGAAGTAGACACACGTTTGGAAAAAACAACTAGCAGCAGTCAAGAAGATCTAGAAAGCTAACCCACATTTTCTAATTTACTTGACAACTTTAGGGTACTAGGTCTCTTTATTATGTGAGTGGAAAATACACCGATGTTATCACATATTAATAGTAGCACTAGTATAAAAATCCAAAAGAATGGAAGAGAAAAGAAAAGCCTCCACAGTAATATGTATTATTGATAAAAGATACAAAATCAGTCTACCAGGGTGGGAAAGTCTGAGCCTTAGGACCTGGTTTCCGTTCTGGTGTTTTCCCTCCTGACCACTGTGGGTTGTTACTTGCCTTGAGTTGGGAACGTTTGCATTGACACCTGTAAATGTATTCATCCTTTTAATTTATGTAAGGTTTTTTGTACTCAATTCTTTAAGAAATGACAAATTTTGGTTTTCTGCTGTTGAGTGAGAACATTGGGCCCCAGCAATTGTGTAGAGGAAAATAAAAAGTTCTGCAGTAATAATAATAAAAAAAAGATACAAAACCTTATCATGAGGGAGGCTGGATGGGAGATGTCCGTCAGCTACTCTCAGTACTGACTCAGTAAGCAAACATTGCAGTTATTTAGGGATTATTTACCTAGTTCTCTCCCAAACAGATTTTCTCTTTCATGGGCCTTGAATTGAGCACTCTATACCTATACATTTTTTTTCCTCTGAGGCTTCCAGGTAATTCTAAAGTCCATTTTTGCAAGAAAAGCAAGGCCCTTCTTATTGAGTATGAAAGTAGAGACCTAGAAAATATTGCAAGTGTATTAAGTGGCCCCTGTGATGAAAGAGAGGCATATATGATAGGATCAGGGCATTCAGTATTAGGACATTAGTCTCTAGCCACGAAGAGGACCAGATTGCCCCAGCCTTGGTAGAGGTGAGAGCTGTCTGGTTGCTTGGCTGCTTTGCTTCTCTGATCTTCATCTTGAACTCCAATATCTATCTCTGGGTTTTTATTATGCGTGCTACAGGCCCAAGTAATTGGTCATGGTACAAATGTGTCAGAAGATGATGTAGAGTCTGAAAGGTTGAGTGTCTGTGACATGAAGGGCCACAGAGTGACCATGTGGTAAGAGGAATCCTAGAGGGGTGTTTAACATGGTGTGCTTTCATGTGCCAGTTTTGAAGTATTAGAAAGCAATTTTCTAAGTATTAGAAATGTAGACTAGACATTGAGAAGACACTTCAGGTAGGGTATATGCTTCATTAAGTCAGATCTAGTGTTTCACCTTCTTTTCCTCCCTTTATTTTTCTCTCTCTATTGTTTTCCTATCCATTGGTGTAAATACCAACCCATGCCAGCTTCAATAATGGCAGATGTACACAGACTTCTATTTATAAAATCTGAGTCCACTCTAGTAGTCATTCACAAGAAACTTGTACTTAAGACCCTAATAAAATCAGTGTTTTATACAGGCATAGCAGTGCATCACTGAAGGGTCTTAAGGAGGAGATGAATCAATAGCAAGAACTTTAACGTGTTGTTTGCTTTTCTTCATGAGCAAGTATTGATCACACATATAGAGCAATGTTAATGTAGTCAGCTCTGCTGAACTTGGAACCTAGGTAACTTGTGAATGAACTTTGTGGCAGTGGCATTGATTTTCTCTGTTTGTCATGGTTCATGATTGGTTTCCTCGACCCTGCTCCATTGGCTTCCTGGAATTGTGTTCTACTTTGGAAGAACTTTTCTAGGTAGCATATTCCAGGTAGATTTCCTTACTGAACTGTAATTATACCAATTAACACTAATTACTTATTTGTGGAATACAACAACTATATCCTTTATAGTTAAATACATTTCAAAATTTACAGCAAATTGAGATATTGTATTTTGTCTGTGAAGTATCTGTAACTTTCTACCTTCTGGTAAAATGTAGCCCCACAATTAGACTAGTACTTATGTCTCTTCAGGTCAGTGAGTTTCCGTGGCTTTCTTTTGATCTCACTTCCTCCTTTTTTTTTTTTTTTTTTGCTTCAAATGTCTGCATTACTCTAAAGCTTTCTATCAGTTTATAAGATAAGAGCCAGAGCCAGAAGTACACCTTGTGGTATCATTGCAAAACCTTGAGTATATGATCGTGAACACATTTTGTGTAGTGCATGCAAATAATAAACAATAGGTATTTATCAGCCACAGGATGAAGAGTCCATGATGGCATTTAAGGTAGTCATGTCCTGATGGAAACAGCATCAGAGATTCCCAGCTAAGCACTGAGCAGAACTCTTTGAATTCAGTTGTAGAGAGGGAAGAGTGATGAGCAAAGGGATCAAGACCATGCCAGGAAAACCCACAGAAACAGCTGACATGAGCCAGTGGGAGCTCACAGACCCCAGATAGACAGCAGGGGAACCAGTGTATGACTGAACTAGGCTCCCGAATGTGAGTGTCAGTTGCTGGGCTTAGACAGTGTATGGGGCAACTGGCAGTAGAAACAGTATTTATTCCTAGTGCTTAAACTGGCTTTTGGAGCCCCTTCCTTATGGAGGGATACTCTCTCAGCCTAGACACATGGGGGAGGGCCTCAGTCCTGCCCCCAAATTATGTGACAGACATTTGATGATCCCCAGTGGGAGGCCTCACCCACCCTCTATGAAGACTGGATGGGAGTGGGATGGGGAGATGATGGCGGAAATGGGAGGATTGGAGGGAGGGGAACCTGGGATTGGTATGCAAATAAGCTTGTTTTTTAATTTAACTAAAAAATTATATAAGAAGATTAAAGAATAGGCACTTAATTCATTCTGAAGTGTCTGTCCTTTAAATCAAGATTTAAATTTAAGGTGTTGTCTAGGGTATCCTATTAAAATGGAAATAGGGTAAATATTTCATGCACAGTCTGTTTGATGTTGAAGACCTGGGTTTGCCATGGATATATTAGCGAGACTGTTCAGATCCAGTGTAACAAACCATGTGAAAGGTGAGGCACCCCGCTTAGGCAGTTAACAGAACACATATGAGGAGAACTATACAGATCATAACTGTGTGGTGGGCTCTATCCTCCTTAGGTACACATCACCTTGGAAACCTCCATCTTTCTTCATGTGCCCAGGAAGTTTTATCACTGTCTCCTCCTGATACTTCTTCTCAGAGGAAATCAAGATTATCATAATAGCATGCATACAACCTCTAGCCACTCTCCATGTTCCCATCAGTGGCAATAAGACATCTTCTAACTGAAAGAGTAGGGGAAGCCTGATTTGGCCTTTACACTTTCTTGAACTACCTTCTTATACTTTCATTCCCCACTTAGTCATTACAGGTACCATGTTCCTGATCTGTTCTTCAGAGTTCTAGCCTTGACATCTTCAGGGACAGGTCTGAGATAGCTTAACTTGAAGGTTCACCATAGGGGAGGAAGCAAGTTCCTAAACACAGGCTGCCTGCATCTTCCTACTGAACATTCTCTTTCTCTCTCTCCTTTTATATCATACAACAGCATTATTAACCTTCTCGTTTCAGGATTTTCAGTACAACGTTATGACTACTATCCCTTTAAAATCAAAACTCTCTATTTAAAGAAATGATAATCAGTGAGAAGAAACGAAGCCAATTAGTTACATGCTGCTTAGTGTTTTTCCCTGGGAGACATATTTCCTTGATGTCCACAGAAACATCATATTAATTAGAGTTAAATTAGACAAATGGCACCACATTTCTTCCTTCACTTTATAGCATGTTCTCCTCTCTATGATCCTATTTTAAGTGAGTCACAGTTGACCAACCAAATTATATCAAACCTGAGACATCTTAAACTTTAAGAATTTCTCCTGTATTCTTCCTTATATGCTGATCATTCTTCAGTTGATTTGTCCTGCTAACGTCTGGCTCTACCTAACAGTAGTACTAAAGAGACAACTTTGTCCTCAGTAGTGCCTATGGTTAGGTATTGCCCAAGATAGCTTGCTAGTCTTGGTTAGTTCACTCCGTGTGTGTGTGTGTGTGTGTGTGTGTGTGTGTGTGTGTGTGTGTGTGTGTGTGTGTGTTTTTTATAAAATTTCTTACTTGTCAAAATCTGCTTGAGTAGAAATACCTTGCATAAAGCACAGTCTTGATACCTTTATGTGAGGAGCAGTGGTAGCCAGCTAGCTGCATTAGGCATAGAAGACCAGGGCTTTAAGTAGTGGAGACTGGACACTTCTTCATTTTACTTCCTCCTTGTATTCTTTGCTTCTTTTCTTCAGGCTAAGCCTACATTGATGGTTGTATTTCGTAGAAAAATGTGGAACCCTTCATTACATAGCCTTGTTCCTACCCTTGTGTGTGATGTCCTGGTTTGTGATGGGCTCCTTTGTGATATTCTTGTCTATGAGGTTTTAGTCAAACTTTGATTTACTCTTTTAATTGCATATTTCTCTTTCCTTTTCCAAACCATGACTAACATTTGGGAAGAGTGTGCACTATAATACGATTGAATGTCCATCTAGTTCTTTTCATCCTTTGCCAAGGTAGATGGGAGATTCATGATTCATGTTGTTATGCCCTCTGAAGATGAAAATTTTCACTTTCCCCTAGCATTATTGGAATCATGGAGTTTAGCTCTCTATTATATATCTTCTAATGGCTCTCAGCCAAGAACAGGCAGTATCAGTCTCTGAATTG
The DNA here is from genome assembly GCF_003668045.3 of Cricetulus griseus. Lineage (NCBI taxonomy): Eukaryota > Metazoa > Chordata > Mammalia > Rodentia > Cricetidae > Cricetulus > Cricetulus griseus. The sequence continues at coordinate 70,969,047 of NC_048595.1, forward strand.
GTCCAGGCCGAGCAATTATTTATATAATATGTATGCCTACTGAAAGGATTATTGGTAGTATCTATTGCTTCCCGTCATAGAAAAATTACATTTATTCCTTTTATGGATTGGAAACTGTGGGTAAGTGTAGCTGTTCTCCATGTGGCAAATATTCTTTGCAGATTGTATGAATCTGAAACTTGTAACGATAACTCTTTCTGCCAGCTGCCTGGGTTCTGCAGTCGCTTTAGGGCCCCCAAATAATACACAGATTCTTATATTAGTTATAATGCTGCTGGCCAATGACTAGGATTTATTTGCTAGCTAGGTCTTAATTATCAACCATAACTACTAATCTATATATTTTTATAAGGATTTATCTTACCGAGGACACCGGCCTATGAGTCCTCTCTTCCTGGGATCACATAGCTACTCTCTCCCTTTCCTACATTTCCCAGAATCCTCCTTCTCTCCTAGTCCCACCTAACTTGCTTCCCTACTGGCCAACAGTGCTTTATTTATCAACCAAGAAGACAAACATATACACAGAAGGACCTCCCCCATCAAAAACTTTTCTTTATGATTTAGAAAGAAAAACAGAACAGCATCCCATTACAAAGGTTCCCAGTGCAGAGGAACCCACAGTTGTTTTAGGGTAATTAAATATACAGTTGGTGTGTGTGTGTGTGTGTGTGTGTGTGTGTGTGTGTGTGTGTGTATGTGTGTGTGTGTTTTGTCATCTCATCCACTGGTGCTTAAATTTTTTCTACACTCTTGCAAGAAATTTCAAAACAATATATATGAATTTTCATTCAGTTTGGTCAATTTTGGAATATAGACAGGAAATTAAAGGGACTCAAAGTTGACAGTATTGTGACATTTAAGATAGCAAAGCAATGTGCTTTTTGTTTCTCAAAGACAATCACTAGAAATTTTCTTTTCATATTAATTATGTTTTATAGATGAGATCATTTTTATCTTTCCGAATTTCTTTTTTTTTAAGGAACTGACAAGGGAGTATTTATTGTCAATTTACATTGCTTGAAATAGTGGAAAGTAAAATAAGAAAATTTGGTTACACCAATGTTTGTTTTCGGAAAAGTGTCATCATTAGTTTTTTGTTTTGTTTTGTTTTAAATCAGTCTCATTGTTAGTCAATTTCATTCTTTTTAAGTATTTCCCCCTGTTTATAGGAATTACCTTATTTGTATTTCTACCCATAATCCCACAGCATGTGATAGTGAAGAGAGCTGGGAGAGCCATTTTGTTCCTAACTTTTCTGGACACAAAAATGTTCCAGGCATCAAAAAGCCCAATTTGATCATGAGAAGACGAGTCAGTTCTTATGAATAGCTTGTAAGGATGCTTCTCTCTTTCCCTTCTCCTGAACTCCTTCATGTATGGAATCATATAATTAGATAGGAAACCTCAAAACTGCGGTAATATTTGAAAAATAATTTATTTCTATCTCATATCTTGACAGTGAAGAAACAGTAAATCTATGATTTTCTCCTCCAATTCCTCTATTTGTGTGCCAGCTACTGTCTGTCTGTCTGTCTGTCTGTCTGTCTGTCTCCTTACCTACGTATCTATCACAATCATCATCATTTGTCAAATAACAGTGGACCTCAGATAGGTATCTGGTTTTCCTGTCTGCAGAGAAATCAAATTGAGTCAGAACATGTTGTGGGATTGCAAAGACAAGAGGTAGAAACATGACTGAGGGCAGATTTCATGGTAGTGGTAAGCAAAGAGGACACTGTGTTACTATTATTTTCTTCTACCCTAGAATTTGAAGATAATACTCAAAATACATGTTAAGTAGAACTATTCATAGCTATTATCAGTGATATAGTGAAGAGAAATATTGACAAAGTCTGTAGCAGATTAAAAGAACGGAAAATGGAAAAGTAAAATGTTCTTGACTTTAAAACATTTTCAAATATAGCAATTATAAATCTAAAATATAGAAAAAGGCTAGATGGCTCAGCAGACCAAAGCTCTTGCTACTGAACCAGCTCCCAGCACCCATGCCTGGTGGCCAACAACCTGTAAGTCCAGCTCCAGTCGATCTCATGTCAGATCTAATGTTCTGACCTCATTAGATTCTGCAGACATGTGTGCCCACATAGAAACAGATAGTATATAACCACAAATCAAAATGTAATCTTTTAAATATTGTACAGGTGTGGACCAACGATAGGAAGTCATAGGAACAGCCATTAAAGTATGACTTCATAAATGACCATCATTAATGATTTCAGATACTCTGCATAATTTTATGTGTTTTCTTATCAGATGTCACTCAGATAGAATTATGTATTATGTATTTGTGGCTTCCCATTGACTCAAAAGTGTTTCTCATACCACATGATGACATAGTTTCATGAAATATACAATATTTCATCTTTATGTTATAATCAATTTCAACATAAACATCAACAATAATTATATTTATTCCACTTATATTCCTCTGCTAATGAGGTTATACCATGAAAATTTTTGTATATTTTGAATATTTAATCATCTACCTCTTACGTCATCACTCTGTGATGGTTTTTAGATTTTGAAATATAAGCTAGGAAAGAAGTGTTTTCAAGAGGAAGCCCAGTGTGATTGCTGAATGTTTTAACTGAAATGAAGATGCTGAACTGCATTTTCCATTCTTTTATCTTTACTAACTGTCAATGGCTCTTTCCTAAAATTTCCCCTTTCCCTGTGGCTTGGGAACCTTCTCCTTCCTTCTTTTTCATGAAATGAAGAGCTAGGTTACAAGACAATGTGTGCAAGTCCCCATGCCATTTTCCTTTCCTGATTCCTGCTGTGCCTTCTAATTCTAGGCTATATTTCTTGTCTCTTTAAAGTTTCCTAGAACTTCTCTTAAATGTCACTAATTTTAATAGCCTGACAGTGGCAGACATCCTTTCTGGCAGCGTCCTGATAGTGACATCAAAGCAATGCGCTGGAATTTACTCACTTTGATTGATGAGCTTTTTGTTACAGAGGACAAATTGGATTTTTAAATACTGGTAATAAAAATTAATGTGTGATGTTGCTTTTTGGATGTTATTGGATCTCTGCCTTAATACAGGTTTCAGCAATGAAAGCGCTAACAGATAATAGAACTTGACCACAAAGTTACCCTCAAAAGTAATGTGCTTGCCTCATCTTTTAACCTTCCAACACTGATACTGTGGGTGAGCCAGTGGGACTGTGAGAGGAACTGTGTAGTTGGTAATGTATTTCTATATTCCTGCTAATTGTGGTGTTTATTTCTTCTTATTTCAGCACCTCCCAGGTTTACAAGAACTCCAGTTGATCAGACAGGGGTCTCTGGCGGAGTTGCGTCTTTCATTTGTCAAGCTACAGGGGACCCAAGACCTAAAATTGTCTGGAACAAAAAAGGAAAGAAAGTCAGCAACCAGAGATTTGAGGTATTAGGTCCATTGTTCTGTTTCTCTGGGGAAGAACACATCTATTCACTCTCTGCACGGATATGAGGTGTCATTAGCAATGAGGTGTGACAGTTATGTCACCTGCAATGAGCATTGTAACTCCATGTCTTCTTAGAATAGAGAAGGTGGTCATTGCAGTGGCTGAGTTTTATATCTACTTGTGTAAGGACTTAGCTAGTGTCTGGGGATTTGACTTTGTAGAGCACATGCCTGAGATTCTGGTTTCTATTGCCATTAAAGGGCCTATAGCAGTCCAGGATCTGTCTGCTAATCTTCAGACTGCATCCTTTTAAAATTGCAACATAGAATCCCATGTCCTCACTTTCCCCAGTCCAGAAGCTGCACAAAATTGTGCATCTTTTTAGAAATTCTTATCCCCCTCAGGTATACTAAGCAATATATTACATCTGAGCCCTCAATATGAATGAGTAAATGCTGTCAACTACTTTATTCTAAACAGATTATACCTTTGTTGTTAAGAATGGGGTCAGTTGTATGCAATCCTATAGTTTAAATGCAGTATTGTTTTCCTGGAAGGGAATTTCAGTCACTGTTACCAAAAGGCAAGAGAGTGAATTAAGAACAGCAAGGATCAACTTCAGTAGTCCTGTGGACTAGAATAAGAAATACACTTCAGTGTTTTAGTGTAAGGGACCATGTGAAAGAAACAACTCTGATAGACTAATGACACAGGGAATCTGTTGGAGACTTTGTTTCTTCCTTCAGGAAAAAGTGCTCAATGATGATAAATCATTTCAGACTTTCCTCCAGAGTGCTTGGGAGGAAGTGTGTGGCTTAGAAATCTGTTCATTTAGAAGCAGACCACACTTTTAAATAAAGACACACAGAGTGTACTATCATTTATAGGGGACACAATGTCTCCTGGATTATCACAAATTATAAAAACTCAATTCCTTTTTGCCTGATTTTCTAATAGATTCCATGGCCTAATTCACAGTTTGGAAAACTAACAGCAATCTCTGGTGAAAATAAATATCACGACTAAAAACCCAGTGTGTCATTATCATTCAGAGTATAGCAAGACCATGAGTTCAGATTCATAAAAATTCTGATTAGTGATAATAGCGAAATTTAAAATTTTGAGTTCAAATCATAACCTATAATTTTTACAAATTTAGATATAAATCTTTGATGTATTTGAATTTAAAACAGAATGGTTTTATCTTGTCTTAAAATATCTTCAAGAAACTTCCTGCACCATATAAAAAATGATGTGTGTGTGTGTGTGTGTGTGTGTGTGTGTGTGTGTGTGTGTGTGTGTGTGTGAATTTGGGGTATATGATTTTTTCCCTTTTTATAGTTAAAATGTTTTTTTTTCTGTTTTTCATCAAGAGGAGTGATCTTTGATATGCTTTCTGTTAAGTATGATCTCCTGAATAAATCTGTTAAAAATAAATGATAGAAATATATATTTCAAAGCATGAGATGTTCTTTTTCAGACCTGTTAATGAGATGTATATAAACAAATTCAGGGGAAAATATTTTTATATGAAGCAGCTACCTGAAGTCATATTGAGTCTTGCATTGAAAATCTTTAACAAGTATGTATACACACACACACACACACACACACACACACACACACACACACACACATCATTCATACACCTTGTATGCCTGTGTGAGTAGCAGATGAAACTGGTTTTACTGGTACATCTGTTGATGCCAAACACTGGTGCATGGTAAGCATACATTGGCTGCTGCATATTAAATGGTCTTGCAAATTGGGAATTAGAAGACTGGCTTTTAATACATGACAACATAGAATAGTTTCTGTATGCAAAATGGTTAAGGAATCTGAGTATACAATGATGTTTAATATATGATTAATTGAAATTTATATTAATGATCTTTATATATTTTCCTATATTAAAATATAGAAGACTCATAAATAATTTTACATAAAATTGTGGGACATTTGAGATAGATTATAGTAACTAGACATTTGTTTCTCTTAGATGTATACTACATTCATTTTTAAATGTGTGCTTAATAGAACTGAAAATACATAGTGATATTTTGAGAAATTGATTATCTCTGAATTTACATTTAAAATGGAATGCATAAAGGAACAAAAGTGAATACAATTAAAATATTTAAATTCCTTCCTCTGCATGCTAATGCATGTGCACAGAAACTAGGATTAAGCCACTCATAACTCTATTTGTTAGAAAGTCTCAGTTTATTTACAGTCAAGGCACATGGAAACACTACAAAAGCAGTGTCCCAGAAGATAGCTGTAGAAGACAACATGTTATGGAAGGGTAGTGTTCCTGACTGCCATCCATATATGCCATTGTCATGGTTAGCAGATGTTGTATTGTTTCTTTTACCTGTTTTTAGTACCCATATCACCAGTGTTGCTCTTTTGTTTCACAGTGGAGGTCACAATGACAGTGTATTCAGGGCTGGTACTTCAAAAATGACTTTTGACCTGGTGAGGCAAGCCTCCATTTCATGGAAAGAGGGCCCAAAAAATTAAAAAAAAAACACTGGAATAATCTGGAACAAAGACTGAAATAATTTATGAAAAAATCAATACATGCTGCTAGGCTTTGGGATGTGACTGCTCTCTTGTTGTCTCCCTCAGTACTAGATTTATGCAGAAATATTGTGGTGATGAGCATTAAGTTTTTATTTTATATCCCAGGTATTAAATGGGTCCACATAAGCACATGCCTTGCCAAAGTGAGAAACAAAAGGGAAGATTATCCATTGCAATATGGTGTACTACTGTATTTACTAAGCTTCAGATATGTTAATGAGAATAATCATGGTGTTGTTTTATTGGAGAGTAGAAATCTATACCTGTGTATATCTTTCTTTTGTTTGGTACAAGGTATATAAATTCCATCAAATGTTCTACTCTCCCACCCTATTAGAATTCAGTGCTCTGTTAGGATGATGCTTGGTCTACTCAGAGCCTAATGGCTGTATCACTACTGCACTGAGAAGTTTAGCTGAGAGGTAGATAATTGTAACAACACCTGTGACAGCTATCGTTTCCTCTAATAGGTAATAGAATTTGATGATGGATCTGGATCAGTTCTCAGAATACAGCCCTTAAGGACTCCACGGGATGAGGCCATTTATGAATGTGTGGCCTCGAATAATGTGGGAGAAATAAGTGTGTCCACCAGACTCACAGTTTTACGTGGTAAGTGCTCAAGTTCAAGCTTATTGTTGTGTCATTGCAGCAATTCTCTATGTCAAGTGTTCTTCTAGAGGACTGTTCAGAGACCAATGTTGTGGTATGATCATATGAGAAAAGGGTTTAAGTAAAATGTTGAGATGTGCCAAATGTTTTGTGGACAGTGTATGTCTTCTTGGTACTTGAAGCAATTCTAATCAGGAAGAGAAAATGAAAGTGAAAAGTGTTTGTTTTAAATACCAGATGCCATTTTGATTTGAGTAAAATCTAGATAAGGAAATGTATGGGTTGTTCGTTTCTTAACATCACTTGTGCCTGGTTTTGTTTTGAACAACTACATCTACTGTTTCTTGTACATATTTCCTACCCAAGTTGACACTGACAACAACATAATTAAAGAAGCAAACTATACAAAGATGAGCTAACTTTCCGAAAAGGATTGGTTAAAGCCAAGGATAACAGATACACGTATTTATGTAAAAATAATTCTTTTATTTCAATCATTTTTAAATTAACATCCATTGAAGAATAAAATAAGATGGTGGATCACCTCTTCTTTGTGGCTTAAGCAGCCCGATAAAGCATGGCAGGATCTGCAGCGTGCCTGTCTTGTAGAGTTCCTTTACTATTACAGCCCTGCAGTGTAAAATGTGGCAGATTGCTCTATTTCTAGTTGTGATTATTGAGTAGAGATGAGGATTGTTTAAATGGAGAGCTGGTTGGTAACATTATTATGTGAATGTTCTGTGTATCTTTGTCTGTCTGTCTCTGTTTCTTGTTTTATTCTTCAGCAATGATTGTTTGCAAAATTTACAATGGAATTTTCTTAATACAATATTTGAAAACAAATTAAATGAGAAAGCGAAATTTCTAGTTGCAGTAAAGAGGAACATCTCCAGAGAAGAGGACTTTATAAACATAGAAACCAAGATGAGAGCAAAACTGTTATGGAGTCCAGCACTAGTGCTTCAATTCTCTGGAAGGGGGCATGCACGTGGAAAGTGAGGGCAAATGAAAAGGTGTATCAGTTTTCTGTAAAAGTGAGACTTCTGGCCACATTCCTGTGCTGTTGTTCTTAAAGCCCAGAAGTTTAGCACAAAAGTTACTTTGAAAACTGAGTACCAAGCTAAGGAACAAGAGACAATGAAAACATCCAATTCAAAGTACATGTCCATTGCAGGTTACCCATAAAGACAGTCTTTCATAACCGTATGTACTCCAAGCCTCAAATTATAAAGAATTCTAGCCAATTTCAACCCATTATTAAGCTCAAACAATGACGGTAGAAGTCCTAAGTCTTTGTGCTTATGATAAAACACAGACAGATTTTAAACTTTAAAAAGTTTTTACAATATTCGCAAAAATAAAAGGAGGAATGAAATCCACTAGGCAGCTACAAGATCTTGTAAAATAAAATGCAGATAGTTATTAAAATTCAGATGTTAAATTTTAATGGGCTATTCATCTGTGTGTTTATGTGGTGTATTCATGCTATGGAACATCTAGGTGAATGCATATGTGGGGTCAGTTTGTAACCAAAGCTAAAACCAAGATTCAGTTTTCACACACCCATACCACAGCAAACCTCAGATTCACCTGTGATATTCTTTTAAACTTCCAATAACTATTTATTATTCTAGTAGGTAGCAAGTCTACTACAAAGGTAAAATAAAATAAAGTTAATTGGAAACTTTTTGATTTTTTTATCATGTAAGGCTCTTTGAATTTCTCCAAAGGAAATAATGTATGTTGTTTTCTTCACTTAATCTTTATTTATTCATGTATATATTAACAAAATGTTGGCAGAAAGTATTGCTTTCCTTAGAAATTCACAGGGATTTGTTTTCCTATTTCCTGGCTGGCTGGACCCCTGTCTCCTCTGCTTTAAATAGTTCATCACTGTGTAAAGAAATGCATTTGACAACTTCAATATGATCTTGACTTTTCTGCATGACTGTTTGTCATATGTTATTCATTTGAACAAAAATACATGATTATAGTAACATAGTTAACGTTCCTTTCATAGATAACTGCACTTAGTTGTTTTGGAAATGTGTCATAAGAATATTGAATAACAGAATAATCGAATAGTCACAGCCTTAGAGTTCTTTATTCCATTACAATTTTATGAAATCCTTAAGGATGGAATCATCATTGTTTCCCAAAGTCACACCTTTAAGTTTCCTAGGTATTGATAATTCTATTAATAACAATCACTTTATAATAGGTCAGCAATAAACTAATGTTTCTGGACTTGGAACATTGTGGAATATTAGGGAGGCGAATGTGTTTGTGTTATAGCTAACGAGCTTTCTGATTGTCTTGCGTTTACTTTCTCTTTTGGATTGTGTTGGCAGATATTCAAGAGTTCTCACTCTGGATGAGATGGAGACCACTTTACACTTGCTGTCCAGTGGCCCTCATCACAGGACTGTGGCAGCTACATGGGTCATTTATTTTCCTCCCACTTTGCTGACAAATGCCAAAAATGTGCCAACTGTCATGATGGCTTTTGTCTAAGTAGGATGGATGGAGAGCACTCATTTATTTCAAATAGGCTCTGGGAGAACCTAAGTAATTGGATATTCAAATGTCTGACCTGGCTGGCTAAATGTAGAAGACATTATAATAATAATACCCTCCATATGCACAGAAGGAGCATTTAGGGGACACTTTCCCTCAGTAATTTTTTCAAATTTTCCTGACTCTCAAATGACCATTTAAACAGGACAGACAACTTAAAGCTCAAGGCTGACCATACCCTGGGATGAGATATTGGACAGTTAAGCAAGTTAAGCATACATCTGTAGTGTGTAGTTCCCAGAGTGGGACATGCAGGCTGAATATGGCTGTTCAGGTTGTTTTGCTATTATTATCACCTTCAGTTTCTTTTGTTGTGAAAGTGCAAGCCCATCTTGGCACTAGTTACCTGCCTCTTTAGGAGGCTTTGCATGATTGCCGGATACATATTGTTCCTCCATAGTGGACTATGTGTGAAGGCTGCAGGGATCACTAAGAGCTCAGTAAGGACTTATCCACTGTGGAATACTACTGAGGACGATGGATTGAATATTAGACTTGTAGGTTGGTGCATGCAAGGGACCAGAAGGTCTGTCTTAAGTGTCGGAATTCCCATCTAGATAAAATTGGTTCTCTGTATCTGACTTGATTGCCTGTGAGCTTTTCCTGATATCTGCTGGGAAACATAGAAATATATATAATGAAACCAGGAGTGAGTGCATTCTACTGATGTGTGTCATCAGCCACTGGGCAAACAAGATGGTGCTGAGCAGTGTCTTCTTACTACTCAAAAATCTAAGAATATCTGCTGCTTTGGGGGCTAGAGGAAAGGGGTCAAGAATCATTCCTTCTTGCTCACAAAATTCCCTCCTTTCTCTAAAATAAAGTTCTAGAATAATTGAGTCCTTTGTTTCCTTCAAACATGACTAAATAACATGCATGAGTCTTGAATTCATTTGCTGGGAGGGCAGTCTGGAAATATGTTTCATTCAAACTAGTAAAACAAAATAGACATGTTGTAAATTTAATGGATTATGCCCAGACATTTGCTCATATACAGTTAGTGCTGCCCCTCAAACCACTACCAGCATCACCACAAACTAAGCATAGTAAATATCACATTGCTTTCCTCACTTGCTTATGGGAAACTAGATTTTTCATAGAAGACAGAGGGTGGTCTAATATATTATCAGCCAAATCTGAGGCATTCCATTTATGAAGTTTAATAAGTACAGTTCAGTAAGTGATACTTTTATACAGGACTGGAAATGGTCACCTTTAGGTGTTCGACAATGCAGAGCACTTCTGCCCATGCTCCTGTCATTTGAGCTCTGTGACAGATATCTATGATGTTCTTACCCAATCTGCTCATGCCCATGTTCTCTTCGTTATGTGTCTTCTTTCTCTTCTTTACCTCGTCTGTAGAGAGAAGCCTTAGCTTGGTATTCTGATCAGTTAGATCCCTTCTCAGCTACTGTTCTGTGATTCACTGATATGAGTAGTTCAGGAAGTCAGTTCTTGCAAGATGGAAAAAGCGAGTTCCCTGAAGGTGACTGTTACTGAGATAGTAAAACACAGTGAGTAGTTTGGATGAGTCGAGGCAGCATTGCATTGTAAAGCAGGGAGAAATGTTTGCATAATATGTCTGCTCAAAAAAAATAAAACATAAGCCATTATAGCTGTTGTTAAGAAAAAAAGGAATGTGAGCAACTTTTCCCGTCATTCTGGGAGGTGGCAGTGAAGTCTGTGCCTTTGTGTGCTATCCTGCGATCAGAATTAGCATGTTCATTACAGGCTCATTTTATTAATGCCTCTTTTTGAAGATGAACACAGTTGTCCCTGCTGTGAAAATGGTACTTTGCCGTTTATGTTATAAAGTGATCTCGGCTGGGGATCCAGGCTAGAAACATTAAAGAACAAAGCACAGCTGCTTGACTGCCACACAAAAGGATTTTTATGAAAGACTGAAACAAAAGGAAGGGTGGCCAGCACAGAACAAACTTGCTGACAATTATGGTACTGAGGGAAGCCTACTTGAAAAAGCTTATGAAATAGTGGAGTGCCTGGGATAAATTGGTAACTAAATGATAACATGTTCCTGTATAGTGCTGCCTCCCTGCTACAAAGAGGTGGCAGTGGGCAAAGGCAGGTTATGGAGAGGAACTGCTGACATTCAGCAGTTTGATCTTTAGGACTTAAAAAGGAATCTAATCAGTATCAATGTCACAAAGGCAGGAAGGAGTCCATTTGAATAGTGTTGGGAGATCCTGGTAAGGGGACGACTTAAAAGAATCTTCCCTGGTTATATGTATGCAACTTCGGGGCTGTCCTTGTGTGCTTGCCACATCTCTTCATGGCTGCTATGTGGATGGCACATGCCTCTTCCTTGCAACCATCATTACTTCTCCAAACCAAGACCATGTCTTTGAAGAGACAAGAAATGCTATTATAAATCACTGCTTTCAAGTAAGAACAATTTTCTTCTCTTAATAAAATAGTATATTTATTTTGAAATAAATATAAAAGTGACAGGAGTGTTTATTAATTATTGACTTAAATGGACTGTGGCAGGTTGAGCCAGAAAGGAACTTGGTATCATAGAATCTGTTATTTTGTTTGTGATTTCAGAAATTAATATCTAGGGAATTTGAGGTTGTTTGTTATGGGTCATACAGCAAAGATATTTGGGGGTTTGTGTGATACTTATTTTCATTGAAGAATAAAATTTTTCTAATAGACAAGTATACAGATGTTAATGAGTCCGATGAAAATGCAATGTGTGGTAAAACACTCCCTACATGATGAATCATGGGAGGGATGACACCTGGGAGTGAAAGCTTGGAGAATAGAAGTCTGTAAGACAGAGCTAGTGTGAGAGAATGTTAAACACAGGGAGCTTTCTTGTGTAAGAAATGACTACCGACTTGTCCAGGACGGGGGTGGAGTATCAGTCAGGGTATTTCAAAGAAAGATGACCAGCAGCATGGTCAACAGGATAGACTTTTTTTTTTTAAGCCGTTGGCTCACATGTTTAATGAGACTGGCAGGCCCAAAGATATGCTAGGTGTCTTGGCAAGTTTGGCACCCAAGAGGATGGATAGTGCATTTCTAATCCCACAGCCAGAAGGCTCAAGGCCCAGTAAGAGCAGATGCTCCAGTTTGTGTGTGAGAAGGAAAAGCTAGTGTTCTGCTTCACAGACTAGAGGCAGAAAGAATTCATCCTCAATCGTGCAGCAGTGACTTGTTTTTGTTTAATGCTACCCTTCCATAAAGGAGAACAATCCATTTTATGTGGTAACCTGAATTAAAAAATAACCTCATCCAAAGCACCTCTACCAAGAATATTTGAAGAAATAGCTGGGTAGTCGGTGGCCTGTGCAAATTAATACATTAAATAACTCTTCAGAGAGGGACACAGTAGTTCACAGTAGAGTAGAATAAGTAAGCAGTCTCGTAAGATTATTGGCTTAGGTGCTTGGTCTATGAAATGAAGAACAATAGGATGAGTTTAACAGTGGCTATCTCTGTGGGTTGAAATTGGTACAGAAATTTACTATAGAACTTACCAATTCATGGTCAATTTTACATAATGTTTATACTTTAAAAATGAATATTTGGCTGGGTTTCACTAATAAAATTGGGATGATTTCTAAAACTTCAATATCATGGCTTTCAAAATTAGTTTTATTTTAAGATACTAATTAAGATGCAGCTTTAAAAGTTGTACATGCATAATTTATTGGGATTTGGGGCACTGATATACCAAATACCTTATCTAGGGCTTAATTATCAGAGTCCTAATTACATATTTCCTTAGAAGAGCAAGCAACTTATTTTATCCCATTAAAAAACAATGAGAGGCTGGAGAGATGTCTCAGTGGGTAAGAGCACTTCCCATATAAACATGAGCACTCAAGTAAAAGGCCAGGTGCTCGGAGGTCTGGGTGGAGGCAGGGGCTTATTGGAGCTTGCTGATCACCAACTTACCTCCAGGATCAGTGAGAGACTCGGTCTTGAGGGAATAAGGCAGAAAGTGATACAACAGGGCCTCTGTGTGAGTGGGCATAGAGTCATGCACGTCTCCTGATATATATGCATATACAACACTCCTGTAGCAATCGTGCTCACACACACACACACACACACACACACACAGCACTCGAATTCACACACACAACTTATGAATTAATATCCACATTGACACACTACACTAAGTGATGTAATATACCTTAGTATTCATTTATAATTTTTACTTGAAAATTTTTATGCTGTACAATGTATTTTGATCATGTTTTCCGTCCCTTAATCACTCCTAGATCTTTCCCACCTCCCTGTTCACCCAATGTTGTTGTTTTTTTCTCTTTCTTTAAAAAATTAAAGAAATGAAACAAAGCAAGTAAAAATGCAAAAACAAAATAAAAAACCCATAAGAAATAATAACAAGCATGCAAAAAACCAATAAGACAACAACCAAAAAAGCCAAAAAAACAACAACAATTAGCATGACCCCAGGAGTCTGAGGGATGAGCACTGCACTGGGGAGATTGAGGGAGGAGGATTCTACTGAGGAGAATGAGGGAGGAGAATTGCATTATGAGTTATTAAGGGAAGAGCACTGCACTAGGGAAATTGAAGGAAAAGCACAGCACTGAGAGACTAAGGGAGGCTCATTGCACTAGGCAGACTAATGGAGGGGCACAACATTGGGAGACCAAAGGAGGAGGATTGCACTGGGAAGACTGAGGGATGAGAATTGTATTGGGGAGACTAACTTAAAATCTATGTCTTAGAAACAGGACATTCCCATCCATTTACCTGTAAATTTCATACTTTTCTTGAAAATAGTATCCACAGTGATATATTGTAGAAGAGAAAAATGGTATGGCATCATTTCAACATTTAATGAGCTGGTGGAAAGGGATTATTTGTTGGCTAAGATGATGGTTAAGTGGATAAAAATGCTTTCCACACAAGTATGAGGAGCTGAGTTCAAATACACACACACACACATATATAATGTGCTAGAATCTGTAATCTCAGTGTTCCTCTGGGGAGATTGAGGCAGAGACAAGTGTAAGAAGTAATAAAACAATAAGAAGACTCTGCCTTGGTGTAGATTAGAAGAAAGGATTTGTGATAGGTAGGGTTTCAGTTGGGGGGGTGGTAGTGGAGGAAGGAAGGGAGAAGGGAACTGGGATTGTCATGTAATTCAATCTTGTTTGTAATTCAAATAAAAAAAGTCAAAAAAAAAAAGAAAGAAAGAAGACCCTGTCTCAAACAAGCCATAATGTTAGGACTGACACGTGAGTGTGTCTTTTGATCTCCATGGGTGTGCTATGGCATGTGTGCATCTGTATTCACACAGATGCCCCGCCCCCAACACACACATAAAAACACTCGCACTGCTGCACATATACAAGCACATAAATGGATGGTAAGTTTTTAAATTTATTTTTTTTTCAATTGTGGTACAAGAAGTTATTGGAGGTAAATTTATAAATTCAGGTTTTGTAAACACACAGACCTAGGTCACAAGTTTGCCTTTAGTCTTGGCTCTTTGGATGGGTGCCAGGTCTTCCTTACAGAGCTTTAGTATTTTATCTATCAAATGAAATGAGAGGACTTGGTGCATATTGCAACGATCCGATTGCAGTTTTTGAGGTGGCATTTATAGTCTCTAAGAAACTGGCTCAGTTGGCAGTGTTGTCTCTTTGTGTCTGGGACTATTCTAAATGCTTGAAATATTGAAGAAAAGACATAAATCTGCCTGCTTTCAAGGCAAGTCTATTCCCAGAGATGACGCTTGTGGTTTTGGTGAAAAACGAGAAGTTTGTTACCTGCTGTGGTGCACTTCTTAAACAGTGCTCTCTCCACATTCTAGCTCATAGCTTTCAATGGGGGCACATGCCTTATGACCTTGTGAGTGACTCTCTAGCATTCTGTCAGTGTCTCAAGAAGGTTTGCTGCAATAGAAGACATATTTGACATACGAAGCCTAGAGTAGCAGGAAAATTAAGCTCAACCATATGCTGCTGAGTGAAAATGTTCTAGGAGAAAAAAATGTAGGGAGGGTTGTGTTTCCTTGGATTGTGAGAAAATACGATGCAGTAAAAGCTAAGTAATTACATGTAATGAAATCTTTCAGCCCAGTGTGGTAGAGAGAACACATTGACAACACCAGCATTTGGGAGGCAGAGGCAAGACAGATATCTATGAGTTCCAGGTCTGGTTTGTAAAGTTTGCAAAAGTAAGAATTTTCCATTTGTTTACATATAGTAGTGTTCCAAAGTTTTCTTAGGCTTTACAAAATCTGGTTCTGTAACTGTAATTAGACCAAGTGACAGATCTACACTGTCTGCATAGTTAGTTCCAGGCCAGGTAGGGCTATGTAGCAAGACCTTGTCTCAAAAAGAAACATTTCCATTTGTTTCTCTCCCAACTTTAAGTAAAAGCTTTTATTACTCACTTAAGTGTTTTCTGTCTCCTCCTGATTTAGTTAGAGATGACAAAGTACACGATAAAGTCTGAAGTGGTCTTAATGTGTACTAGTAAAACATATGAAAGTGTCTTCTCTCAAAGACTTCGTTAAGCAAAATTGATTTTTGTAATAAAACTGTTATTTATTAAAAATGAGATGGATGTTTTTACCCTTAAGAAAAATCCATTATCGTATACTCCAATGCAACAAGCACTGGCATATGCTAATTTTAAGTCCTAATCACTTGAGCTAGAACCCTTAATTCTAAGAGTTCTAAACATGTCATTATGTGTTAGCATGACAGATCTGCATTGCCAGCTGCCATCAAGCCCTTTGCAGACAGCTCCATGTGCTACAGCTGACTTATGTGGGTCCCATTTTTCTTACTTGCAAAGATATATTAATAAAGTTAACTTTTACTAGCTCAAAGGTAATTGAAATTCTCTCAGCTTGCAAAGAGAATTCTTCCACTATCATCTGATGAGAAGAATTCACTGTGACTCAAAAGGTTATTCTTAATGAGTTGCTTTAACGTTCCTGCAAAGAGCTCCAAGAGACATTAAATGCTGTCTCAGTGGACTGGCAATTTGCCTCCTTGGGACTCAAGTTTGGCATAATGATTTGTAATTCCCAATCACCATGTTAAAATCTTGTTATGATAACCTTAAAATGAAGTATTGTTTGTTTTGCTTTATGATATAAATGGAGGTGGTGTGGTTTGATCATACCTGGCTGTCTGCAGGCAAGTTCATTGACTAAGTTCAAGGGCAGCTCTCCTGCGTTCCTATATCTCACCAATTATCATAGTCCCAACAACCTCCAAGGAAATCACAGAGGGGAAGTGGTCTGATGGATGCTGAAGCAGAATTAATGGAGGCTGAAGCAGAATGACTACTCAAGTTGTGTGGTATCTAGGTCCCTTCCAAAGATTCCCTAGCATCTAATCCTTAAATACTCAGTTATATGTTTTGTAAAGTTTGCAAAAGTAAGAATTTTCCATTTGTTTACATATAGTAGTGTTCCAAAGTTTTCTTAGGCTTTACAAAATCTGGTTCTGTAACTGTAATTAGACCAAGTGACAGATCTACACTGTGTTTGCTGTGATTGGCTATCAAATGTCTCCAGAAGAGGGTCACTTAGAGGAAAGCCACCTCGCCTTTACCACCATATTAATGAGTCAGCACAGAATCAGGACTCTGCACATGCTGATGATTCTGGATCCCCAAATTTCCAGAAAATCCCTTAGCCTTGTGTTCTCCCTCCTCCTTTGTTTATCTGCTAAATCTGCATGGCAGTGAATTTTGACTTTCTCTAACCACACAATACATGTTTCTTTGTTAACCAGACTTTATCTGGTAATTAAAAATTCACCATTATTAAAGTCCAAGTGTTTTTTTTTCTGTTTTTATTCCATCAACCTACTATTATCTCTGATGTGAGATATTTTTCAGCAAGATGCTATGGACTCACACAGTATCTTTATGTAATATACTCATAAAATTTGGTGACATTGCTATTATTAACCAAGTTAATTGTTGAGCTATTTATCTATGGGTTACTACTGTCTTATTATCAAAGTGGAAGAGGCAAGTATTGGGGCAGGAGAGGTTGGAACTATTTTCTGATACAGTTCACTATAAAGTGAACATTTAAAATTTCTTCAGATCATAATAAGCCAATACCTTTGTGCCTATATGCTTGTACAGTGACCCTGACATCCTAAAAGTGTCTGGGAAAAGGACTTCCCTCTTCACAAAAAAGGAATCCATATGCATTATGAAGAAGCTATAGGAGAACACTGACATTCAGAGACTCCTGACCAGCATCACTGTTTAAGGCATCCTGGTTTGGTGGCTCTAGATCCTTTCCTTACTTTTCTCCTTCCTGCTGTCCTCTGATCCTGTGTGGTAGCTCTGTTAATGTTACATCAGACAGAAGACACGGGGAAAGATGTACTTGATCACTCTTTCTTTTATGGTTATCTGTCTGTCTGTATATCTATAATTTACATTAAAAAGATGGAGCCTCCAGGCCAGCCTGGTCTACAGAGTGAGTTCCAGGACAGCCAGTGCTACACAGAGAAACTCTATCTGGAAAAAAAAAAAAGAAGGCATGTGAAAAATATTTTAACTAAAATAAAAGAGGCCCCTGAATTGCTTCCAGCGATATTTTACCTCATCATTAATTTTTCCTTCTGTGAGAAAAGAAAGAGAGCCTTGAAATAATGAAGATTGTGGCATTGAGGGGTGAAAGATAGATGGTTATGAAGAAGGCAATGCATTCCTAAGATACCATTTAAAGAATTATAGTGTGATCCTAAGCAAAGATTAAAAGTACATTTGATTGTGATGTAGAGATGTCTTAGTGATCAAGAATGCTTACTTACTACTCTTATAGTTGGTTCTGGCATCCAGATGGTATCCTATGACTGGAACATTAGTTCCAGAGAATCTGATGCTCTGTTCTGGTCTTCATAAACTTCTGCAGTCATGTGGGGACATAAGCTCACACAATCACACACACACACACACACACACACACACACACACACACACACACACACAGTTTATCTTTACAAAATACATTTATTGGTATTCTGTTTCAGCAACTTCTTTTTTATTATTACAACAAGTAATAATAAAATAGGTAATAGAAAGACAATGCTGTATTCCCCTCATGTAAAATCTATAGGACTATAGAGTAGACTGGTAGTTACCAGTGTCTGAAATGGGAGAGAGAAGATATTGGCCAAAAATGGATGTAATTTTAATTAGGAAAAATATTTCAAGAGAACTGATATAAGTATAGTTATTAGTATATCTCATTCTTTTTTTTACTTTGTGCTTTTTCTTGAAAAATAAAAAATATACATTCTTTTCACAAAAAATGGTAATGTATTCATTAGCCAGATTTTTATCATGCTATAATTTTTGCAGATTTAAATCATTTTGCCCTACAGTCTAAATACATACAGTTAAATTTTAAATACAATTTTAAAAGGAGAGTATTTAGATGTTTCACAGAGGCACAGAAAGTGAAAAGATCAGGGCTGGACATTTTGCAGTTGGGGCCTTTGCTGTGATACTGTTTTGTGACCCTCTAACTTTGTCATTGAGACCTCTGATTAATGGAGACTGCACATATTCTCACTGTAAGTTTGAAAAAAATCTATGAAACTGTTATTTTGTGTTGCAAAATTTTTCTGACAATCTTTATGACTTTATTAGATAATATTTTCATGAAAATGGGTAGTGCAGTTTGAGTTTTGTGTGTTCTTTTTAATGATGTCAGTTGCTAGACTTGCTGAGCTCATTGAAAGGTTGTTATTTAATATTTATTAGAGACCCAGGGGCATGACATTATGTTCCTCAGTAGCCAAGTATTTTACTGTTGTAAGAGAGGGGTTTTTTGTACCCTACAACTTGGGAATTTAGTTTTCTTTCTGTGTCTGTCATGAACAGCAGTGGTGCAAGCCTTGCAGGTCTTACTGTTGAGGAGATGACATTAAATTCTTATTTTAGGCAGAAGCATCTGGAAATTAAGACTCCGGAAAGTGGCAATGAGAAGATCCTCACAGTTTGACTCAGTTGGACAATTCTTCATTATGCTGACAATTTAATTGGGCATGGAAAGAAATGACAATTTAAAATCAAGGCCTTTAAGTGGGGCAACCTCTTTATTTCAAAGTTAGCTTTTCTTTGTTATTGTTGTTGTTGGTTTTGTTTTTAAGAAAAAATAAGGTTTGTTTTTGGTTCTTCAGTTAGTTATTTTCTATTTAATTTGTTCTGGGTCAGAATTGTCCCTTCTGGGTCAAAATATGTGCCTTTTAGTGGCAACTTTTTCCAGAGTCTGAAATTAAAGAGGAAAAAAATTGAATGTATAGTTTTATATATACACTGAGATACACATGCAGAAATGTATTTTCTTATGAAAGGCTAGCCACGTAGCAATTAATTATTTCAATGATTCAAAGAACCTATTGTTTTAGTTCAAGCCATTTGTGAAAGTAGAATAAAAAAATCATAGTAATTTTGTTTGGTCTTAATTAGAAGTGAAATCAATATTGCTTACCTCAGAGGGATATCTGGATAATATCTGAATATATTGGTTTATATCTGGATAATCCATCCCAATGTCTTCTTTATCTAGCCAGACAGGGCTATAGTGGGGGCACTAAAATGTTGGTTAGAACTAACCATTTCTACAAATGTTATAACTTGGAATGGCCCAAGTGATGTATTTGTACCCTCTTGCAGCATGATTATTAGGAACTAGAAACACATGGCTCTTAGCTCCAGTTCTGTGCACACACCTTAGTAGTCGACATCAGATAGTCCTCTAAGATGATACAGATCTTTCTCCAGAACAACATAAAAATCCTTTACTGATTTTACATCATCACCTGGACATATGATGAGTGCTCACCAGAACTGCTCTTAGTAGAGGGACCTGCAGGCATTTTCATTCCTTTCATCTTCTTTCTTTGAATTTTTTCACAGAACATCTTAAGTAAATGCCATTTCTAGCCATCGATATATTGTCCATTCCATGACACACTTACAATGTATGAACTGTTAGTTTATTTGGGTTTATACCAGATGGAAATATTTATCTGTCCTTTATAAAGAGGGACCACATGAAAATAAATGCCATGTAGACAAGTAATTTGGGTGAAAATTATATAAAATTGAGTAAGGATGGGTCATGTCAATGTTTTTAGAAGTGGCAGATATATGCTATAATTACCTCCAATTAAACCAGTACAAATGAAACCCCTATGAGGAACTGCCTGTGTTCTGCATGGAGTCCTGATTGGGCTTCACATGCTCAAGAGAAGCTTATCTCAGCAACACAGAGGAGAGTCATTCTCAGAAGATGTTATCACAACTGAATTGTTATGATTTTTATCCAGTATAATGCAAAGGCCAATTGTTTAAGAAAAGCAATTGCTAGGTCCTCACAATAACATTGGCCGTCTAGTTCTCATGTTAAGGCGCCTTTATATATAGCATAGGCTGTAAAAATAGTCTTTATACATGAATGGCTTCCACCTTCATGAATAGAGCCTTAGATTTAATAGGAAACAACTTTCTTCATAAGAAAGCAATTTTAAAAATTATGTTGCACCATTACAGATTTGTTTAACCATAGCCCATAGTTGTCCTATGTATCTCGC
This sequence comes from Cricetulus griseus, assembly GCF_003668045.3. Taxonomy (NCBI): domain Eukaryota; kingdom Metazoa; phylum Chordata; class Mammalia; order Rodentia; family Cricetidae; genus Cricetulus; species Cricetulus griseus. The sequence continues at coordinate 70,989,827 of NC_048595.1, forward strand.
ATCTATGGTTATTCTCTATTGAGTAACAAAGAATATGGGATCAGGAATTTGAGAAGGGGTATGCTGGGGTATGGGACAAATAGGAGGTAGGAAAGAGGAATGGGAAGAAATGATTTATTTATATTTTAAATAAAATGTAAAGTTTTGCTGTCAGTACTGGTACAAGCATGGTGGTTTCTATGGTATGTGTAAAAAGTTCCTTGACTCCTTGTATGCTGATAGGTTTTTATTTGTGGTCAGTACCTAAGAAAAACTTGGATTTTTCTGTACTTCCAAAGTTAGGACTTGATATTGGTTAGGAATTTTGATGTCAGCACTAGATGAGTAAGTAATTCTTGAAATCTGATTGAGTGACTGTTCCTAATTGAACATAAATGTTATGTTTGCTAACTTTTTTATAATTTGGGAAATGGGTTTGAACCAATGGATATGAATTATTTTGAGTCATAATAACTTCATAGAGGCTTGATAAAGCCAATGAATAGGCACAGATTACCAAACACTAATGCTTTATCATTTAATGTATTGGACAATGTGGAGGGGTCTCCTTAGAAATGAAAGTATTGGAATTGATACTTCCCAATGTAAACAAATCTTTACTAAGGTGAGTGTTTTTCTCTTAATTCTATTTTTTAATGCTCAGTCAGTGATTTTTTTTTCTTTTTTAAATTTTAGATTAGACTAAAACTATAAGGCAAAAACAGAAAGGAAAAGCCTCCAATAGTGTATGGATGTTATGCTGGATATTTGCATATGGAAAATTGTGGTAGAAGGATCTTGATCTTAATTTTTTTCACCTCTGAGGCTAGATTTTGAAGCAGAGAAGATTAATAAGAAAACGTAACTCACTTTTCAAAGGAGAGGAATGCCTTTTTCAAGGCACCGTGAAAGACATTGGCTATATCTAAGGGGATAAGTGAAACTATAATAGGCCTAATTTAGGCAATTTTGCTTGGTGTTTAAGCAGAGGAGATACTTTACTTTTTCCTGACATGAACATCCTTGAATTTGCACGAGTACTTCATGTCCTTTCTGTGCTATCCTTGAAATATTTGGGCCATAAGGTTTAATTGCATGCTCATCAAGCAAACAGACTTAGAGGTATTCACTGAGCTGTGGACTCCCACAGCTCCCATTAATGCTAATGGGGGCTACACATGTATGTACTGAGCAGCACACAATACAGGCTTTGAAGCTGGAGTTCCTAATTGAGGGCTTTCTTCATCTCTGCTCAGCGTCAATGGCTCAACTGAGTTAGAGTGGTCTGAAGTGTCGTTCTTGGTAAAGCCCTAGAACATTATTAAAACAAGCTGCCAGTGCAGTTTAAGCTCAAACAAAAGAAGAGGCAGGAAAGGCTCAAGAATGGATCCCTTCCTCTAGAGTGACTTGAGCTGGTTCACTTCAAAAGGTGGGAAGAGGAAGGCCTTTTTTGGCAGTAGGTGGCTTACCCTGGGTGACTTTTTGGTGATGAATATACAGTTTTGACTTAGGCTGGAAGTTGCAGGAAATGCTTGTCTTTCTAAGGCAGCACATAGAGCAACATTGGAAATAACATAGCACCCTCCCTGGGGAGCAGAAAGGATGTGTGATAGGTAGGGTTTTAGTTGGGGGCCTGTGGTAGGGGAGGATGGGGGGGGAGTGGGAACTGGTATTGACATGTAAAACAATCTTGTTGCTAATTCGAATAAAAAAAATAACACACCATCCTGATTTTCTTGATGCCACCAGTATCTTCCTTTTTGCTTCAATTAATCTCCCTGTAGAAGCAGTCTTTAAGAAACTAAGGATCTTGTAGAATTGTACATTGTAGGTTTTACACTGGAGACTAATCCCTGAAATGTTACTGTCTTCTCCATTAAAGTCAACCTACATTCTTTATGGATTACAGGTTTGTGAAACCATCTTCTTGTTAAAATTCATTATTTAATCCTTAAGTTAGTGCTTATGGTGGTTTTAGTCATTTTATGGAGTGCAAAAATTATAGTTTCTCAGTGCACATGGTTCTAGCTGAGGTCAGACATCACAAGCTTTTCATACATTTTTTTTCAGATAATACTAATAATTTCAACGTTTTTTCTTCTCATTGCCAGGTAAAACTTTGTTACTACTAAGATTCCCTGGCTTGAATATAGTCTGATGAGATTAAGAGCAGATTCTCTAAGGAAAGGCAGGACATAATTTATGTGAAGGAAAATAGACCCCCCTTATCACTTCTGGAAATACAACTTAAATCATTTTTATATTAATAAATTAATTATGCCATATTTCTATCTGATTTCTATCTGTAAAACAGGATATTGGGGATAATACAATGTCACATAGTGAAGAAATTGAAGAGATCATATTACAGATGTTGTCTAGATGTACCAAACTATGAAGGATCTCACTAAATTCTAGGGGAGAGTGAAGAAATAACTGACTGGGAGCTGCTTTGAGGTGACAGACTACTCATTTCAGAATACTCTTGCTCAAAGGGAGTTGGGCTAAGAATGGAGAATGCAATTCTTCTATATCCCTTAGGGAGGAAAAAACAGCTAAAGTAATTATGAAGCTGGTTGTGTTTCTGTGAACTATCATCTTGGAAAGGGCTGTGTTCATTCGGAGAGTGAGAATGTGAGGTGGTAGATTTCTGCATTGGTCCCAGAAGTCTTATGGTCTCATCTTCCTACAAATTCCTAAGCTAATTTTTGGAAATAGGAGTAAATAATTATTTTTTGGGGTTGCTGAAGGTTCAAGGAATTCAATCTGGGAAGAAAAAATGGCAATGATGACCAAAATCTCTAACACTGTGCTGTAAATATTTAATCTTCCCTTTATTTTTAACTTGTATATTTTACTAAAACAGAAAGTGTAGTGTTTCTTACATAGTTTATAGTACTGTTCCTCGGGAGCAAAGCACAATGTAATATTTGCAACCTCAGCATTTGTTTGGGGATGCTCATTGTTACTTTCTTTTTCTCTTCTGCATTCTTTTTCCAGAAATGTAAGAGTTTCCTAGTATGAACAAGTGCAACTTGTTTTTTTTTTTCTTTTAACAACTGTAGTGTGACTTTACTTTCTTGAATATATGAGCTTTGTATTTGTTATTTAGCCCATTCCCTCAAATCTGTATTTTTACTAAGTATTAGGTGATACCGTACTAAAACTTTATCACAGAATACAAGTAAATGTAGCAAAACTAAAGTCTTTTATTAATTGAACCAATTTTAGGATTTTATTATCCCCGATTAAAAAGTAAATTATAGACACAAACATATCAGTTTGTTGCTGTGATAGTAACACTTGTTTTCCTTTTGTAAATATTATTGTGTAATAAATGAGTATCTCTGATTGCTTACAGCAATACAACATTCACATCAGAGGACACATCAAGATTTTAAAAACCACTTATTGTAATTTTAAGTAATCACACTTGAAAAATTATTAAGCAGTGATAATAGTCTTTCAAAAAATTATGTGAAATTTTTCATTTAAAATATATTCCTCCTTAACTTTAAATACACACAAGTGAACAGAAGTATAATCTTTCTGAAAATACTCCAGTCTTAAAGACAAGAACATGGGCAGACAATTTTCCCACTCCCCATAGGTGGCCCATATGACAGTCTGGTATGCATCTGAATGTCTCTTTTAATATTTTCAATCTTCATAGACAAAGATATGTAGACTTGAAGTTTAAACTTTTGTTGCACATGGAACCCCATGGAAGGTTATTCTGTTTGATTTTTGAAGATCAGAATATCTTCCCTGTGATGCCATGTTAGACCACACGGATCTACCACCATAAAGGTAGTCTGAGATATATTATCCATGACCTTCATGCAAGGCTAATAGGGAGGGTGTGTGAGTGACCTGAAAATGCTTTGATAATAGACTTTGCAAGTGTCCTTTTAATGCAGATCTTACTATGGTTGTAGGTAGTCCCCTAGAGACAGAGCTAGTTGCATCTTAACTTATACCAGTGTGAGAATACAGTAACTTACACATGTAGTTTTATCACCAGAAGGCTACCACTAAAGGTTATAGTCTCAGTAATCTGAAGGGTTTTGAAAATACTATCAACAATATTGCATATCAATATATTATAAGTGCTTAAAACTTTAAAAATTTTTTACATACCAAATCTCAGTCATATGTATAATATTTAGGCAAAACTTTCTTTTTCTTGGCTTTTGAACTTTAAAAGGTAAATTTTGGAAGACTTATTTTTATAGGCACTCCAGACATTAATCTGGAGCTGTAGAACAGCTCCAGTGAGGGAACAAAAGCCTATGAAATTGACTTCTATGATAAATCCCTATGAGATATGTTGGTTTAGGAAAACATTTAGATACTCATTAAATCATTTTTAAAACACTAATAGCACTGTGAAGAGTGGTTTCTTCACCCTACTACTAGCCCCTCCTAGAAACATGGCCAGAGAAAATTTTACAGGTGGTTAAGAAACTAGTATGCAAGAATCAGGCATTGCTGAATTTCCGAATTAATAACACAGTGTAGATCTTAAGTGCAATGGTTTCTGCTCATGAAGAAGGTTGCCATATTTCATGTAGAGGTACACCCTGAATACTGTGGCTTGCTGTCACACTCATTTATAATTCAGAAATTAACCACTGAAAATGACACTCAGAAAAGTTTACCGGGTTGACTCTCACAGAAATTTCTTCCCTTTTACAACCTAATATGAGAAGCAGCCACTATTGGGAATACGTACTTACTTGGTAAAGGATGTCTCAGTAACTACTAGTAATTTCTGTTATATCCAGGCACTGTCAGTTGTAAAACCTATAGCATAAGCATGTGGTTTTGTTGTTTTTGCAAACTGGATCACCAATAACTCTGCTGCTTTACATTTCCTTGTTTCTTGCTGGGATGGGGGGGCTTCCTTGGTTGCATATTGTCTGCCTAGTGCTCACTAGAGTATTTTGTTACAGTCACAGAATGTGACCTGTTCTCTTTACTCAGAAACAGAATGGCCAGTCTGCTGGGCTGAAATTGTGGAGTTCTACTCTATTGTCTTGTGATATCCAAGATGTAAGAACATATCACCTGTCTTCAGATGGTTCCTTTTGCCCTAATATGCATCAGTGAATCTCTGTTCTCTTCCTCTCTCTCTCATGGGGCCCCATTAAATACTGCATTCCTCTCCTGAATGACAGTGCCACCATGCTTCCACAACTTGTCCATATTTGAATCCCCTGGCTTTCCGTTGACTCCTTTGTTTCCCTTGCCTTTTAGTACTAGCATGTTCCCTTATCATAGTTGCCACAGTGTTCTCATTTGTCTTTTTATTTTACCACCAACTTATTAACAGAGCAGTTTCTTTTCTTCATTGATTAACCTCATAAATTACCTACCACTGCCTCTTTCACTTCCCTCTAGTTAACCCGGACACTGTTGCCTGGTGCATCATTAACTTGTGCAGCTGGTTACATACATTGATTTTTTTTTTATTCTAAAAAACTAAACACATATTTTCAATGTTCTTTGAAATGGTCAGAGGAACATGTAGGTATATAATACAGTAAATTATGAGTGCATTTGCTGGATGAAATGTTAAATTCTGTTTTATAAAATGTGCAGAGCCAAGGACCAATACATGGTAGTATCAAAATGTCATCCTTAGAAAGCAGTATGAAACACTGTTGTGCTCTTCTGATGTCTTTTAGGTCTTATGCTTTGGCATCATAAGGATGGCATGCATGAGTCTCCAGGCCAACTTTTCTTTTTTTTTTGATTATTATAGACAACATTCTTAATTACATGGACAGAATCACAATTACTTACTTTGAATATTTTCTCTTTCAATTATGGAGCCAGCGTTTTTTCATCTATGAGGCTGTGTAGCTGGAAAGGAAAGAAATTTCCCTTCATGAAGGATTTAAAAATTATATCTTGTTTAATATTAAGAAATGTCACATTTCCAGAATATTATCAAATAATAACACATTGAATGTCCTAATATTTTAAAAAGAATAAATCATGAGCTTAGATCAAAAGGCTCATAAGAGGTCACATTTAAAGTATAATTCCACTATGCTTGTTGTTGGGAAAAATTTAATGTCATTCCCTTATCTTTGAAAACAATATTTTCATAATGTAAGTAGCTTACTAATAAAAATGATTTCTTTGAAGTCTGGTTTATATTTTCTCTTTTCATTAAAACACAGCACTTGTCATATAGAGTTCAATGGAATTTATATAGAATTTTTTTTTAAATTCAGGAATTTAAAGGTCTTCTCCAAACTAAATACAACACAAAATAAATATATTGAATGAAATAATTTCCTTGCCATTTAAAATCAAGAATGAATCCACAGCAGTGAAGGCATAAAGTAACTTGTCGTATAATCTGTGAGTGGAATAACTTGACTCAATATTTTAAATGTCAAGTAGTATTCCTAAATCTTTACTATCAGCTAAAAAACACACAATATCATTTTTCTACAAACAGAATGGTTACATTTTATTTTTCCCAACATGGGAAAAAAAATGAGAAAAAAGTAACTGCTCTTGGTTTAGCTAAGACTCAGATATAGGCAGAAAGTTTTAGACAAGGAACTGGACTAAAGGAAATCTAGGCTGTTGTTGTAGAATCAACACTAAAAGGCACATAGTGTTGACAAAAACCCTTGACCTTTTGATGCCTTGAGCATTTTCCTCTGAGGACCCAGTCTATTAATAACCAGCATGTATTTAGTATTTACTATGTACCTAAGAAGTTAAATCCTGGTATTAGTCCATGATACATTGCATATAATAATAGACATGTGTAATAAGGTGCTATCAGGCCACACACCGGCAATTATGATCATATGAAGTCTTGTCAATTCATTCCCTTTTTATGACACCCAATTCTGCCTGTGAACACACTTAGTCTCTATACTTGTCTTGGTAATTTTACTAATAGGGAAGCTGGGGTTGATCGAGTCTTAATAATAATGAAAACTGAATTCAAATGAAAGGTGTTCTTATTGAATATTTAACAAAGGTGTAGTTGGGTTAAAAGAACAAAAATGTCAAATGATTAGAAGAAGAATTTATACCATTCAAAATTCACTTACATATATATGAATTAATACCAAACCAACTATGTACTTATAGTCTTGAACATCTATTGCTAATTTTCCAGAAACATCAACTTTTTTCAAAGATTAGAGTTGTTTTTATAAAATTTAAGTAGTATTCATAAAGTGAATGTAAGATTTGCATAGACCTTAAAAATACTTATTTTGTTTTTTTTTCAAAAAATTATATATATTTGTGTTTCTCTGTGTGTGGGTATATACACGTGAGTACAGGTGTCTGTAGAGTCCACAAGAGAGTGTCTCATATCTTAGAATGATAATTATCAGTAGTTGTGTGCTGGCCTATGAGGGCACCAGGAATTGATACTCAAGTTCTTTGTAGTATCAGTGAGTGCTCTTAATGTTGAGCCATCTTTACAGTTTCATCCCATGGATTTTCAGGTTGCAGTGTAATGTCTGAAAAGTTTTGATATTATGAATGGTTTCCATTAACTTTGTATTTGCACACAAGTATTCTCTTCCACAAACATTATGGATAATGTGGAAATCACAAAAAAAAAGCTGTTGTTTATTTGCTTCACTCATTTGAATAATCAAAGACTCACATCAGAAAAAGTTCCCAGGCCCATTGATTTGTTTATGTGTGGGGATTTAAATTTCTTCCCAGCCTCCATCTTCTTTCTCTCTGTTTCTCCCAATTACTTAAAACAGGTGTCAGCCAACTCACTAAGACCCTTGAGAAACATACTCATAGAAGCCTCCAGAATGTAAAAAGTCAAAGCAGTATGTAGGGAATAGACATAGGATGTATCATAGCAGATTATTGTATATTCTTGTATTCCACCCTTATGATTGTTAGTTTTGGATATTTTACACTATTAAGTTTTAATCCTCTCTTAGACTAAAAGGGGAATTGTAGGGAGTAACCCTAGCCCCGCCCAATAGTCCTGGGGCAGGTACCAGGTGGACCTGGGGACTCGCCCATAAGGGCGGGGTGAAGGAAAGCCGGCATGACGTAAGAGGGGCTTCTTAAAAGGCTGCACGTGGGGACCGCGCGCTCTCTTTGTTCTGGCTGCGCTGGCTGGGTTCTTAACCTAGCTCTGGCCTATGTTTCACCCGGCTGTGCTTGGAATAAAGAGACTTTAATCCAATAGCAGTATTTCTCTTTCATTCCTCATTTTATTCATTAGATAGGTTCAATTCCAAATTCCACGTCTATCATTCATCATCATCACTAATGAAATCATTTATCATAACTAAGCATGGTGCAGTTTCTACAGTATTGTGACTAATACATAATCTCAGAAGCCATGCAGGAAGGTAGGAGGCAAGCTAGAGGATTTGGGAGAAAATCTGAAATCTGAATATTTCTCAGTGGTTCTCTGAGGATATCTCACTTGCTCTGGATGTATATCCTGTGCCTGGTGAATTGTGAACCTATATGAAGATTATGCCTTGCTGATTGGAATTCTAATATGTAGAAATAAGTTATTTGCATTTTTGCCATTGGGGAATCTTTTTGGTATTCCTATTCTACTATAAACAAATCCCTTTGCTAATGTTTCATATTTTATTCTTGAATCATATAATATAGCTGAGTGGATCATTTAAATCACTTATTTTCATTTTAGGTCATAACTTAGTTCATCTCTTTTGATTGTTTAGGTTAGTAGAGGGAGTATCAGGTATGTTCTTTTCTTTGTAGTTTACAGATGAACCTGGATGTTTGTTTACATAAATCTTCTGTTCCCTTCTAACCTTATGGAAAATTGCATTGTCTTTGGACAGAGAGGCACAGTACTGTTCATAGTAAATATTACTAACCTACAGTCACTGAAATATATTTCTAGCCCCAGAGTGATAGGAGCTCTCATGTCTATTTAACCAAATTATATTTGTCACATGAATATGTGACATCAAAATAATATTTGCTCTTCATGAAGTTCACCACATCATGGGTACATTCCTTGAAATTGTTAGTGTTGCCCTAAAATTACAGATACACTAAATCTGTGTCTTGTTGATTTGAGATGGAAATTTGCTTATATTGTTTGTATAACCATTCTGTTCATGCTCATGGATCATAACAACATAAATATACTGTAATCAGGCTTGATTATCCTCCACAATAATCATTTTCTATTTTTATTCCCATTATGTTAGGGTTGGTTGTTTTATAAGTCACATTACTAAAACATTGATGGACCCAAATATTGATTCTATTGCCTGAGGATCTTGTCCCCCTCTTTAGTGAGGGATATTCAAATCATACCAAAGAGAAATCTTGATTGGCTAGTGAATGAATGTGTTTCAGAATAACACAGAAGTTTTGTTGAACTGGAACCTGGCACAGTCTAAACAATATTCTTTGTGGATATTTTGAGTGGTATTCATGGAACTCGTCGGGAGAGGTGAGAGATACTATATATTCTTAAATATTTATATTTTATCTTTGAATATAAAATACATTAATTTTGGTCTTCAGGTTTGGAAGAGGTTGGGTGGGTTAGGAGGAGAGGGAGAAAGACAAATATATTTCTGAATCTGAAGTGCCTTGAAGCTGAATGATGCTCATTCTATTAGGTAACCCCTAGCATTGGGTTCCCTCATCCTAGAGGTACTGTCGAGCTCTTTAGGAATAAACACTCCATCCACTTCTCATACACATATGTACCTTTGTGCCTGCACGTAAGAAATGCTTATCCTTATATACACTTCACATCTGTGTACATGATAAACAGAGAGGAAATATGAAAGAGGTCCTCCCTTAGCCTCTATTCCTTTCCTCAAAATGAGAGACAGCTACTGGTGTGATCACTTACTTTCATCCTTCCCTTAGCATTCTCTAATTACTGAATTATGTTGATTAATTAATATTTCTTCTGCCATATGTGTTCAGCTGCATACATGTACACAACTTCCTATCTATATTCCTTCTTCATTTATTTTCTTCTCCCCTTATTACTACTTTCCATATAGGAATTCCTGAAGATATCTCATCATTGAGAATTTGTGTGCATGGATGCACTGATTCATGATTCTTCTACTTAGAAAGCCATATAACAAAGTAGAAAGAAGATTAATTCAGTCTTTCTCCCTCTCACCCCTGAGAAAACACTCATCCACCCTTTGACTCTTATGATTCATAATTAAGTGCTGACCAAAAAGTATCTGAAATAGCAGTTAAGATGATAAAGCCCTAGTGAATACTAAGCATATGTTGTCTCCATTTGTGAAGAGCAAAAAGGCTTTGCAGTGGTTTAGTCCTATTGAGGGAGACAGTAATGGCATGAGTGCTAAGAAGAATGAGTGGGAACTAATTGTGTGTGCATCTGATGGGTTGTTTAGATACATTCCTATTCAACTTCATAACAATCTTAGATGGTTGGTATCATTTTTGCTTAGCAACTAAGGCATCTATACACTGTAATATACTATAATCAGGCCTGCCCCAAACTTTGTTTTTTAAGAAAGTAATAATATTTTATTAATTATTTGAGGGTTTTTTCAATATATTTTGACAATATTTAACATTTCCACCAGCTACTCCCATATCTGCTCTCTCTACTCTAAATTTCTTATCCACCAAATCTTGTTTCCTCCTCCTCCTCCTCTTCTTTTCCCACTGAGTCCATTTTGTTTTGTCCAACCACTCTTGGGAATGTGATTTGATTTAGAGTTTGGTTAATCCTGTAACATCCATATTCCTGTTACACAAGCTAGTAAGCTATCACAACAAAGAGCCAATCTGCATTTGTTTCTGACTTCACACTAGTGATATTACTATATTCTTTTTTGTTTGTTTGTTTGTTTTTGTTTTTTTGAGACAGGGCTTCTCTGTGTGTAGCTCTGGCTGTCCTGGAACTCACCCTGTAGACCAGGCTGGCCTCACAGAGATCCGCCTAGTGCTGGGTTTAAGGTGTGCACCACCACCGCCCAGCATACAATATTCTTTAACCTAATGGGTTAAGATTAACTTTATAGCTCCAAAGCTACACAGAGAAACCCTGTCTCGAAAAACCAAACAAAAAAGATTAACTTTATAAATGTATGTGTGTGTGGGTGTGTATAATACACATTCACATACACACACACACACACACACACACACACACACACACACACACACACACACAAACAGTTGAGTTGGCTTTTATTTTTTTCCTCCAATGAAACTTGGTCAAATAAGGTGAAATCTCTCTCTCCTCTCTCTCTCTCTTCTCTCTCTCTCTCTCTCTCTCTCTCTCTCTCTCACACACACACACACACACACACACACACACACACACACACAAGCACACATTAAATTTGTATCCCATTAAATCTATGCCAGTATCTAAATACAATTATACTTAGCACTTTCAGTTTACACAAGTATTAATTTTTGGCTTTAATAAATTCAAATTTGCCGTTTCTATATTCTTTCAAAGTTGCTGTTTTTAAGAATGGTGAAACACTTTGTGGGGGTGGAATATGTCTTGCTGAAGAGTTGATGGAACAGTTTGTTTGTGGCACTTCTTGCATTTTAAGTTCTTCATATTCTAAGCTAAGATGTGTAAATACATATAGGTATATGATTCATATATATTATCTTTTCGTTACTGTGCTGTGAAAGGGGGCAATAGCCTTATACATGCCATTACTCTTCAGAGGCTCCATATATCCAGCCTTTGTGTAATATATTTAACCCTTTTGTCACAATAAAATCATATCCATTGCTTACAGATACCATTTTGTCTTTGTTATTCTGTCCTGGCACCTTCTGCTCCTTTGCTACTTTGCATGTAGTTTGGTAAAATGTTTCTTGGGGAATATGATTTTCCTCTGATAAAACCAACAATTAATATGTGACTTTCCTGGCTTTTGTCAAGGTCTGGGAGCTGCTTTGTGTGCACTCTGGTACTTTACTAAACTAAACTTTGGCACCTTGTGTTTTACTTGCTATTTGTTAGTTGTTAGATTTATACTATCAATGGATAGAAGAAGTAGGGTACATAGTTTATGTCACTTTCCTTTATAAGTTATAGCTACTCTTGGATTTATATTCTAAGTGGATTAATCATCTAATTGCGTGCTGAACTTTGGTGACTGTAATTGAGAGCTTCTCTTGAAATAATTGAAGTATTTAATTTAGGAAATGGGTCTTGGATGTTAAGGGTCTTTCTTTTAGTCACAGCATGGAAAAAATGTTCCCAACAAGTGAGAAAACGAATGTATTAAGGCAAAGCAGCTTCAGTGTTACTCATTAATGATGAGAAAGCTGTCTGTAAGAACAGAGATCAGCCTTTCTTCCTACAGCAACTTAAAATGTGCTCTGAGTATGTTGCCATATTTAAGAAATTGTAGATTTTTAAAAAAGTCTTTTCTCTTTCAATTACAGTAAAAGCAACCTTTAAATCAAGTTTAATCTAATAATTGTGTGTGTGGTTCCCCTGCTGATGTTAGTAAGAAGTAATGAATGATTTTCCTAAGATTGAATTAAGCAACTTGTAAATGGTGAAACCTATGAAGTCAGTGCAATTTCATTAAAATCATTATTAGCTTCTGGTAGGGATTATAATATACTTTTTGTGAATACAAATCAGCTTTTATGTTGTAGAATACTATTTATGATTAAAAATCTTTGTGTGAGAGTGCCATTTGTTGCACTACTTCATCTTCCAATAGCAGCAGTCTGAAGAGGGTTTAGGGCTTCATTGGTGGGTTTGAATAAGGGATATAAATGTTAACAGTATATGTGACACATATGGACAAGATGAATTTAAAGGTGTAATTAGAAATTATATAGAAACATATACATAAATCTTTCTGGTTTTCTTGTCCTTCCAAATTCCACAGTCACTTCAGCCCCAAATAAACACACAAATGCTATGTTAGGTATAAAACTATTTACTGATGACTAGGGCTTCTTATTGGCTAGCCCTGTCATAATTATTAACTCATTTCTATTAATCTAAATATTTCCACGTGGTTGTATCTTACCAGAGAATGGTCCAGACCTGTTATTCCTTTGGTGGCCTACATGGTGACTCCTCTGGTGGGCCCTCTCTGCCTATCTTTCCCAGAATTCTCCTCATCCTAGTTCCTGCCTGTCTTCCTACCTCATTGGCCAGACTGTTTTATTCATTAACCAGTAAGAGAAACATATATACAGAAGGACTTCCCCCATCACATATACTCATTTTGTATATAAAAGAAGTATATGTGAACATGTATTTATAATCATTTATATATGTAATTGTATATTTTTTATTTTGGATACTGTGCTCCCTCTGAAATAATATTAATGATAGTGAGTTCATTCAGACTGTCAGTCTCTTTTACTATTATGCTACTATTCCATGGACAGCTTGACGGGAGGCCTTTTTAGGTTTTATATCAGATAAAATGTACTGAGTCCTACTATATTTTTTAAATTATGCATTTAGATGTTTGTATATTAACTCATAGTTCCAGTTCAAGGAGTTTCCTGTGACCTTTTCTGATGACTCAACCAAAAGCTTATATTACCATACTTATTTCACATAAAAATTTTGAACCTGTTAAAATGCACTCATTCCATATTCAGAGTCTAACCATGTCTGTGCTGCTCCAGCCATCTCCCATGTCTTCTGCTGTTTCAGTCTTAGGTGTGGCTGGAACATACTCAATCAAATGAGATCTCAGTGAGAAAGTGATGTTTTAGTGAGGTCTATGGGCCTTTCCAAATAAATATAACTTGAAACAACTTACTTGACAAAGCATGTCACTAGCTTTATACTCAAAATTGTTGACTTTTTAGACAGGGCAGATGGCCAATGTTCTTGATGTTCTTTTTCCAGATTTTTGTTTTGTTTTGCTTTTTGTTTTGGTTATAATCTTGTGCTTCTGTACATATGTGTAGACAGTCTCCTGCCCACTCACTCCTTGTTTTTTCTTTTTTCTTTTTTTCACACTGCTAGTTAGTGCTTGCATGAGATGTCCTTAAACTGCCAAACCATTCTCTGTCCTTGACTGGACTACATTGTTTTATCAATTTGAGTACCTGGAAGTATTTCCCTTTGTAAACTTCGACCCAATTGAAGCTTGGTTAAGCACAACTTTCTCCCTGGGTTCTCAGACACAGCACAATGTTTAGAATCAATTCTTGATGCTTCTCTCAGAAATAATGTCTTAACTGCATAATTTTCTAAGTTGTGATTCAAGCCCTAGTTGTAGGCATATTTGACTATGTGGATTCTGTTCTAGTATGTAAAGATTTTATTCTGATTATCAGTCAAAGAAAACTGGATATTTTCATCAATAGAGGAAAAATTTTCCCATTCATTTTTCATTGATGTCATTCATTAGTACTGCTCATGCTGAAATTTGTGTCAAGCCAAAAGAACCTTAGTGGAGCATGGCATCGATACCTGGGAGGAGGGACTGTCAATCATATAATGCCTCCTTCAGATTAGCCTATGATAGGCATATCTGTGGGGGCATTTTTTAAATTGCTAATTGATATAGGAGGGCCTAATCCACTGTGGGTACTGCCGTCCTTGCCTTGGATATCTATGGAAAAAGGCAGCTTAGCAAGCCAGGAGAAGCAAGCAAGTAACCAGCCTTCCTCTCTGCTCTCTGCTTCAGGCTTCTTCCTAAAAGTCCTGCCTTGGCTTACTTCCACGATAGACTGAACTTATATACTAATTACACATAACTTACATTTAAATATGATAGAGCTCCAGAGCTGAGAAACTGTGAGCCATTTTATTGAGAAAATAATTAAGAAATTATTAAGGTTTCTGGCCAATCTTATTTGGATCAGACTTTCAAATTCCAAATGTATCACAAGTAACTTAAGTGTGTGTCTTGATCCTTCAGGATTCTGACTTTTAAATTCCACTTAAAATCGTATCTTTGTTACCTTTTCTAGCAAAAGAAGAGAACCCTGCTCTTGAGTGTTTCTTTCTGACACTTGCAACTGGGCTTAGGAGTGGATAACCTTGAGGATTAGGCTGTGCTCCTATAGGGACAGGGGCAGCTTTCTAGCTCCATATAGCAGCATTTCTGAGAAACTCCCCAAGTTTCTTAGTTACCTTCACAGTGGATCCTCCAATGGAGATGCACCCCTTCCACCATTGAGGGTACAGTCTGAAGAGTGGAGAAGACCTTGATTTTTATTGGTTTCAGAACTGCTTGTGTGAAAATGTTATCTCCAGCTGGTTTCATAACAGTCAAGTAAACTAATCCATGTTGACTCTTATGTGTATGATTCTTCTGGTATTTTTCTCACCCTTGAAATTTCAATATCGCAAACAATAGGTTTCTTTTCATGATAAATTTATTCTACAACATTTTGAAAATATAGGAAGGTCCACAAAAGAAAATTGAGCATGCCCTTTTGAGTGAAATAAATACCTAAATGTTTCTAGGATTTTTAGTCTATGTTCATGGGTTATAACTCTTTCCTACTAAGGGGATAAGAAGGTGCCTGTATTGTTAGTTACCAAAAGAGGGTGAAAGATGTGTAAAATGTATTAATTCATGCATTTTCAGTTTGTTCGTGAACATGAGTTCTGTGTGTCTGTAAGCAGTAAGGCCTGCGAAGAGTGGATACATTTAAATAATAAGAATCACATGGGATGGTGGGGATGGAAAGCTTGTTTAGTGGTTAAGAGAACTCACTGTTCTTACAGACCACCCAGATTTGCCTCCCAAAATTCACATGGTGGCTCATAACCATCTGCCACTCCGGTTCCAGGGGATCCAATGCCCTTCTGGCTTCCACAGACTCCAAACACACATGCAGTTCTCATACACACATGCAGGAAAATCACTCATACACACAACATGAAAATAAATCTTTGCAAAAAATAATTTTTCAAAAGAAATACCTAAGATATTGGATTACATTTGTCACAGTAGTGTAATGAAGAGGGAAAAGAGTAGCCTGAGTATTGCTACCAGCTCAGATGAAGTTTGTGGCTAAGCCATGCCACACAGCTCTTTGGGAATCTAGGCTGAAGCTTGAGTTCACACAGTCCGAGTCCACATCCAATAAAGAAGCACTGTTGCTTGGGAACATCAGTGAGCATGAAATTCATATTGATTTAATGCCCAACAGAAAAGCATTCTTTTCAGAAATCTACAATGTAGTTCTAAATATAAACTTAAATGTAGTTTTTTATTTATTTTTCTCCTTTATTATCTATTTGTTCTGTTTTTGCTCTGTAATGTTTTTTCATTCATTTTGCTTGTACCATTTATATGAACACAAAAACCCTAAATTATTTCTGGAACAAGACAGATATAATATATAAATACACTAAAATGAATGCCGTGCAGAAAGGAAAAATAGAAGTTTAATTGAACTGAAAGGTAAAGGAGAAAACTTACTATACAAAGTGATCAGGCTGAAAATAACATCTTAAGATGTTACTATTCTCTTGGTGTTTGTCTCCATTCTTGTAAGCATTATTTTTGCAAGTGAATGTGTGTGTGGTGTGCATGCCTGTATGTTCTCATGTGTGCCGGCATTTACCTGTAAATGCATATATGTTATGCATGTGGAAACTAGAGATTGATGTTAGGTGTATTCTTTATGCATTCTACTTTTTGTATTGAGGCTGGTTTCCTCACTTCAACATAAAATCTGTGATTTGGCAGGAAGAGCTAGCCAGCTTGCTCTGGATATCCCTGTCATTGCTTCCCTAGCTCTTGATTTTGGGAGGCTTATCATGAATGCCCAATATTTAAGTTGGTGCTAGGAATCTAAATTTCATTGCCTTCTCAGCCATCTCCCCAACTCCATTCACTTTCATTTTTGAGGCTAAATTAGGAACTCTAATAGCATATGAAACACTAACTCAAAGACTTTTTCTAGTGTTAAGTAAGAAAACAAGACAGTTCTCCTTTAACTTTTGACTGTGGGAATAAATTTAAAAAGAACTAATGGCAGTCATTTGTAATGTATGATTGTAATTAAATAATACAGTTGCTTTCCACTATTACAATTGATTTCTATGAGCAAATCTGCCATATTTTGGTGTAATTAATAGAAGTCATAAATCTTTGCAAGCTGTTTCTGTTACAGCACAGTAATATGGGAACATGAGGTTTTAGGATGACATCCTGTTAGGTATTTAGCTGAAATGTGCTTACACCATTTAATAAATGTGTCAAATGGAGTCTATCCATAGCACTTTAAAAACTAAAGTTGTCACAGATTTACTACTGTTCTAGTTTGATTTCTGTTGCTATGATAAACACTATGATCAAAAGCCGCTTGGGGAAGAAAGGGTTTATTTCACTTACAAGTCTTGATCACAGTCAGTCCATCATGGCAAGAAGCCAAAGCTGGGCCTTGAAGGAGCTTGAGGCAAAAATCAGAGGAAGGCTGCTTATTGGCTTGCTTCCCCTTGCTTGTTCACCTGCCTTTCTTAGATATACCAATCGCACCTGCCCACATTGGTTTGGATCCTTCTGCATCAAGTAGAGATTAGAATGTGGGTTCCAGCTAGGAGGTCAAGACAGTCTGTCTATGACTCCTCTAACAGTGGAGTCAGTCTTTAACCCCAGAGCACAAATGGATTTGGGAGCCCATTCCCTATGGAGGGATACTATTGCAGACCAAATACAGAAAGGAGGGCCTGGGCCCTCCCCCAAATGATGTGACAGACTTTGAATGTCTCCTATGGAGGGCCTCACTATCCTTGGGGATGGGGTTGGGGTGGAGTGGGGGTTGGTGAGGAGTATGGGAGGATGGGAGGTTGAGGGGATGGGGGTATGAATATGTAAATAAGAGTGCTTCTAAAAATAAAAAAATAATGACCACTCTTTAAATAAATAAAAAAACAATAAAAAAGAGAATATGACAAAGACAGGGGTGGAGTGTGGCACATGTCTTTAATTCCAATACTCAGGAAGGCAGAGGCAGGTGGATCTTTGCGAGTTCTAGACCAGTCTCTTCAAAACATAATGTTGTCCAATACAGTTAGGGATATGTACAGAGACCCTACCTCAAAAGAAAAGAATGAGGGGGGAGAGAGAGAGGAGGAGGGAGGAAGGGAGGGAGGGAGGGAGGCAGGGAGGAAGGAAGGAAGGAAGGAAGGAAGGAAGGAAGGAAGGAAGGAAGGAAGAAAGGAAATTCTTCACAGACTTGCCAACATGCCAAGCCAATCTAATGGAGGCAGCCTCATGGCATTATTCTCAGATATGTCTATATTCTGTCAAGTTAACAGAAACTAGCCAGCACACCAGTCTTTCAAATCCTTCATGTAGGGAAGTTATTTTCCCATAATAGTTACTGCTTTATTCACAATGGATAACTTAAATGGAATGAAACTATTAAAGGAATATTCAGATGTTAATTCAAATTTTACTAAATGTCACTCCTGTTTATAAACACCGTGGTAATGTTATATTTATTAATTACCCCCTCTTAATTATCACTTCTTGTCTGAATGATTGTTTTTCTTTAAGATCACAAACTGATGTATTTGAACAAGTCTCTTTCCTCAAAGTAATTGAATGTTTCAGTCTCTCACTTTCCACATTATTTCTATTCCTCTAGAGGGTCCTGGTGTCTATTTTCACCTTTTTTGCTAGAGACACTTGTTCTAAGTGATTCACACCATGTGCTGTACTACAATATGTTGTTAGTTGAACAATGGAGTGTATTATAGATCTTTCTTCCCCCACTCTTTCACAGAAAGTTTTGAAAAGTAATTGTTGCATTTTTTATTTGTTCACTCTTTTTTGAACCATTATCATGAATAATTATTATATACATGTTATGTAGTAGAGTAAAAGTAACTCAAAAGATACAAGATAATTTTGATTTCTTTCAAAGAGATCCATGTCTCTCCTTATCCTAAATTACTACAATGGTGTCCCGCGCCCGCTCTGTATTCCTCGCCAGCAAGAAATCATACGCAGGACACTCGGATCCTTCTGCAGGAAAGCTTTAATGCGTCTTGAGAGGAGAGCATAAGCTTACCAGAGCGGAGACACTGAGCCAAGAATCCCGTCCCCTAATAAAGGCTGGCAGCCGCCGCCTGGGACGTGTCACCCTATGATTGGCTGCAGCTCATCAGGCCATATGACGCCACGGAATAGGCAGAGATCAAGGAATGGAAAATTACCCAGCGCCTGCGCAATAATCTTGTTTACATTCGGTGCCTGCCGGATGCAGGCGCCATCTTGTAATGGAGAATGCAGGGACGGCTCCCTACAGATCCCCCTTTTTTATTAATTAATGATAAGGCTTTATATTTTTACAAGCAAATAGGTCACCCAAATGTTGAGGGATAGAGGCAGAGGTTGAACCTTCCCAAAATCAAACATTAAGACTGTGTACGGGAGTCGCGACTAGGCTGTTAGCTTGACCCGAAGCACTCTCGACCTGTCCTCTGCCGTTTTTCTGGGAAAGGGAGACTAGGGCAGGCAACCCTTATGCAGGACAACATGCCTCCCAGAGAAGCCTGCATATTGGGCAACTCTCTGTGCGATGCCTTGCTCGACATCCCTCATGGGCTGCTCAAGCCAGGCACTCTACCCTGTGCAATGAGCCTAGGCTCGTAGGGAGCCGTCCCTGCATTCTCCATTACAAGATGGCGCCTGCATCCGGCAGGCACCGAATGTAATGGAGAATGCAGGGACGGCTCCCTACACAATGGGTCCCCTACCTTTGTCAAACAGGATGAGCATTTCCAGCATATTTACATTTTAAAGAAAATTCTTTTTTAGCCTCTGTTATCTGCCTTCCAGAAGCATCTTGCAGAGACTGCCTGGAATTTCCTCTGCTGAGGATGACTATGATAATGGCTGTCTTGTCAAGCACTCAGGTGTTCAATGGAGTGCAACCCCACCACACTCAAATACAATCCATTGCAGTCCTACTTATTCCCACCTGGTGTGTGGAGGGTCTTACCTACATGATGCTAGTGAAGATACATACCTTGTGTCTTGGAGGAGTGATTCACAGTTTCGCACTTCTTAGGTCAACCTGCATGCATTAGTTTACTTCATTTTTCATGTGTGAATTAGGCTATATGGTTGTTGTGAACCATATTGATCTTCATGTTCTCTAGTTCACTGAACATAGGAAATGTTTTTCAAAAGGCACTTGTGGAGGCAGATTGACTTTGAAATAAAATGTATATAATAGATGACGAGTAAAATTAAATTTTTAAAAAACAAAATATTTGCATTAATTCTCCCTTAAATTGTTTCCAATATCTTTCCCAGATAATGGCCTATAGCATCTCATTTACATGAAGTAATATGAGAATATACACCATTGAAGTATACATCTATATATACTGATATTTGAAAGATCACTTTCTTTCCAGTTTTTATATGTTCTTGTTTACATAATCATGGAAATTGCCATTTAAGCACTTATTTTCTGTGGAATGTATTTGTATGTGTCTGTGCTGTGATTACATACCTGTGAATACTGGTAATCAAGGAAAGAAATACTGGATCTTCTTGACCTGGAGTTATGGGCCACTGAAGATGGGTCCTGGGAAGGAAACTTGGATCCTCTGGAAGAGCAGTAGTATTCTTCATTTTTTACTTTAATGATTCATCCATCTCTTCAGCTCATCATATTAGTACCTATGACCACATTGGTCCTACTGCTCTCTCTAAGCTGTGAAGGCACTGTGTGGCTCTCAACTATCTAGCTGTCCTTCTAAATGGTGTCAGTGATCACTACATCAGTTGTGATTTGTTGTGTGGTTCCAGAAACAGCATTTGCCAGACCCTTCTATTACCTCTATGTTCAGTTCATAAAATTATGTACACTGCACCATCTCTTATGTGCTAAAATTTTGCATTCTTCCTACACATTTGAATGAAACTCTGTCCTATATAGTTTGTAGTATAGGAAACAAGATTTTACATGCTTACTTAGAAGTGTCAGTCAACTGTGGAGTTGCTTTTCAGGGTGTGTCTCTCTGACATATTTTGCCAAAGATTTTTAAACATTTGAAAATGATGAGCCACAGTATGTTTCATTAAGTAAGCCTTGCTAGCTGAAAATTAATTGAAATTTCTTTGTAAGTTTTCTGTTGCAAAAGATGTTGGAATATTAAGATTTTTATTCATTTGTTCTAAACATGATTTAAAACGTGCCAGTCAATCTTGTAGAAATGATTGTGTGCCATTTTCCACATCGATATAGTTTGGTAGAGCTAGTAAGAAGTTCAGACACCTGTTCATTTTTTAGGTGAAACTCATTAAAAACTGATGCAGCTGTGATAGTGAAACTTCAAGTGTCAGCCCTTGATTTTTGACCCTGATCACAATGAAGAGTGAGCAATGTTTGGTACATCTGTTCCACGGATAAACACCAGTACACATTCCCTGACCTGTAAATCCTCCACTTGGGTTAATGGTTCTGTCTTTAGGAGAACATGCTGGTTTTGTGTCAGTACTTCAGAAGTTAAACATCAAGAACCTAGGAGTAGGACATCACGTTTTGCAAGGTGCCTGGAGTACCAATAGTGTCCTGTCTGGCTCAGAATCTACATAGTCTGTTTGCATTTAACTCTTCCAGAGTACTTTTAAAAATAGAATTTCCATGTTAACATTACTGCATTTAGATACTCTTTGAGCCCATGTGTTTCATTTTAAAGTTATTTTGATTACTATGTGCATTACAAGGTTGGACTCAAAAGAATTCTATAAAATCAACCAGCTAACCAAAATGTATTTCTGTGCTGCCCAGCTATTTGTGTTTAAGAATTCTCTTCTTGAAAGGAGAGAATTAGACTGATTTTATTAGTGGACAGCTGACACTTTAGGTTATACTATAGGGCTTGGGAGCTTATTCAGGGAAGACAGCTCAGATTTAAGGCTTGATTTCAACTTGCACCCTCTTCCTGAATGGAAGCTCTGTGATTGATAGAACAGGCCATGATTACTAATCTGGTTTGCTCTCAGTGCTCACAGAATAACAACTTGTTACCTTCAGACTGGATATTTTAGTCTACTAGACATCCTTATGAATTTGATCTTTGGAAATTCTAAAATAATCTTTAATTAAAGCACTTGGAAAAAATTCACCCTCTCCCACATTCTTTCTCCCTCTGCTTCCGTTTTCCATAAATTATTCTGTTTCATTTTGATTGCAATCAAGCAGTTATCTTTTGAACATTAAATCAAACCTGCCAATAGAGAGCTACCTTGGATCATTCTGTAGAAGGACCAAAGTCAAAATAATGCACAGTGAACACTCTGAAGTGAGTGAGCAGATTGTTTTCCTTTGAAGAATATTTAAGGCATGAAAGAGAACAAAATAAGATTTTCTTTACAGATGCTCCTAATCTTTTGAGCTGTAATTTACAAAATCCCAGTTGTAAGTGGAATCAGGTTGCCAAACAACTGAGGGTTAAGTTGGGAGGTTTTGTGGGTTCTTAGCTGGCTCCTATGAAGGGAGCAGAAGAGTTGGCACCAGTGATGCAAAAGGAGAAAAGTTGAACTGGTCTATGTTGACTTAGTGAAACAGAGGATGAACCAACAAAGAGAATTAGCAGTGGATCCTTCTATAAGGGACTAATTCCAACGCTGTTTTGACTCACAAACCTGTGGAACTTTGACCTCCAGCATTGGGTGATGCATTTTTAGGTGTATTTTTAAACTACTGACTGCTAATTATAACAGTGAGAGGAAATTAATTGCCTTCCTCAAAACTACCTCAAGCAGCTTAGTGAATTTCAGTGCATATCTCTGGCAGTATTTCCTTGTTTGTGGTCCACATGTCTTTTCAGTTCTTGCTGTAATGACCTGTCTTGATTCTGTTTAGTACCTATTTAGTGCCGTTGGATCCAATATCTTTATTATGATTGAGTCCAGGTAAGAAGGGACCACAGTAATTCAGATATTATCATTAGTAAATGTAAAAGCTTTAGATAGAGAAGGGCAGGAACCATGGTAACCCTGTTGTCCCCAAACCTGGAGACCTTGATTGTCAACAGCATTCACATCCTCAGGTACATCTGTTAAACACTTGTATTATAAATCCAAGCAGAGAAATGCAGACATGTTCTTAGGTAAAAGACTTTGGGAGATTCAACAGCCTCATTCAGAAAAACTCATTCTCTGTCACATTAAACATTTTTCTTTTTCTTGTTTTCTTTGACAGAAGGCCTCCCTATATAGCCCTGTCTGACCTGGAATTCATAGTGTAGATCAGGCTGCCTTCAAAGTCACAGAAATCTGCCCATCTCTGCCTTCCAAGTGCTGAGATTAAAATGTGTGCAACCACACCTGGCACATATTTTATTGTTTTCTTAAATTTTGTATGTGTATGAAAATGTCATAAATAGGCTACTGAGAGTGTTCAGTGTATAATGCATTTTCTGCCAATCCTGACTAGAGCTGGATCCCCAGAAACCAATTGGTGGAATGAGGGAACTATTCCTATAAGCTGTCCCCCGATCTCCACGTGTACACTGTGGTACATGCATACCTACACATACAAAATCAATAAATATTAAAAAAAAACAGTATATTTCATAAAGAAATTTATTATGTACTATTAATACATGCTAACATATTTCAACATAAAATAACAAAAATTTCTTTATCTTCAGAAGTGTTTTTCAACCTAGCGTAAGGAAAGCTATGTCTTAACAGATAGACCAGCTGGTTTCATTAGTCTTCCTAAAACCAAATCAACCTCATTATGCTTATATAGTATCCAAATAATCTGTGGTATGACTATATTCAGTTTGTAAAAAAAAAAATAATGGTCATGATTTCAGTAATGATTCTGGAAGACCGACCAGTGACCATTTGAAAGGAAGTTAGTTCTTTTGTCATCAGTATAATTCCCATCCAGGAAACTCAATTGACATTTTCCAAATTTACAAGCATACATTTGAAAACTACAGCTAACCACCACAGGACTTCAGTAGTGATCATTCCATTTTACAAATATTGTAACAGGTTGTGTGGGCTCAGTTCAGGAATCAAAGGAATGTATCATTTCTCATTCAAACGGAAGCATGACTATTGATTTCTGAGGTGGCAGACATGCCAAGGCATCCAAGTACCAGGATGCTATCCAAGGCAGGTTTCTGGAGAGGAACAGGCCCTGCTGGCAACTCACTGTCATCCACAGAAATTGGATTGTATTCTGAACTCCATGTTCTAGTTTTGAAGTCACAGATAGCTTATGGTGACAGTAAATCCAGACTCCAATGAAAGTCAAAATACTCTCAGCATTGCTACTTCACATTAATAGAATTAAGAAAAGTAGGTTGAAAGGTTTTATTTTTTATTTTTAATTTATTCTTGAAAATTTCCTACATTGTATAATAAAACATGATTCTATTAATACCCCTTTTCACTTCAAGCTCCCCCAAACATTGCCCCTTTCTTACTTCATGTTCACCTTTTTTTTTTTTTAAATACCAATGAAGTCCAATTTGTACCTGGGTGTCAGGCTGTCCACTAGAGCATCTGAAATGTACCAGTGGTTACACCCTCAAGAAAAAATTATTTATCCTCTCCCAAAAACTAGCAACTTACAGTAGCTCCTCAGTAAGGGATGAGGCCT
This sequence comes from Cricetulus griseus, assembly GCF_003668045.3. Classification (NCBI taxonomy): domain Eukaryota; kingdom Metazoa; phylum Chordata; class Mammalia; order Rodentia; family Cricetidae; genus Cricetulus; species Cricetulus griseus. Next base: position 71,014,385 of record NC_048595.1, read on the forward strand.
GTAGAGTACCTTACTTAACTACTTTGAAAATTTGGCCGAATTGATCGTTTCCTGTTAACTATATCTACTATGAGTTCATGAATACAAGAGCCATGTTATAATCTGAAGATAGCATTTCATACCATTTTTCCATGTCATCAGTTTTTATGTTCTTTCTCCCTTCTCTTCTGCAAAGATCTCTGGGTCTCGAGGATAGGGAAGGGGTGAGAAAGATGCCTTATTTAAGGCGAAGCACCCAGTCTCTTATTTTCAGCACTTTGACATATTCTTTGCTCTCAGCATTGATTATTCCCCACCAAAAACACAGCTTCTGAGACCAAGTCTGAGATCAGCCCAAGTATATCTGTATAAGCATAAATATTTAGAAGGCAATTTAGCAAAAATAACAATAGCAGGTTCTGCCTTAGTTCCTCTGAGTTTCTCAGCCATGGATTTTTTGATCAGAATTACAGTACCTGGCATGAAATTCTCTCCTTTGGAGCAGACCTCAAGTCCAGTTAGAGAATGAAATATATTAACTGCCCTGTAATACATGTGCCATTATGGTACTAGTAGGCACATCTTGCCTGATGACTAAGTATTATGGCACAAAGGGTCCAGCTCTGGGTAGGACCATTGATGTCCTTTATTCGTGAGCAGCTTGCATAGAATTTTCTGGCAACTTGAAAGCTTGCCAATGGGCACGAAGAGTCCTGATTTGTTTACAACTGATATTTCTATATGCTATGGCCAAAGTGGGTTATGTGTTTATCAATTGGGTCTTATCATGTAATTATGGTAGGTAACTAGGTGCAATGGCAATAAATGGCCTCTGTTGTTTTGGTAACTCTAGTGCCAAACTGACCCAATAACTTCTAGATGGTATCGCATACCCTGCACTGTAATTTTCATTAAATATCCCGTCTTCTAAGAGCAACATTGTTGACTTATATAAGATAATTGTATCTGAACTACTTTGTTTTGTTTTTAGTTATTTATTGAAATTGGCTTACTACTCACAGGGCTGACATAAGGCATTTTTATATATCCTTAGTTTTGGTTAACCCACACAATACCCTATTTGAGCCTCCACAGGAACTGCGGAAATGTGGTGATAGGCATCCACACAGAACACCCATAAACATAAAATAAAAATAAAAAATTTAAAAGTTTAATTTTAGTGCTTTTCTTATATTATCAATCACAAACAAACCAGAAGAAATCATGGAAACAATCCCATTCATAGTAGCACCAAGAAAAAATTAAATACTTGGGAATAACTCTAACCATGGAAATGAAAGATCTCTATGATGAATGTTTTGAAACTGCAGAAAGTGTGGGAGACTCTTGATGATAGAAAGACACCCTATGATAATGATTAGAAAGAATTGGTCCTTTGAAAATGGCCATCCTACCACAAGTAATCTATAGCTTCAATCAAACCCAATAAAAATTTCAACTTCATTTTTAATAGATATAGGTAAAACAATCCAGAAATTTGTATGGAAGCACAAAAGACTAAGGTGAGCCAAAACAGCATAAAGTGTACTCCAGGAAATATTGTTTTATTTCAAATTACACTATAGAGCTACAGCAATAAAAAAACTTGGCACTAACACAAAACTAAACATGTAAATTGATGGAATAAAATAAGAGTCCAGATATAAGTCCACACAACTATAGTTACCTAAATTTTGACAAATAGACAAAGAAAACATGTAAATTGATGGCATAAAATAAGAGTCCAGATATAAGTCCACACAACTATAGTTACCTAAATTTTGACAAATAGACACTGGAGAAAAGATTAGTGCCTTCAATAAATGATGCTGGGAAAGCTGGATTCAACATGAATGAAAATATAAGTTGTTCATCTCTCACTTCGTGCAGAATTCTAAATAGATTAAGGACCTCAGCCTAGCACCTGATACCCTGAAAGTGATAGAGGAAAAATATAGAACGCTTTCTTCAACTTACAGGCAGAGGTAAGCACTTGTAAAGTCCGAGTACGATTCCTCCAACAGTGCAGCAAATACTATCAGCCATTGATAAATGGAACCTCCTGAAACTGAAAAGTCTGTGTGCAGAAAAGGAAGCTATCCGTGGAATGGAAAGTCAGCCACACAAGGGAAAAACATCCTTGCCGGCTACTCTTCTGTGCAATGATTGCTATCTAGAATATAAAAAGAACTGGAAAATCCTGAACGCATGTTTTGTTTGTTGTCTGTGCGTTAATGGTGGTGGGTTTATGTTTTCGTTTTTTCTTTTCTTGCTTTTTCTTTTTGTTAAGATCATGAGATGAGTCAGAACATAATAGCAATTATGTTCATCTTTTCACTGTGGAATATATATTTCAAGAATATCTAGGCTTTTTTAGTCTTTAAACAGTGTTGCATGAGCTTCGACTTTTCAGGATTAATTAGTTCTTGGTTGCAACTAACTATCCCTAGGTCATCTGAGTAGAGCGCATCCTTCTAAAAAGATGCAGTTTGGCTGGTGCCTCACAGTTTCATTTAGCACAGGAATATCTATGTTTTCCTAAATAACAGAAAGTTGCCCTCCCTGTATAATATTTTTTCATGTACTTATATATTTCTTAGATTTTTTATCATCCTTCAAATGTTAGATAATGATAATCCTTTGAAAATCAAAGGACTTACTTAATCATTACAGTATAGTTACTAGAACCCCAATTACAATACCTTGTATTATAATATAAATTTCCAGGTTCCACAGTGGAAATATTTATGCAGATGTTCTGAATTATGACCCATGAATCTTGATTGATGGGTGCCCTGAAGACTTCTCTTAGGAAGAATGAGAATTCTTTTTTGTCTACTGATTTATAACTTGAGTAAAAAAAATAAATAAACAAAAAATAAAAATCAATACTTGCCTAAGGTGGTAGGTAAGACAGAATATGGTGTTCTTTCCATTAACCTGAGTGTGTGTGTGTGTGTGTGTGTGTGTGTGTGTGTGTGTGTGTGTGTGTGTGTGTGTGTGTGTGTGTGTGTGTGCTAACAGTATTCTTCCTCCTACATATACTTCTGCACTTTGTCCTTTCAGATGTACTGTGTGTGCAATCTAACTTGTTACAGCATTCACTTTAGATTGACATATATATGTACTTGTGCTAAAGATCATCATTTGTTTGACTAATGTAAAAAAAAAAATTCAACAGTGTGCAGCCCCTAGTAACTATCCATTCTGGTTTGCATTGGTGTGTCTTTTATGTCTTGTAGCTTTGGAGACTGGGCTTCAAAAATACACTTTCATTATTACAGTTCCATCTACAGAGCTTAATATGATTGTGTAACAAAGAAATATCAGCTGGTAAGATGTTTGTCAAAATGTAAAGACTACAGCTGGCTTCTTATTTTTGTCCATTCTAAAGATACTGTGGCTAGCCTAATTTGTATGGACCCACTAGATCATGCCTAATTGAGTTAATGAAGCTCTTCTGTAGCAAGAACCCTCCAAAGGAAAATAAAAACACAGAACGGAATTTCAGAATGCAAATTAGCCCAGCTTTGCTGGCTTCTACTCTCATGGGTAGAAGTCACAGAGTAAAAGAAAATCCTTCAATTAAAGCCAATTACTGCACACAGTCAAAGCTCAGGTTTCCCTAAAACCATCAGTGTGGAGCAGTGCTTGTTCTATGGAGGCCAGTTCTTGACCCTGCCTGGGAGGCAAAGAGCAAGTATTTACTGCTGCATTTCAGTGACTTGATTAATTCAACTATCTGCCGACATCTTTGAGAATTTATGGCTCTCATCTACCCAATGGAAACACATTGAATAAAAATATTATTTGGAGCAGTGGAAATTTATATTTACAGATTTTTATTTAAGCTTTGTACCTCTTACCAAATGGCTTGTTCTTTTCATATAACACATGTCTCACATTTCTTGCTCACTTGGCTGTAGACACCATGTACAGATTTCTGGGGTGGCTGAGATCAAGGTACTGCAAATCTAAGAATATCTTTTATTTTCCTTGTGCAACATCAGAGATCTTTTGTCTATTAATCTAGGAACCTTTAAGCAGTGTAGAATGAATGAGTGTTACTGGCTCAAGTTCATTTTAATTACATTCTTTCAAATTGTACAATTATTTTTAACAACAGTGATGGCAAAATGCAACATACATGCAGTTTCTTCTGAAGTATTGAGGTCATTGAGTTTAGAGAAACATTGACATCATTATAAAGCCAGCAGGGTTTCTTTAGCATTTAGAAATAAACAAAATTACCAGAAACTTAAATAACCAAACTAAGCCCTCAAGAATAATAAGGATGACATAATTTAAATTTCATACATTTGTAGGTTTTCTTTTTCAGTCAAACACTCTGAAGTTCAAGTTTGACATGCAGTGTTTGGTCTCTGTATTTCTGTTCAGTCAAAGTTTGGCAAAGATTTCCCCTTTGACTTTAACATATTTATGGCATGTAGCAATAGTATCATGAATTGTTTAACACCCAAAGTGTATGTATATGTTAATAGTATATTAAGGAAATGAAAACTTGAATCTGCTTATTTTTAGCTTGTCATAAATTAGCAATTGTTTGCATCAACATTATCATACTTTTACTGAAATGCTTTGATCACTATTGTAGTTTTAAAAAATGATATTATTTGTGGGCTAAAGAGATGGCTCCAGAATTGAGAGTATTTCCTGTGCTTGCAGAGGGCATGGTTCCCAGCCTTCACATCTAGTAGCTCACAAATTCCTGTAACTCCAGTTCACAGGATCTAATAACTCTGTCAAGACCCCACAGACACCTTCATACTCATGGTGTCTTAACTGACAAACAGGAACACTTCCATAAACAAAACCAAGAAACAGTTTTTTTTTTTTTCATCTTACTAATGTTTGAACACGGCATTTATACTTTTAATAGTTTTTCTTTCCTTTAATTTATTTCATCAATAAAGTTCACTTTATCTGTTTGTAACTC